>NW_027395543.1:0-325068 GCF_047715705.1 Aspergillus ambiguus | reverse complement strand
TTTTTGGTCTCCCCGTTCGGTCCGCCTTAAAAGCAGCCGTCCACCACCACCTACAAATGTCCAGCAATCCCCACGATTACCACGACCCTAATCGACAGGGACAGTATCCACCACCTCAGTGGAACACTAGTCAACCTGAAGACCATCCATATCCGCCGACCTCTCAATATCCTGTCCGTCCAGCCTCTCCTCGTCCTTCCTCCGTCCTCAACTAACCCTACTAGTATCCTCCGGCTTCATATCCTCCTTCTGCCGACTATCCTCCGCCGCCGCAATCCCAATATCCCCCTCCGTCCAACATGGCTGCCATTCACCCCCATGTTCAGGGCCCGCAAGATCCCTACCGTCTCCCGCCGCCCCCCGGAGCCTACCGTCCGCCCGAGATGTACGGCCAAC
The DNA here is from genome assembly GCF_047715705.1 of Aspergillus ambiguus. Classification (NCBI taxonomy): domain Eukaryota; kingdom Fungi; phylum Ascomycota; class Eurotiomycetes; order Eurotiales; family Aspergillaceae; genus Aspergillus; species Aspergillus ambiguus. The sequence continues at coordinate 324,672 of NW_027395543.1, read as the reverse complement.
AACCACCGCCGCCTCCTACCGTTGTCTATCAAGCTGCCGCCCCTCGACAGCGCACCGCCATTGCCTGTCGCTACTGTCGGAGACGGAAGGTACGGACTGATTCTTTACCCCATCTTCTCCCACCGTCTGTTCCGCCCCCCGTTAACCCATCCGTCGCAGATTCGGTGTTCGGGATTTGAGAACTCGCAGGACGGTCGTTGCAACAACTGTATCCGTTTCAACCAGGAGTGCATGTTCACCCCGGTTTCTTCGCAAGCCCAAGCCTTCGTCCCCGCCCACGCCGCCTACCCCCATCTGAGGAACGCCCAGAACCAAGGTCGTCCCGGCGCCGGCGTCATGCTCTACGGTGCTCACGGCCAGCCGCTCCCTCCCCAGCAACAACCCCAGCCTCCCGACTCGACCCTTCCTCCTCCGCAAGGAATGTACCAGCATCCATACGGGGCCGCTCCTCCCCCCCTTGCCTCGGTGCCCGAACCGGTAGGACCACCCGTCTTCCACCTTCCTCCACCGCCATCCCGCTAATCGCGAGATACAGAGACCTATTGGCCGTCGTGGCTCCGGCTCCGGCTTCGAATACCCTGATCCCACCAACCTCGCCCCAGTTACCCCCGCTACCTCCACCTCAGGCTACCAGACGCACACCGCTCCAAGCCCGTACTATCCGCCTCCGCCCCCCAACGACCGCCGTCCCTCACCGCAGTCGTACGCCTACGACAGCCGTCACTCGTCCTCCCCGCATAGCTCTCCCTATCCACCCATGCACCCCGCCCAGAGCGGCATGACCCCTCCGCCGACTTCCACCCCTACCGGTTCCTCCCGCGGCGGACTTAACGTCCGCGACATGCTCAACCCAGGCGACAGCCAGGGTCGCTCCAGCACCGACAGCGATATGCTCAACGCCTTGAATCGCCGCGGATTGAACCAATAACTGCGGGTTTTCTGTTACGCGATGACGTCATGAGCGTGGGAGCTGCGAGGGAGAACGAAGGTGGATTTTGGGATGACGGACGTCCATGGACGTCCGGTCGAGTTGGCAAGTTGGATGCGAAAGGCTCGTGTGCTGGCCACACGGTCATATACAGAATACAACTGGTGATTTGGGGTGGTATACGTTTGCGATAGTTCAAGTGTCCATGTCTGGGAGAAGTTCTCTCTGCAACGGAAATGAGGACTGAAGAACGAGGAAAAAGGAAAAAATCGAGGAAAAAGAAAGAAAACCACAAAAAAAAAAATGACGCCAATAATTCGTATCCGTCAACGATATGAGGCCATGGAAACGAGAAGCAAGAGTCTTATGAGATACACGATTTGGATATGGCATTGGCTCGGTCAGCCGTGTGGTGGACGCTGGACACCCGCAATTCATACTCCCCCACCACATCATCTTTGATTTCCCTTTTCCGATACACCACGGATCTATAAATTATTCGGGGCAACCCACTAATGCACTTTTTGCTGTTTGCGTCTTTCACGAACCCCATGCTCCCATGGTTCTTCCTGTCTGCGAAACGGCCCCTCGAGCGTTCCATGAGAGCCGTGACAGGGTTTGAACACGCCGACACCCTCGCCTGAAACGAACCGCCCCTGCAGAACCGTCCGAGTCGTTGACCTCGGCCATCAAAGCAGGATACGATATGATGCAGCAGGCGGCTCGACTCTGGCAGTCGGACGGTGATCCTGCGAATGGGTGTTGGTATGCATTGGAACGGATGGCTCTTTGTCTTGTCTCTTCACTGTCAAAGCGAAATATGGTGTGGGTTTCTGCTACAGCTTTTTGTTCTTATTTTTGAGTTATTGATTCCCTGATGAACGGTTTGGCCAGGATACTTACTCCTACCGGTGGCGATTTTTTGTTTCCTGTCTTCACTCTGTTCTGGTCTGTTCCAATACATCTCGGGAGGCTTTCTCTTTTTTGTCTTGCGTTTCATGCTTGATTTGTTTCCCTGTTTCTTCCCGGCTCCAAGTGTCTGTTCCTGACTACCTACCAGGTGGGGGGAACATATCGCTGCGGCAGTTTCTTATCCGTTTTTCACACCCCCTCGTTTGTTTTGCTTTTCATCGTTCTGGGAGGCTGTCTGATCAATTTTTTGTTCTGTTTTCATGACCTGCAAATTACACCGCTTGGACGCGCGTTTTGGTTGCTCGCTCGGCCGTCGTCGGTCTCAGCATCTGTGCATATTGTCGGCCTTTGTCTGTCTCTGTCGATATTGATATCAAGGTATATTCTATCTATCACGCTATTACGGTATGACGAGTCATGCATCCGTCTGGTCTATCTGCGTAGTTTGTCTTCTCTTGTCGATCTTGCTCTCTAGGGTGTGCGGGCAATGCATGAGGCTCCTACGCAGGAGCCCCGGTCTAGGGTAGAAATACGCACGTGATGCGCATCTGGTATACCGTGCTTCCAAGGCTGGCACTCAGTCCATGGTGTATGGTAATCGAATTAACAATTAATGGATTACTCAAAACTCTATGCTAATGAACTCCTATTCGTCCGTCACGCCGCAGGAAAACAACAAGAATTAGAACATGGAAAGAATAGCGTCCGATGGAGCCCTATCCTGGAGCGAATGAAAGTCCCAGTCAAGCAAGGATACGAAATCAGATGACAACTGGGGGGGCGAGGTTGGTGCTCGGTGGTGGTGGTGAATGAATGAATGACGTCCTGGATATCTACCCAAGATAACGAGCGTGACTGGATGTACGAGGTCAAGGAGTGAATGCAAACCGAACGCAAGGAGTCAAATGAAATCAGACCGAAGCCAACAACAATCCGGTCGAATATGTCAAGTCAAACCGCAGATGATCAATGGATGCTCGAAACGTGCAGTGCAGACCAACCATGCCATGCAAGAGAAAGAAAAGAAGAAAAAGAAATGACTCAAGTGGTCGACAACGTGATAACTCAAGTCAACCGACTCCTTCATGGATCCGGATATGCATCCAAAATCCGCGTCATCTTCCTTGCGCGGGACGGATCCTCGACAATCAACCCGCGCTGCTTGATCACGTTGTACAGCGTATCCACGACCTTATGGAAGGAAGATGCGGCGCCGCGCTCCTGACGGAAACGCACCAGACTGATGTTCGCCTGGCGGCCGTGCTCCAGGACGGTGTAGAACTCGGCAGAGAACTCGACGGGGCGGAGACGGAGGACTGCGAGAGACGGTGGTGAGTGAGTGCGGACGGAGCGGTAGACGACGACGCAGAACACTTACAGTTGACCTCGCCCACTTTGCCGTGGATGATGCTGTTCGCCTTGTCCAGATACACATCTTCCAACCCGTACTGCTTCCATTTCCGCAGGATCTTGTACACTTCCTTGCGGCCCCTCATCTTCGACGCATTCAGCGCCACCACCCGCGTCGCCGGCTTGAAGTGGAACACTCGCGCAAACCAGTTCTGGCTCTTGCCCTCGGGGCGCGGCCGCGCGGGGAGAGGCTTATGCTGGTCCACGGGCTTTTCGACGGACTTTTGGACCGGGAGCGTTGTGACGGGCTCGGGGGATTCCGGTTCTGCGCGCTGGGTTAGCAGGTCATGCGAGGCGAATGGGGGTGTAGGGACGACGGACCGGTAGAGGGCTCCGGGACGGGCTTAGACGGCTTCTTCTTCATCAGCTTTCGGAAGAATCCACCCATCTTCGGCTTATCGGGCTCCTCTTTGTTCTCCTGGACTGTTTCGTGCGGCATGCTCATGCAGTCCTCGGCCAACGGGTGGACTTCGTCCACGGCGACGGTGGTCGCGACGGGCTGCGCAGGCTTGTAGTCTCTCGGGAGCCGAGTGGGAGTGTCGGTGGGCGTCTGCGATCTGTTCCGGAACCACGGCCACTTCTTTGTCTCCGTGCTGCGCGTTCCTATGCGCTTGGGCGTGATGGGAACCTCTGCAATCGGGTCCAACTCGCAGGGTTGGCGGCGAGGCAGTCGGAGATTCGGAGGTTCGAAGTTGGCCGCACCTTTCTCGTCCGATGGCATAAGCTTGTATCCGCCTGTAGACCGTGGCTGTGAGCGGTTGGCGGCCGCTTCCTTGTGCTTCTTATACACTTCCAGTGGCGTAGCATCGCCCATGGACTGCAGGGAGCTGTGGGGGACCATGCGGATTGTCCTCTTGCGGTAGCGGCTGAGGCTTTGGGGAGGGGCATCTCCGGTCGATTGGGCCGCGTCTTGCGCCCTATTTTGCAGGGGATTATCGGTTTGCTTGCCAGTGTCCGGCGGCTGATGTTCTTCGGAGATGATGGGGAGCGGGGTGGCTTCGGAGGTCGGTCTGAGGAACGAACTCCCCGACGACCGGTCTCGTCTGTCACGCTGCCGTAACTTATCCTGTTCAATTAGTCGGTCAAGATGACTGATCACCGCCACGAGATAGGGCGGGATCTCGTCGGAGCCACCCTGCGTGGAGTGCTCGATGAGCTTGCGACGGGTTGCAGCCAGCTCCGAGGCAGTCGACGTAGGTGAGGTCGGAGACGGGGATGTGACTTGTCTCTTGGGTGGGGTAGCCGTGACCTTCCGAGGGGAAGGCTCTGGTGAGGCAATGGAAATGGACGTCGCAGGAGTCGTTGATGCGGTGGAAGTCGTGGTGCAGTTGGTGGAGGCGGACCCGCCATTGAACGCTTGCTCGCAGATCTGGCTGAGTTCGTGCGAGACCTTGCGCGCGTCGTCTTTCCAGATGATGTCCGAGTCTCGGACTTTCTTGGGTTGGACACAGGGCTTGATGGTGACTCCGGAGCCGCGGACCACTGTAGGTTGAGCTGGGAGCATTGGACTGCTCTCCCTGTCCGCATACGGGTTTCCACCGAAATCCATGTCGAAGCTGCTCTGACTCGCCTGCTTCTTCACGCTGTTCATTGATGCATACCCCATCTTTGGCTTCGTCGACAAGGAGTTCTGTGAACGATTGCGAATATGCTGGAAGCAGACGTTCCGCTTGTAGCTGACGGACTTTGGAGTGGCCGGGGCGTTCATGGTGCGCCGTAAGCTAGAATGAGACGTCCGTGTCTGGAAGGATTTGATGGATGCCATGTTCGACTTCTTGTTCCGTACTATGGCGAACGGAGAACTAGGAGGTTCCTCCTCATCCTCGAACTCGTCAGCCCTGATGTATGGCTCCACCACAGATTGGAGCTGTGTCTGAGCCTCTGCCGCGATCCTTTTGTTCATGATCGCTGCGTGAGCCAACTGGGCATCCTTCTGGGCAGCCTCCTCATTCTGAACCCGGAAAGGGTCGCAGGTATCGGTGGGCGTGGGCTTAGCCTCTTTGACGGGCTGAACATCCTGTCTGTTGTCTTTCACATTGGACAGGCCAGCCTTCTTGGCTACACGGGGCCGTCGGGTATTGCGCTTCGACGCCCGGCGCCGCGGGCCCTTGGAGATATGATGGTAGTCACTGGCGGAGTACTCAAGCGGCTGGCCTTGGTAGTTTTCCAGTTGCTCATTCCGGAATCTGACCAACGCGTTGTAGAACATCCGCTCGTAGGTCGGCCTGGATAAGCCTGTCAGTGCATGGAATGGGGGCCTCTGGTTGACTAATACGTACTCTGGCTTCAACAGTCGTTCGATCAACACGTCTGGCTTCACGTCATGCCACAACGTCTGGAGATTCCGTAAAAGATCCAAGTCGATGTCGTGTCGGCTGGTCACCGCGGGACCACAGTCTTGGGCCGACAATGGAGGCGGAGGACCGATGTAGTGGCTGGCCATAGCTTGATGCAACTTCTCATATTTCTTCAATAGCGGATGCGACCACATTTCCAGCATGGTAATGCGGTCATCGGGTCGTTTCTGCAGGATGCGGTCAATCAAGTCGGCCGCCTCATTGCTCAGCTCCCGTGGCATGTAATACTCTCCTTTCTTCACCAGGCGAAGGGTGTTTGCGAGGTCGCCGCCGTCAAAGGGCAAGTATCCGGTCAGAAGGGCGTAGAGGATGATCCCACAACTCCAGATGTCGGCCTTGTCACCGCGGTACTTGCGGCCGTATATTATTTCTGGAGCGGCGTAATGGGGACTCCCACAGGAGGTGTTGAGCCAGTGACCCTCTGGCTGGAGGGCCGCCATGCCAAAGTCAGCAAGCTTCACATTGTGACGACCGTCGAGCAGGATGTTCTCGGGCTTCAAGTCACGATGACAGATGTTGAACCGGTGACAGTATCCCAGGCCAGCAATGATCTGGCGGAACAGCCGAACGGCCTCTTCTTCTGGAAGTGGACCGTTGTTCGAGACATGATCGAAGAGCTCACCACCCTCTACGTATTCCAACACCAGGTACCTAAGCAATATCAATCAGCCGTCGCACCTCACGGACGCTCCTTACGGAAACACCTACAATTCCCCTCTGTTTTCCCACACATCATACAGGCTGATGACGTTATTGTGTTCGATCAACTTCATGATGACGACCTCCCGCTCAATGCCCGACGGCATAGGCCTGGCGCCTGTGCTACTGAAGAGGCCGACATTTCGATCCATAGCGGCAATGCTCTCACTCTGCGCAATGGCGGCCGACTTCTTCGAGACGATCTTGATGGCAGCCGTCTGACCGGTCAAGGCATGTTTGGCCAGCCGGACTCGGCCGGTGGACCCCCGTCCGAGGGTGCGTCCGAGCTGCCATGGACCAACATGGGTTTTCCGTTTCCCCTTGGTGGACACGATGGAGGCGGCGGAGAGGGCGGAGTTGCGGTTGGAATGGACCTGAGTTTCAACGACGGGAGAGAAGCAAGTGACGTCCGCATTTGCCTTGACTGATTGGGGACTGGTGACAATCGACATTGGTTCCGGGGTCGGAAGTCGGTTCTGTTCGGCTTCGTATCGTTCGTCCTGGTCGGATACCGGGGGGTGACAGTGGTTCAGTCGGTTGGTGGCATCGGACAGCGGAGGACGCATTGTCTGGTTGCTCAGAAAGGCACTTCTCTCATCCATTGCTGGGCTGCACCCAGACTAGTATGACACGAGGGTCGTGTTGAACATAAGGGAGAGTGAGACGTGAGAAATTTCTTAGTAGGAACGTGACTGTCGCGTAGTCAGACGGGAGTACAGACGTATAGGCGCGTGTTTCTTTTGCAACCGACCTCTGGAGCAATGAACGACTGGGGATGGAGGTATTGGATCCCCGATGATTCCAGTTTCCGGTAGAAAGGAAGTTATACTGCAAGGAAAAGAACCGCAAACGCCGCCGGAAAGAGGGAGAAATGAAAGCTGTTCTCTTTCCGTAGGTTAGTCAACACGAAGCCATACAAAAACACAACATAAACACGAGAACTAAAGAGCGTGGAGAACAGCAGACTGTTGGGCTGCGCTGGGTCGAGAAGTGAAGGATGGACCGAAGGAGTGAACGAGCGTGGGCGAAGTGACGGAGAATCGACGGACGAGGACAGGAAGGGGGAACGGAAATGATTCGAGCGAGTTGGAGCATACCGGAGAGAGAGCGAAGGCCGTGGAATGGGTGGAGAAAGATGTTTGTTGTGGTGTTGATGAATTCCAGAGGTTCCCCGGGTAGTGGATGGCGGAGGAATGCACCAGGACGATGGTGCATTCCGGGCCATTTTGGACGCTCTGAGGATGATTTCCGCCGGATAGAGGATGTGATCTAGATTCAACTGAGCTTTTGGTCTGAATGTTTCGAACTTTTCTTGATTTGTTTGGGCGTTGGTGTGGGTTCGGATCCCGTATGATCTGGGAAGTATGAAGTCGGAAGTATGAGACGAAGTATGAGATCAAGTATGAGGTCAAGTATGAGAATGTCCATCAAGGGATACCAACCCCGTGGATGAAGGGATCAGATCATGACTTCATAATTTATTCTTCTCGCCATCTAATGACTATTTTACAATTAATTTTCCGTCGTATTATCATGATGATTGGGTGCTCATCCATCAAGGGGCGTCCTCCGGCTTCTACCACTATCATATACTCCCCAAATGACAAGCAGCCGATCGCAATCAAAATTAATCGCCTTAATGCCTGTCAAACGGTTCTATTGAGTTGCAAACCCCGTAGATATATAGATCAATATGCGCTGTACGCGGTACTAAGTTAAACGCCAAGCTCCCCCGACGCGCTCGATGCCGATATGCTGTCCAGTATGCAGGGTATAAAAACGTGGACAATGTCTCACTTTCTCTTGCCTGACCGCCATCCTCACCAATGCTCCTCTCCAATGGACACCGCGTCCACATCCACCCCGTCGACAAACCACCTCCCCTCCCCGTTGCCATCCGGTCCCAACAGAACATCATTTCCACTCATCATGCGCTTTCGCATCTTCCCCGTCGTCCGATCAAACGTCCAGTCCTCGAGCCCGTAGCATCGCTTCCAGCGCATCGAGTCCGCCGCGTCCTGGTACTCATACCAGAACTGGACGGCAATGCGATCGTCGGTGAAGGAGAAAAGTTCTTTGCGGAGGCGATAGCTGACCTCGCGGTTCCACTTGGCTGTTAGGAAATCCCGGATTGCCTCGGTTCCTGAGAAGAATGAAGTCCTGTTGCGCCAGATACAGTCGGGCGTATATGCTTGAGCTACGCGCTCTGGGTCTCTATTGAGGATGTGGTCAGCGTTCAGTCCGTAAGTAGAGTGCCTACAGAGAGGCAAAATCTGGGCTTGGATAGAGCCGGCAAGGCCGTGGCGTTGGAGGGGCCACGAGTCGTCATGCAAGGGATAAGAGACCGGTGGGGTCATTCTCCTGGGATGGGCGAACGTGTACTCAGTACGGCATCCGGAGCACTCTACCCTCCGAGCTGACAAGTCATCACATCCAGGCGCATTGAAGGGACCTCTGGAGGCCTTTGGGAGTGGAAGCTTACTTGGAGTTCCAGAGATTCTGTGCGGCTTTGACCTTGGCCCTAGCCGAGTCAGTTGTGAAGGGCGGTTTGATATCGGCCATGATAGGTTAGATGGGCGTAGAACCATAGACAGAGTAGTCAGATATGAAAGTTTGTCGGTCTAAATCGGTGGTTCTGCAGTTTTTGGTGATGAGAGGTTGACAGAGTTGCAGTTGATATTGATGAGGGGAAAACTATATATAACGTCATCACGTGTGGATGCACGGATATATACAACTCCACTGACTACAGCAAACCGTGTGCAGTAGTGGGCCAGAAACCGTATACAGGCGTATAGCCTGGAGACATATTCTCAAATCCTCTCCACGTTTCCTTATATCCTTTGTATTTCGTACTGAGGCAAGCACATAAAGGGTATCTGAGGCCCTGTAGATACCTGTCACACCGCTGATCCCTAGCTTTAGCAACCTAGGGTAAAGAGTACAGTATTACCCTGCCACTAGCAGATAGACGATCACTGCTGTAGCCGCTAAATAAGAGCGATTCATCATTGGATGCTCCTTTCCGTCCGAGTCGAGGATCATAGACAAGGAGGCGAGGTTTCTGCTCATTCTCATACCCCAGACAGCGGGGGAAGGCCCAGATTGGCCCCCTAAATACCCCATAAAGGTCAGAATCAAATATTTCGGAACCTGGAAGCAAGGAGTTTGCGGGGCTTGATAAGGAAGAGTTACTTGACCTCACGAAGGAAGCCCGTCGAAGTACTTAATCTGTTGGAGTGCTTATGCCTAGGAGGTGGTTAGTACCATTCAGATTCCGTGGCCTGGAGCTCCAACTTCATATGTCATCTCATGATGGACAGCCCGTTTTCAAAGCATCACCTGGACACTTCCATGCTCTATCTTGCGCTTTACACCCTTGTAGTAGTAATTTACGGCAAAGTGAGTTTATTCTCTTGCGCCCCATGACAATCCCTTTGGTATTGATCTCCTGCAGGCGATTCTACGATCGCGCCGTGGCGGCTTGTCTGCGTTTCCAGGTCCCTGGATATCCAAATGGACTGGGGCCGTAGGCCAGGGATACTGGACTCTGTCCCGCAGGACGGAATATGTTCATTCTCTGCATGAGAAATACGGTATGGGACCTCCGCCGTGGATGGTCTGCAGATCTGACCTCCATTTAGGCCCCATTGTGCGCGTAAGCCCCGAAGAACTGGACGTCTCGGATATTCAGGCTGCCAGGACTATCCACCGGACCAACAAAGCGTTTCTGAAGGCTCCATGGTATCAAATCCTCGCCCCCTTCGGGATGCAGACTCTGTTCAACACCACCAACGTCCAGTTCCACCGGGAGCACCGACGACTGTTGGCGTTGCCGATGTCGGATTCCTACCTCCGGCGAATGGAACCCGTCATTGCGGGGAAGGTGCAATCGGCGATGGAGAGGATGCAGGAAGACCTCGACAAGAATGGAGTGGTGGATGTGTACAAGTGGCTAGTGGCGATGACTAGCGATACCATCACTCAGTTGAGTTTTGGCTGCTCGGTAGGCCTACTGGAGAAAGGTGATGTACTGCTTCCCTCGCTACAGATAATAGGAGCCCCAGGAATAACGGAAGATGCTGACCTGGGAGCCCAGGAGAGCCAAAGTAAAGCCCAATACGCCCGGGACCTGCAGGCGTTGAACGACACGGAATGGTGGATCACCACCTTCCCGAACCTCATAGGCCTGCTGATGTATGCGCCTTCGACCATTGCCCCATCAGCGATGCTTGCAAGTCAACGATTGGTCCGCGTCGCAGACGAGTGTGTCCGGAACTACCGACAGTGGCTGCTGCAGGCGGCAGACGCCCAACCCACCTTTTTCCAGGCGCATATTCACAGCCTGTGTGATGAGGACATCCGACATGATGCATTTACGATTCTGGCTGCGGGAACACATACTACTGCTATCTCGTTGACGTATCTCATCTGGGCGGTGTGCAAGGATCCGGCCATCCAGAAAGCGTTGGTCGAGGAAGTCAGCCAGCTTCCGGAGAGCTTCACTGATGACCGTCTCCGGGAGCTGAATTACTTAAATTGTGTGATCGACGAGACCCTGCGTCTGTATAGCGCTGCGCCAGGGAGCCTTAAGCGGGTCGTTCCTCCAGGGGGCGCCGTCTTGGGCGGTTTCGCTGTTCCCGAAGGGACGACGGTCACGACCCAGGGGTATACGCTGCATCGAAACCCCGAGATCTTTCCCGAGCCGGAAAGGTATATGCGCGCTGGCTGCGTCCACACCCGGTCTGTTTTATTGTTAATATGCATGCAGGTTCAATCCATCGCGCTGGGCCGAGCCCACCAAAGCAATGAGAGATTCACTTATGCCCTTCGGCGGAGGTACCCGCAGTAAGTTGGATTCTATTTTGTTCTCTTCACTTAATAGTTTTTAATGTATTGTGGCAGCCTGCATTGGTCTCCATCTTGCACGCCGGTCGTTAAGGGGCGCGACTACGCGATTCTTCCGCCGATTTCCCAATGCTCGAGTGTCTGCGCGGGAAGGCATGAGTGATGCAGACATGGAGCAGGATATACACTTTAGCATGTCACCCAAAGGCCGACGTTGTCTGATTGAATGTTAGGTCTGTGGGTCCTTCGTAGTTTTAGGAGCCTCGGAGAAGTGGAAGTAGAAGTCCGAATCGAAGGGCAATGTATCCTTTCACGTGATGCGTCATGTGACGGCTCAGGCCATTCGAATTCGCCACCTCTACTCAATTTCTAGCATTACCCCTGAATAATTCCTATCAACTAGATAGGTAGTTAGAAAGTTAGAATACTAGACTGGTGCTCAATTAATAATCGGAATCTAGATGCTGTGATTAACTAAGTATCTTATCTGATCAACCGGTCCGAGAATATCCCGGCCTTAGTAACCGGCCAGCGAACTGACGAGTCTCGGGCGGTCTTCTTGATAATCCGACCGCCATCGACCCGTTTCGGTATCTTTCGACATCGGATCCCGCAATCCGTTGCCCCACGATATAAATCCCCATCCCTCCTTCTCCCTCCCCGACTCTTCACCAACACTCTACCCTACCCAATTCTCACCGCTACATACACCGCTTCATCCCCCAACCAATTCATCCACCAATCTACTCATCATGTCTGGACTCAAGGCCGGTGACAGCTTCCCTTCCGACGTCGTCTTCTCGTAAGTCCCTCTCTCCCTTCGCCACCCATTCGAACCCCCCTAACAACCGCCCAGCTACATCCCCTGGTCTGAGGAGGCGGGCGAAATCACCGCCTGCGGTATCCCCATCAACTACAACGCCTCCAAGGAGTGGGCCGACAAGAAGGTCATCCTCTTCGCCCTCCCCGGTGCCTTCACCCCCGTCTGCTCCGCCCGTCACGTCCCCGAGTACATCGAGAGACTCCCCGAGATCCGTGAGAAGGGTGTGGACGTTGTCGCCGTCCTCGCCTACAACGATGCCTACGTCATGAGTGCCTGGGGCAAGGCCAACCAGGTCACCAACGACGACATCGTACGTTCCCCCCGTTCTTCCGTCGAAGCATCTACAACGATACTGACCATGACAGCTCTTCCTCTCGGACCCTGACGCCAAGTTCTCCAAGAGCATCGGCTGGGTTGACCAGGAGGGTCGCACTGGTCGCTACGCCATCGTCCTCGACCACGGCAAGGTCACCTACGCCGCTCGTGAGCCGGCCAAGAACCACCTGGAGTTCTCCAGCGCCGACACCGTCATCAAGAACCTGTAAATGCACATAGATTCCGATAGACGGCGGGATAGACCGGTGGTAATGACTAGAATAGACATAGAATAAATCCAATGACCAATTACGATGATGATTTAGTAAATCAATACCGGGTAGTATCTAACAGCGTCTAACTGAATGAGTGTTCGGCGAGAGTGATTGGGGTTCCTGTGACGAGCCCCGCCGCTTTAAGACGGCTGGCTTCACGTGGTTGATCCGAGAAGGCTCCGGGAGCGGCAGAACCGGCACGTGCACGTGGACCCCTGGGTACTGAAACCACGTGATGAAGCTGGACGATCCTGGTACATAAAAATGAAGAATACCTTAACTTCCGAAGGGGCATAAAAACATCAAGAGGGAGGATGCAAGATAACTCGAGCAACTATTCAAAATAAAGACTTCCTTGGGGGTGAGATGGGTTTCTTCAATCGAACGAGGAGCTACTAGAATTACTAGAGCGGCGTATTGTTTGAAATAGTGCTAGTAGTATCTTGGGGAAGTTTTCCCTAAAGACCCCTTGACTAGGGAGCGATTAACAAAATACTGGAAAATTTGCGAATAATGTTAGCTATTTAGAAACCCTACTGCACATGCTATGCGCAGTGGGCTGGGAAAATGGATAGATGATGCGTCCTTCCGTCCTTATCCTGCCACCGGCTAGCAGCCCACGGTAGAGAAACACTTTTCTGCTAAGGTTGTCCAAGTTTCAACGCAGAGAAGTGATTCGATGCACAAGTTTGAGACAGGACGGTCTCGATGTGCGATATGTGTCTCTGAACACTACTCCATGTATATATGTGCGTTAGCCAGGTCCAGTCTACAGGATGAGTGCCTTTACTCGAAGCGCTGACCTGAGAAACATCTAATGGAGCACATCAATAGCAACTCATATCGAACGGCGCTGAGCCCTCAGCCACCGTGGTACCCATGAACTTTACCATCGACGCTTTCGCGATGCACTAGTATAGTACACGACCCAACAGGATATTTTCCCTACTATTGGATGGGTGCGGCCTACCAAGTGCTTAAGCAATGTGGCTTGAGTACGGCTGAGCGGACGGGAAGCCCTGTTCTCCACACCCTTTGGTCATAAGTGATGGAGTTATCGTCAAAAAGAATATATCATCACGCACGAGTTTCATTGAGATTTAATAACTATCGTGTATAAGTAGTAGTCCGAGTAAAATAATTAGAGTCGACGATCAGGCATCTAATCCTGCTATTTCCTTGCTGCCTGGGTAGGATGAGTCTGCACAGAAAGAACACAAAAAATTCAAGAACATACAGCGTGCAGCCGCCTACCACACTACTACGAACTAACTAGTCGGCGTGAGGCTTATGTGGGGAGAATGGTCGATGATGGATCATCGATGATCTCGGGACTACCCGAGCGTCCAAGAATTGCCCAGAGAAACCGGCAGGTGCTTGTTTCTTACCTCTAGGTATAACAGAGCGACGAATATATCGCCGTAGAAGATATCCTACTTCTCTCCGAATGACCCTACCATTAGTCTCTAAGCATGTAGAGAGGTATATGAGAAAATATCACGTTCTTTCCCCGGCAACAGCCCCGTTTAGCCTGATCAAGGCTGAATCGAAACGAGAGTATCAACTATTAATATCTCTACCCCTGGGCTAGACTATCATAAAAAAGCAAGTTGTGGGAGGCCTGAAGGCTGTGAGGTTGCTTCGCAGAATTTCACCTAAGCAGGCAGGTGGTCTGACACTCTGACAAAGCGTTTACTAGCTATACCTAAGGTGCCCCGCCCCCCGATACGACATTCAGCAAATCTCGCAGTCCACCAAAGGTCTTCCATACACACCTCCCCTATTACAAAAGCCATTAGCGGTGTTTGAGGCATACCTGACCGGGTTCAGCCGCGGGCTACTGCTAAAGAGAATTCTTAATCAGAAGGTATTGCAATAGTAGCTGCCGGAAACCTTCTGACAGAGGATGCAGATGATGGATTGAGAGGCTATCTAGCATGATCACTGGCCACGTGATTGCTGCAGTGGTAGACAGCAGCCCTAGATCTGCCCAGTCTCAACTCAAATCACTGTGAGATCGCTCGCAGAGTCAGTGGGGACTTTTCCATCGATCTAGGTGACCCGCGGAGGTGCCTTGCATCAATGCCTGGCATGGAGATACCCCCACGTCGACGGCGCAGACCAGTCGTTGCTTGCACCGAATGCAGAAGACGTAAAGTTCGATGTGACCGCGCGTTCCCTTGCGGGCCATGCTTCAAATCAGTCCTTGCTTGCGTGTACAGTCACACGCTGCCCGAATCGCGCACGAACCATTGTCCCGAGCCTCCAGCTTCATCGAGCCTGGCTGGTCCCTCCAGTTCATTGTCCCAGGCCCCCTTCAGGCTCCCCCCGGCCATCGATAGTCTGCCATTGCAGACGGACTATTTTACTTTGCCGACAGCCCCCGCTGCCCCGACATCCGTCTCCAGCATTGAGAGCTATGATCCCCTGGCTAGCACAAGTTTTTGGCAAACCTCCTTGTCATCGAGCTTAACCGAGGGTTTATCTGCCTCAGATCACCAGTCTACCGATGCGCCTATCCTAGATGTTGGCCCCTGGCAAAAGGAGTTGGACCGTTTCGAGCGACTGCAGTTTCTCCGCCGGGTTCCCAACGACTTGGGGCCGGAGTTTCAGGATCTGCGGCCCCTATTGGAACGGTCACGCAAAGTCGAGAATGAAAGAGTAACCCTGAACCGGCCGACTGACACTGTATCCCCCGTGGACTGTCGTTGTCTGGTTCCTGACCGCGGGACGTGTGATCGCCTAGTAGACCTCTATCTGATCACCTTTGAATCGGTGGTCCGCATTGTCCACGTCCCATCTTTCCTCCAAGACTACCAGAAATATTGGCAAGACCCACGGAGTGTGAGCGATCATGTCGTATGGAAAATGCTGCTGGCCATGGCAGTGGGCGTTTTTTTCTGTCCTGGTTCTGCGGCGCTGCAGGCGCGCGCCGCAGCGTGGATCACGGGCAGCCACCGGTGGCTCGTCCGCCGCAGCGTTGAATGTGCCCAGTTTGATCTGAACACGATTCAGATATGCTGTCTGTTGTTTGTGAATAGCCAGACCTCCCGAGTAGAAAGCGAACCCATTGGGCTGCTCAAGGAGACCCTGATCTGCATGGCAATGAAGCTGGGGCTCCATCAAGAGCCCAGCAAGCATTTCCCCGCCATGTCCGCCAGCGAGGCCGAGATGCGACGAAGACTGTGGACCACCGTCCTCGAAATCGCCATCCAGTGCAGTCTGGACTCGGGCCTCCCTCCGTTAATCTCCTCTGAGGGCTATGACTGTACCTCGCCGTCGAATCTGGATGATGCCGACCTGTTGGGTACTGGCTCTTTATCGCCCCAGCCGCCCACGGTCTTTACTCGGTCCACCGTGTCGATGCTGCTGGCCAACACTCAGCGCATTCGGCTGCGCATTTTGCACCTCGTGAATGCACCGGGCACCACCCTTACCTACGAGAATGCGTTAGACTTGACGAGGGAGCTTGATGGCATCAGCAATGCCAATCTTGCCCGCATGCAATCCCTTGTCGCATCCTCGACCGGTCCCACGGACTTCCATATCAAAATCCTGGATGTCTGCACCCGTCGCTTTCTGCTCGCCTTACATGCTCCGTTTGCCAGCCAGGCCAAGGCCAATCCGTGTTACTACTACTCCCGCAAGGTGCGCATGGAAGCAACGGCCATGTTGCTCTCCCATCCACCGCCGCAAATCGATGGCAGTGAGCCTACCCCCGTCGCTGACGACTACTACGCGCAACTCCTGCTGTGGGGCGATGAGATCTTTACCAAGGCGCTCCGACATGCTGCTAGTACCCTCTGTCTCGATCTGATTGACAGTTTGACGGAGAACGCTTTCCCGATGACCGATCGCGATAGTCATAACCACCTGTGTCAGGCCGTGCAGGACGCGATTGTGGTATTTGAGCGACGCGCGCATCGGCGACCGTCCACTCATAATGACTATGTCTTCTTTTCCTGTGCCATCGCCCAGATCCAGGCCATGCGCGCGAAGAAGCCGGTCGACCACGCCATCCGCGAAGCAGCCAGACGGACTCTGGAGCATTGCTTCGCCCCCTTGGATGAGGCCGTTGGTCGGGGCCGTAGTCGGCATGAGCCGGCATCGCTTCCACTTTCGCCGTCAGGTTCAGAAGATCTGTTATTCCCCACGTCGACAAATGATGTAGACTTTGAGTTTTGGAACAGTCTCATAGCACGTTCCCCGCAGTTTAGTGGTTGATATTCCCCGTCGTCTATCCGGTTTGTACCATACATGTTCTTTCAATGGGAGGTTCTCAACGTAGATGGATGGAAATAGAATCGAGAGCAAATCGAAGTGAGGAGAGTATTTCCTTTCTATTATTTTGTCTGAGTCTGTCCCAACGCGTGTCCTGCAGTCCGTTCCGGACTCCTCTAACCCGGCCTAGCAATTCCATCCGTCATTTAGATCTTCGTAGTAAGCCCCCATCCAGAAAGCCGCACGCGTAGAGCCGCAAGACCGATGGTGCCCAGAATAAAGCTCACGCCCGAAAAGACACACGTATAGGTGTAACTCCCCCCGCTGGCGGCGGTAATCGCGCCCCCAATAGGCGGACTGGTCAAGGTTCCCACCGCAGCAAAAGCCATGACAGTACCCATCCGATAGCCCATTTCGTTCATTGGTGAGATGGAGACAATCAGGACTGGTCCTAGGCCAATGATAGCACCAGAGCTGATACCAAACAAGGCTGCAAACGTGATGAGCGCGGCATTGCCTCGGGCAGGAAGCCATAATGCCAACACCAGGATAGCCGATAGCGTGGTCATGACGAGCATCACGTTGAAGCGACCGACCTTGTCTGCGATATAGTTGGGCAGTGTACGACCGAAGAAACTGGCGCCATTGAGAATTGGAACTAATGACCACGCCATGTGGGACGACATGCCGTAGTGCATGGCTTCGACGACGATATAATCAAATGGAATGAACAGGCCCCCTGAAAGAAAACAACTGGTTAGTGATGATGATGATGATGATGATGATGATGATGATGATGATGCAACGCGTCTTCCCTCGGAATGGATGTGCTGTACTCACAGTACATGAAAAAGCTAGCCGTACACAGGATGCCGAAGTTCAGCTCCCGCAGCGGTCCGAGATAATGCATTAGAGAAAACGGACGTGGTGCATGTTTGAGATTGGAGGAGATGGTGATATTCGCGATGACCAGTAGGCCCAGGATCAGAAAGGCGCATATGCGCATCGTCCAGCCAAAGCCTACCTGCGGCAGCAGATGCTGTACCATCAGGGGGAAGATGACACCGCCCAAGGAGGATCCTGCCACCGTCAAGCCACCGACAATTCCTCGCTTCTGGCGGAACCAGGTCTGGGGCTGATGTTTTCGAGAACATGGTTAGGGAGCTGTTCTTTTCCAGCGGGGATTGGTTTTCTTTTGAAGCTTACAGCACTCATTGCCGGGGTAAAGATCAGCGAACAACCAATTCCAGACACCACAGACTGGCTCAGCATAAACTGATAGTACTTGTGGGAGAGACTGGCCATCATCAGTCCAAAGACATGCAAGACCGATCCGACCGCAATAGGCAAGCGCGGACCATAGCTGTCGAACAGCTTGCCCGCCAGCGGGGAAGTGAAAAGCATGAAGAAAACTGGAGTGGTCAGCTCGTCGAGAGCAAATCGCGAGTATATTGCATAGTACTTACATTCCATGGACGTGATCCAAGATACAGCCGAGCTCGAATAATCCTTCAACTGATTCGTCTCGTACTCAGCCTGGAAGAGACCAATACAATTGACCCAGCCAAATGAGACAAACAGAGCGACTGATGCGCCAACGACTGTCAGCCATGCCTGGAGGCCACCGTCGGGGACTGCAGGGGGTGGTGCGGCTTTGGGGGCCTCTACTGCAGGCTCGTCGGGGCCTTTCTCCAGATGAATGTCCGACATGGCGATTGAGAAGCGTGATGGTGAGCAGTGGGAGCAAAATCAATTAAACCATGGCTGTCTAGATGACTACGACCTCTTTTAATAGACAGCTTCTGGTGACGTTCGCTGACGATTGTCGGCCATAACCGCGGAGTTTAGGGTTCCGGAATCCGGAGTTAACGTGACTAGCCTGGTATAAAGTTCGGCCCCGGCCCCGGGCTCGGGCTCGGCTTTGGCCTTCATCCCCCTGCTTTCACCTCTTTTCCATTTCCATCGCATAAGGTCTACACCCCATTAGCGATTATGGCACTGGATCAGGAAAACCCCTCGCTGACCACATCTCCTCCACGCAAACGTCGTCGGCTTCCCAAGTCCTGTGACCCGTGTCGCCGGCGCAAAGTCCGTTGTGACCGGGAACTTCCCTGTGGCCCATGTGAGCGTGCGAGAACCTCGCTGCAGTGCTTCTACCCCCCCGGGGTCGCTGCAAATAGCCCCTCTATAGTTGATTTCTCCAGGCTCACGGCTTCTGGCGCTCCGGAGGGACATGCACCTCCTCCCCAAGCCGTTGACCCGCAGGCACAGAGCCGCCGTCCGCCTGCTCCCACATCGCAATCGGAGCCGCAGGACCACAATCAGAATCAGAATAACATCATCCAGGATTTGCTAGGTCGTGTTCGGCGTTTGGAAGAACAGCTTCCCGGTCCTCCGCTCTCTCGAGGCACGACCGCTCCCAATCCCAGCGTCTCTCAACCTCAGGCCCTGCGCCATCTCCACGACCGGGTTCTCAGGGCCGAACAACAGCTGTCTGATGCATCTCGTCCCAGTCCGTCGGTCAATGGATTGGTGATACCGGCCACCCTTCCTCGTCTGCGTATTGCCTCCGATAAGACGAAGCTTTTTGGCCCCAGTCACTGGCTGCATACCGCTGAGAAAGTATGATATCTCGGATTTTAATCCCTTAATCTACGAAAGTCTTGTTGCTGACGGATGTTCAATTACCAGTTTCAAGTCCTTGGCAAATTCGACGCCAAAGAAGTAGAACCGTCGCTGCAGGATGTGGATACCAGATTGGAGTTCGCCAGCATCTTCAAGGACTGTCGCCAACTCCGCCAGGTCATCAAAAACCAAGAGACCGTCCGACTCAACCATCCGGTTCCGGACTTGCTGGGCACGCTCCCAGCCCAAGCAGTGTCCGATGTTCTGGTTAATGCCTATTTCCGCACTTTCGAGCCTATCTACCGTGTTGTTCATGTCCCATCCTTCTGGAAAGAGTATCGTCAGCTGTGGACCCAGCCGCAGTCGACCCCGACCCATTTTCTAATGAAACTGGTCTTGATTCTCGCCCTGGGTACTACATTCTACCCGGATCGAAACAATAGGGTGCACCTCCGTCGTCTCGCACACACGTGGATCTATGCCGCACAATGGTGGCTAGTTGGACCATCGGAAAAGTCGACCGTCAATCTGGATGGTCTCCAGGTCGGTTGTCTCCTATTGCTGGCCCGCCAGACGAACAGCCTTCCAAGCACGAGCTGGCTCTCCGCAGGGTCCGTGCTGCGGATGGCCATGGCCATGGGGCTACACCGCTCTCCTGATATCTTTCCCGCGCTATCTGTTTACCAGTCCGAAATGCGAGCCCGACTCTGGGTGACAGTGCTCGAATTGACTTTACTGTCATCGCTGGATGCCGCCATGCCGCTGCCATTCTCCCTACATGGCGTTGATCGCACGGCGCCGTCGAACTTAAATGACGAGCAGTTCGACCCCGAGACCGAGACGCTTCCCACCCCGCAGTCGAATCAGCCCTTTACCGACTCGTCCATCCAGACTCTGCTGCTCAAGTCTCTTCAGGTGCGAGTGGAAGCAGTCCAGCTTGTGAACAACCAGCACGGCCAGGAATTGTCATACGAAACCGCATTGAGGTTGGGAAATGAATTGCGCTCGGCGTGTCGCGATATTGCCGCCTTGTTCAACACCAGTCAGAGTCAGTCAAGGCATGGGGATCGCACTTCGGGCATGAATGAGTTCCATCTCCGGTTTCTAGACACGTACCTACGTCGATATATCTTGTTCCTGCATCGGCCGTTCATGATCCAAGCTCGTAAAGACCCACGGTTCTACCTGTCCCGGAAAGTGTGTCTGGAGTCCTGCATCGTGGTTGCATCGTATGCCGATCATCTCACTTTACCGTCCGACACCTTGGATGACCTCTCTCACCTGACTATTGTAGGGAGAGGTTCATTCAAAGGTGCCTTGAGTTTTGATGTGATTAGCTCCCTGGGGCTGGAAATTGTCACGCAACTTGAAGAGGAGGCTTCTACACGGGCCACGGGGTCTTCTCCCCCATTCGTCGCAGATTCCTTGGATCAAATAGCCAAGGCCCATCGAGCGCCCTTGATCCGGAGCCTAGAGCACATTCGAGAGCAGCTGCTGCAGATTATCGCCCTCGGAAATCCCAGTCTCAAGCGATACAACTTCCTGTCTGCCATCTTGAGTCAGATCCGTGCAATGGAGTCGGGCCTGCCGATCCAACCCGCCATTTACGAGACGGTCAAAGAGAGCCTAAAGAAATGTTATGCCTTGCTGCAAGCGTCTCACGCGGCCAGCCCACCGCAGGACTCGGTTGAGTCGCTGAGTATAGGGACCGACAGTCCTCTAGGTTTTGACCTGGATGCTTTAGTAAGTATCCTTTTCCACATCTTCCCCCTGGATTTGCTCCTTTTTCCACCTACCCCCTTATTCTACGTTGCCATCGGACTGACAGTTTAGGACCCTGCCTTGGGATTGGAAATTCCCAGCTTACTGTTTTTCCCGGGCATTATGGATACGTTGAGCATAGATGTAAATAACCAATGTTGAAACTGAACCATGTAATAATAATAATCGAACGGAGTATCGTAAGCGCGGGTTACCGGTATAAAGCCACTTTAGCAGAGATGGATCCTATCAAAGCTCCAGATCTCTCAACGAACGCTCAGACCCGCAGGAAGGCGGCCGAGCAGCAGATCTGACCAAATCCAGGCAGTTCGTCATGGAATATTGTAATACGTACAAGATATGGGTGTCCGGATTCGTCGGGAATTGCTTTGCTGGCAGGCAGCCGTGAACCGGAACCGAACTCGGCCTCGGTGTTTTGAGTTCGGACTTCGGTCTTATGCTCAAAACTACTAAACAAGCCCAGGTGGCTGACCACCACCAGTTTTCTGCTCAATAATTCAGTCGAATCCATATAAAAATCACTCGCGTCTCTCATCCCTCACCTATTTTCTTCCATCACATTACACAGCATGAGCTCCTTTGCACTGCGTGGCTATCGCTCCTCCCGGCGGACCTTCTCCCGCGGTTTCGTTCCTCGTTATCCCTATCGCGTTCGCGGTGGAATGGGAGGCCTACTCAAAGTCGCTCTCCTGGGTACTTGCACCTTCTTTATTGTAAAGAAACTCTCTCAGTAAGCTAAATGCCGAATCTCTGTCATATCGTCGCTTTGAGATGTGAACCGCAGAGAGATGGTTGAGTTGACCGCTCCTCCAGCCAAAACCAGTCCCCCCAAGCCGGCCCCAATGGTGGCTCCCAGCCTGTCCAGCCACAGCCACGGTAAATGGCATAATGCCATCCGGACCTTCGGTATGCTACCCCGTGCAGTCAGGCCGATCACATTCAGCGGAGGTCCAGCCTCCACGGTAGAGACGGTTGATTCGTTTGTACGGTAGAAGAGGTCTTACTGAGTGGTGAAACTGGGGGATGATAAACTGTATTTTAGACGAATGAAAATGAATCAATGGCTGTGGAATATGGAACGCTTGGTGAGAGCGGCAGCTAAGGCTCTGGCATTATGCTTGGGCCGTAGACCAAGCCACCAGCTCATAGAATGAATGGCTCATTTTATTCCCACCTAACATATCAAATATCTGAATGAGTGGACGTCATCAAAATGTTTCCCAGAATCCATTTTGCTTTTTACCTCATGGTTGGGCTTCAGTTGTTTCTGTTAGACATGTAAGGTCCGTGTAGATTGCATACCTGCTCGATGGTTGGACATGAATATTTCCATGGAATCACGTTGCCCGTGGAGCATTATAGCACATATTGTTATATTAGGATCAAATAGTAACATCCATTTCCATTACAAGTAGGCGAGTGTGAGCATCGCAAAAAGTTTCTTGCAGCCCTGTCTCTTTGATCTAGATTTTATGCATATCATTCCATTGAGTGTTTCCTTCTCCTACATGCCAGAAGCCAAACCTCAGAACAAGATGGCATCTCATGATTCGAAGTGTCTGCTACAAAGTCTATGGGCAACAAAATGCTCCTCATATCACGCTGGAGTCTCTCCCAAATAGGGAAATGTGACCATTCCGCCCCGCTCTACAATCCCTTCCAAGTACGTCGTAATCAACGGATCAATGCCCGCCTGCAAGGCCTTCGCAATCCACTCCTTAATTGGCAATTCTTCGAATGAATGCCCATGGATTCGCTGCATATATGCCCGATATTCGTGCACCGGGACTTTGACCTTTCCGGAATGATGTCGGAAGCGAATTGGTCCTGCGGTCGGGGGATGTTTAGCGAAGGCAACGACCGCCTCGGCAATCTCTCGTGCCGCATCTTCCACGGGCTGGAAGTCAAGATACCCATCAGTACAATCAAATCGAGGCACGGTCCGCATCAGGGTCGAGTATTTTAAAATTGCGTTGAGAGCGTCGGAATTGGGTGCTTCTGCACCCACCACCACGCACGGCCGGTGCACTTGGATCGGAAGAGGAACGCACGCCGCCAGATTCTCCAAGAAGCACTCGCTTGCCCATTTCGACGCCGTGAACCCTTCCACCCCATTGGCTGGAGGAGGAAAGGAGGCCATAGAGACCGGCAGTGGTGCAGTATCGCCGCACAGAAGACCGACGCGGTTGGAGGAGAGATACAACAAAGGGACAGACCAGTGCACGGCGAACGAGGCAAGCAACTGCGTGGAATGAACGTTTGGGACCCGCAGTGAAGAGTAATGGTTGAGACAGTGACCACTGGCTCCCGCATGGACGATGACATCCACCGTCGATTGCAGTTTCTCACAATCCGCTCGGCTGAGACACAAGGTTGGTGACGACAAACTGCCCGTGTAAGCAACGATCTTGGCAGAACGAGGCAGCTTCAGTTCTTCATCTGGCAGTACTGCCACACAGTGAATCTGCTGAACAGTCTCGTCGTCGACCAACGTCTTCACTAGGCTCATGCCAAGGAAGGTCGTCGATCCAGTGAGAAGGACATTGATTCTGTCGCGGGGAGCGCGCTGCGACCCCTTCCTCTGACCCTCGCGACCTGCGGCCAAGATGGACTCTGGCACAGCCGTCTCCCGAGACCAGTCGATCTGTTCCTCGGCTGGCGCGTCTCGACAGCTGTCGATACAGGTGGCCATCTGGCGCAGGGTACAAGCCTGGTATAGTTTGTGAGTTGAGATGGACACTCCCAGGGCCTCCTTAATGGCTCCCTGCAACTTCATCAGGCGGAGCGAGTTCCCTCCTTCCAGGAAGAAGTCCGATATGGGGGAAAGGCGCTGGGCATTTTTCAAATCGGGCAAAACCTTCTCCCACAAGATTCGTAATTCCCCTTCTCGGAGAGTCATCTTGTCCTCTGGCGGAGAACTAATCTCTCGCTCGGGGAGAGGAAGCTCCTGCAGGGCCTTGCGATTAATCTTGCCGTTTGCGTTGGTCGGCAGGTCATCCAAAACAACGATTCTGGCGGGACACATATACTGTGGAAGATGCAGACGGGAGAGGAGATGTTGGAGCTCTAAATCCGTGGCAGTTTGGCCAGAGGCAAAGATGGCATGTGCCACCAGTAGATCCCCCCGTGCGGTCACCACAGCATGGGAGAGTAAGCCACGTGCAACTTCCAGAATGGCGGCTTCAATTTCTCCAAGCTCAATACGGACTCCATGAAGTTTGATCTGTGTATCGCCATCGAGTCGTCCCAGGAAGATTAGCGTGCCGTCCGATAGTAAACGTCCCCGGTCCCCTGTGCGATACATAGTCTGGTACCGATCCTCCGTGGTGGCTGCAATGTCGCGAACGAACATCTGTGCTGTCTGATCAGGCAAGTCGAGATACCCAAGTGAGACGCCGGCACCGCCAATGCAGATCTCTCCCTGCAGTCCCACGGGAAGAGGTTGTCCTTCACGATCGACGATATATACCGAGTAATTGGGCAAAGCCTTGCCCACTGCATGCGGTGTTTCCACTACTTCGGTGGACCGGAGCGAAATGCGTTGGAAAGTGGCCGCCGCGGTGATCTCGGTCGGGCCATAGCAATTTGTTAGCGTTAAAGAGGGTAGTTCCAGGCGGCGGAACTCTCCCTTCAGTTGATCGGAGACGGGCTCTCCGCCCATGCAGGCATGTCGCCAGGCCGAATGTTTCCCCAGCGACCCGGTCCCGTACTGCAACCACATGAGGTACTCGGATGGTGTGGCGATGGTCAGGGTGATGTGTTCGCGGAGCATGATTTGTGTAATCTCGACCGGATCTCGTCGTGCTTCGATAGGGACAATCACCAACATGCCGCCATTGGCCAGTGCACAGAAAACTTGAATAAGCGACATATCAAAGCCCATCGAACTTTGTTGGAGAACTGAGTCCTGTTGCAGGTCCAGCACCTGCGCTTTCAAGGCCAAATGGTTCACGAAGTTGGCCTGCGACAGAAGAATACCCTTTGGCATTCCCGTGGAGCCGCTCGTAAAGAGCAGAACAGCGGGACAATCAGGCTCTGCAAGGCACGGAACAACTTCTCGATGCGCTATCATCTCATCAACTCTTGCTGATGGAAGAGTATATCCCGCTTTGCCAGTGAGATTATCAGCAAGCCCTTCTGTTGCCGCATGGTAGAGAAGCAGGCTGGGTTGACAACTCTGGATCATGGAACCATGCCTGGCTAATGGGAGACTGATATCCAGAGGCACATACACAGCACCAACATGAAGAATGGCTAGCATTGCGGCAATAAAGTCAACTGATGGCTCACAGAGAACCCCGATGCGAGTTCCCGGTCTGCACTGGACCTCGAGGATTCGACCTGCAATGGCATTGACCTTCTCCGCCAGCTGGGAGTATGTCAGGCTCTGAAATCGGTCTTTCACTGCGACGTTCAATCGGTATGTCTCGTAGACCAGTTGCATTCTCCCGGCCAATGTCTGAGGCCAGTCGAATTGCACTCGTGGGCCCCGTCCCACCGTTAACGCGGAAATAACATCAGAAGGATCGTTCAGCTGGCAGTCCTGAACTCGCAGAGTTGGAGTCTTGGTGAAGGTCCGAAGGAGACGCATATATGTATTTAAGATCATTTGGCACGCGTCGGCATCGTACAAACACTTCTGGCCAGCGAGCTCGACCATGGAAGTGCCCGAGCTCGTCTCGATGATCCCGAAGCTGAGGTCGTAAGGATTTTTGGCATCTTGAACATCACTCATCGTCATGCGGCAGTCTCCCAATGGCATTTCCCAAACGGCACCCATGCGATAGTTGATGGCTACTTGGAACAGTGGGGTGTGTGCAGTGGATCGAGGTACATTCACCTGTTCCAAGATAGTATCAAACGGGACCGACGAGTTGGCCAGAGCGGCAAAGACCTTGCGAGCGGCACCCTGGGCCACTTCCGAAAATTCGTCACCATTTATGACTTGGAATCGAACAGGCAGCAGGTTCAGAAAGAATCCAATTGTCTCGGCGAAACGCTCGTCCGTGCGGTTAGCATCCGCGACGCCAATGCAGATGTCTTGCGTTTCTGCGTAGCGAGCCACTAGCACCTGAATAATTGACAGGTGAAAATGGAACGGGGTGATCTGAATTGCCTGACACGCCCTTTTAAGAGCGGCCATTTGATCATGATCAATCTCGCGATAGACATGATGGGTTTCATATGGCTGCATCAGCAGCCGAGCCCGCGTGCGCGCCATCGGGAGCAAAGGGAGAACATTGGGAAGCGACGCATACTCATCCTTCCAGAATTGTATGTGGCTTTGCATAATCTGGGACTGCTTGGCCTGGAGCTGCTGCGCAGCGTATTCGATGCACGTCCCCGTTTTGTGCTGGGGAGTTTGCATTTGGTAGGTGATATTCAAGTCGCGCAAGAATAAGTGCAGGCTCATCCCATCCATGATGATATGGTGGTAACCGAGAATTATTGCGTGACTCTTCAGACTCCGGGATAGAACCGTCATACCCAAAGTCTGGCCTTGCTCGAGGTCCCATATGTGGTGTTTAAGGTAATCACATTCATGGGCAATATCTGCGTCGCTGGCGTTGTCTACATGCTTGAACAGGTAGTTTGGAGTGGACAGAACGCCCTGCATGGGGTGACCATCCTCCAGGCGGGAGTAGAAACGGGTGCGTAGCCCTTCGTGATGCTGCAGCATTGTACGGAGGGCATGTCTGAGCCGCGGAATGCTCAGATGGCCTTGTACCTCATATGTAACAGTCATATTGTAGGTCGTGGGATCATTCACATGCTTCGAGATAAACCAGATGCGGGACTGCGGGTCAGACATCTTCTCCTCTTGAATGGAAATCGGCTCTTGCGATTGCGACGCACTGTCAAACCAGTCATCACAAGGCTTTTCGGGGAGTACTTCATCTAATCTTCGATCTTCACTAGGAAGGTTCGAATTGCCCAGCTCGCTCGTAACCGAAGAAACCCCGCCGTCTAAGGTGGCGTCCAACGAGTCTTCCTTGCTGGAAGTTGAATCAGTCGTATCTTCTGGGTTTGGAGCCATGTTTTGTTCTTTCTCAAGCATGTCTGCCAGTAGCCGTCTAGTAGCTGCAGTACAAATCTGCAGGACGCTATCTCCACCCAAAATCTTGAGCACAGGAACCTCTGTGCCCAACTCCTTGAGGAACCACGTTCGGATCTCCACCGCCACAAGAGAGTCAATTCCCAGAGCAAGCAAGGATTGTTGCACCTGGACACTGCCTGTGGGCAGTTGCATCATCGACTCCAATTTGGCAGAGAATGCCTCTTGCACCAGTGCAATGGCGCCATCCTCTGAGTCGGATTTCTCCACTCCTTCCTTGATGCTTCCAATTCTCGACTTGATAGGTCCTTGTTCCTGCTGGAATGTGACAGACGGCTTGAAGTGTGTGAACTGAGGGTTGTTGGACAGCCACCAGGGTTGGCGGTCGGATGCGACGGGTCTTGTGAGCGGTTCAATACCCATGATGATTTCGAAGGAACGTTTGCTATCTGGCTTGCCAGCTTCAACAGCCTCTGAAAATGCATAGTGAATATCTGTTTCTGACAAGGGGATGAATAGCAGGCTACTCAGATGGTCCTGGACACTGCGATCCTGGCGTGTCACGTAACCGACGTCTGTTACTAGTCCGATATGGATCACGGACGCCGTTAGTCCTTTGTCACGTCTTTGCCGAGCCAGCTCAGTCATGAAGAGATTCGCAGCGTGGTAGTTGGATTGACCCGGGTTGCCGACAATGGATCCAAGGGAGGAAAAGAGAATGAAAAAGTCCAACCGGTCATCTGCGAAAACGTCATGCAAGTGTTGTGTGCCGTCGACCTTGGGCTTCAACGCCTTTTCAAGAATCCCAGCATCCATATCAACGAACAACTTGTCGGACAGGACCATTGCTGCGTTGCAGACACCTCTAATCGGGGGCATCGTCTCCCGAACTTGAGACACCACAAGTTCGACCGATGATCGGCTTGAAACGTCCATGGACATAATACGAATATCTGCACCAGAAAGGCGAGCCTCTTGGAAGTATTGTTCGTCAATATTGGGGTTTCGGCTGGTGATCACGACATGACGTGCACCCTGTCGAATCGCCCACAGGCACACGGACAGACCAAGACCGCCAGCCATTCCCACCATCAGGTATGTATTGTGAGGTTGGAACAGTTTATTCCCGCCGGGTTGTTGGATGGGAAGCTGGAGTGGATGGGTGGTCTGCCAGTGGGTGATGAAGGGGGCGTTCAAAACGGAAACGTCTAAACCTGGAAGGTCTTGAATATTCATCACGGGATAGGGGAAAGAAAAGGTTGGACCTCTGCTTGCCCTTGCGTAAGACTTCTTGAGCCCCTCTTGAACAACCTTTGGCGATAAGAGCTTTGTGTCCAGCTTATAGATCTCACAACTCTTTGGCAGGCAAGACTGAATGATATGTCGAGCACCGAGTTCTCTTGAACAATCGATGAAGACGGTGATGTTGCCGGGAATACGCCGCCGAGTGGCGCGTATAGTTCCCTGAGGGTGAATATATATCCAGCTGGACTGTATCGAGGGCCTGGATGAAGCAAACAGGATGCTGTTGGTCTTGCAATTTTGGTGAGACTGAGTCACAATGGAGGTAGCAAGAACGTCTTCTGCATCATATACAAGCATCGATCCTGCAGAGAGCACTAGCAAGCTACTAATTGCCTGGGCAAAGAGATCAGTGGTAACCTGTTGAAGGGTACCTGGGTTGCAATCCTGCTCATCAATAGGAATGACGTCTGCTGCTGGTACCTCCAAGATGGATTGGTTGGCTGGCGACGTAACAAGAACGGGACTCCTGGACCCCTCCAGGTAACCGCAGCATATATAGACCTCTCGATCATTTATGCTTTGAATACAAAGGCAATATTGCGCAGTCACTCTCACATACCCACTGTCTCTCTTCCTCGCTGTCTTTTCTGCCAGTGCTAACGTGGCTTCACCAGTGACTACTTCAGCCACAGTGCCAGTGCTATCAACTGACCGATATAGCGTGCGGCGAGAAGCGTTATAACGCTCATTCAACGCGCGATTTGGCATAATTCGTGGAATGAGAATTTGTCCGCCGTCAATGATAATCTCCGGCTCCTGGGTCCAAACTATATTCTCCACACCCGATGGCTGACTGGAAGCAATTTTCAGCCTCACAAATGCCTCAAGAACCATCTGAGCCATGCCTAATGGCATCTGACCAGGTACCAAGCTCACGTATTGGAGATGGACATGTGGTAGTTCTTGATGTAGAGCACGTGCGATGCCAAGGAACATGTTAGACTCTGGACTACCGGGGTCTCCGTTGGAAACAACCCAAATGACATTCTTTGCATTAAGAAGAAGGTTCTGAATTACTCTCAGACGATGGTTGTTCATTTCCACGGAGAACAGGGGACTGTCCAACTCCTGGAGACAGATGACGTCGGTTCCTGGTACAAGAGAGGAGACGCTGAGACTATCCAGGTCAGTAATCACTTGGACTTGACGCCTCCAGGATGCCGGAATCTGTTTCTGTATCTCTCTGGACGTTTTGGAAACACTCAGCGTCTTTCCACCGATGACCAGCAAGGGTGTCTCTTGGGGCAGGTAGGTCATCGCGGGCAAAGGGTCACGCAACCCGAGGTACCTATCATCCACGGCTTGACTGACGAGCAGGGAGGTGCAATGTTTGCGACTGTCGGCTAGATCATTATAGACCAAATCCACACCAGTGAACCCAGTATCCTGTAGCAATAAATCCCATTGCGTGGGGGTAATGCCGGGATGCAGTCGGCGTCCATCTTCCCCTCCCAACCACCATCCAGGCAGACCGCCCATGATGAAGGTCAGGCGTAAGACCTCATGGCCGGTAACCTCCACAAGCACTAAGAATCCACCGGGTCTTAAGAGAGATCTGACATTTTTCAAAGTCTGGCCCAGCTCCCGCGTTGCGTGCAAGACGTTTGCAGCAATTATGATGTCGTAACTGTTTTCCGTATACCCTTGGCTGACGACAGGCTTCTCAATATTTAGCGTCTTGAAGACCATCTTTTGGTTTTGGTCAGAAAATCTCTTGGCAGCATCCTCAAAGAATCCCGGGGAAATATCAGTGTAGGTATAGGATTCGTATGCGTTTCCAATGGCGTTAAGAACACTGCACGTCTGCACGCGGTCAGTCGATAATTCCAACTACATAGGCCAAGAGAGGAGAAACGAACCGTGGCCCCAGTGCCTGCTCCGATCTCCAGAATATGAGCACGTGGAAATTTGTGAGTGATCTGCTGCAGTGTGGCTCTAATCCCCTCGTTGGCGACTATAAAACCGCAGCCTTCAGTGTAAAAACGACTCAGCATATTGTTGTGCAGCATCACCTCCAAAAGTTGGGTCTCGCCGCGCAATACCGAGGTCAAATTATTTCCGATTGCATGAGTTAGCTGCAGGTCAATTTGGTCGGAATATTTCTCGTCCAGCGCCTTCAGAGCCCCAGGCCCATCGGCGAGCCATTCTCGCCTTACTACCGGATGCGTACCTTTCTTGACCGAAGTGAGGTGATCTTCAAAGGCCTCACACATCCTCTGGTGATACCACGTTAGACTGGCCCTCTCGAGAGACCCGATTTCTTCGAGAAGCCGTTGCATGTAGTAGAGGGCCGCACGATCAATGGCTTCAGCGAGGCCCATCTCCGCTCTGTCGCTAGCCATATCGCGCTCTGGCATAACTAGATTCACCGATGCGTCGGGCTGCCATACGGTCTCGCTGAAGATGTGGCGATCCTGCGACTCGGTGGGTTCAGCAATAGCTTTCAACCGAAGGGACTCGATTTGCACAGCAGCATCCCCGGATAAGGCGCTGTAGACATGCATGTCACCTAGAAGCGTCGTAGGAGTCCTATCCACCACAAAGGAGTCCACGTTTACCATGACGGTTCCTTCTGCATCGCCAAGCGGGATATTAGGATTGACAAGCACACGCTGTATATGCACGGGAAGGAGGGCATTCGTCATCTGCTCCGTGCTTGGATGTGATCGAGCGACGAAGAGAGACTGAAAGACCACATCTAGCAAGGCTGGATGGAGTACATAATTGTAGCCCAAGTCCAACACCGACCAGACTGGAGTCGACGTGGCATAGTTCAGCGAGCGTTGCACGTTCGATAGACCCCTGAAGATTCCTTGGTAGTTCAATCCCATCGCGCTTAAGGCACTGTAGATCCGATCTACGTCGATATTGAGTAGACTCGGTGGTACAGGCTCTCTGCGTGGCAACTCATTCACTGATGGCGAACCGAAATGAACCAGTACACGACCATTGCCCGCTGGGGCCGTGGACCCCGTTGAAGAGTCGGAGCAAGAAAAGAAGGAAAAGTCGGCTTTCAGAACGGTGTCATCGTTGGATTCCACCAATCTGGCGATGAATATAGTTTCAATATCTTCTTTGCCATCTGGGATGACGATTGGCCGTCGGATATGGACGTCTTGCACCTCCAAGAGGCGGATAGCTCGTCCTGCTGCCAGGTGCTTGCCGGCTTCAATTGCCAGGGAGACATAGGCTGCCCCGGGAAGCAATACTTGATCCAGGACTTCATGGCCACGGACCCAGGGTAGCTCGTTGCAGTTGAGAATATTCCTCCAACGGAGCTCATTCTCCGTATCGTTAAGCATCCGACGTCCCAGTAGCTCGTGGTAGTGGTCAGTACCTGTCCGGAATCGTCTGGAGATATGTGATTCACGCCAGTAGATTTTGTTATGATCCCAACAATATGATGGCAGGTCCTTGAGCATACGTGGCAAAGGGTAAGGTGTAGTAGTTTCATGGAATGCACTCCGATAACCATCGAAGTCCATAAAGGAGGGACCCAGATGGGACCAGTAAAACCCCAGAGCCCCCGAAATCGCTTCTATATCGCCTTCATTTCGTCGCAAGACACCAGTGTAGGCAGGTACAGAACCAAAGACGGCTTTGATGGTTTGCTCAGTTGGGCCCTTAAGGGCAGGATGAGGACCAACCTCGACCGCAACATCCCAAGGACCGCCATGCCAGATGGAGGATTCAACCGCCTGTGAGAACAGTACTGTTTGGACCATATTAGCCACCCAATACGGCCCCTTGAGGGAGCTGAGGTCCCCTTTCAGCAGCTGTGTATCTCCGCGAACGCTGGAGACCCAGTAACAACCTTCACGGGGACGTCGTACTTCAATATCGCAGGCTAGGAGGGAGCGGAGATAAGGCTCGGCGCAAGGCTTCATGTGATGAGAATGATATGCTGTATCCACTTTCAACCGACGGGCAAATATATTTTGCTCGTCGAAATGCCGTTGGGCCTCTTCCACTGCATCTAGATCACCAGACAACGTCACACTCTGCGGTGCGTTGCTCGCAGCCACTCCCAGGCGGCCTTTGAATTCAGGACGATGGCAGAATTCCATAGCCTGAGCGAGGGAAATACCAACAGCGATCATTCCTCCCAGCTGACCTTCTGATCCGGTGGCCAACCGGGCGTGTAGACCACGGTAGTATGCAATTTGCATGGCCCCTGCCAAAGTCAAGATGCCGCATGCATACGCGGCGGCAATCTCTCCTGATGAATGGCCAACTACCGCATCAAATCGGACACCGGATACGTTGAGCAGATTGACGAGTGCTATTTGAAGAGCTGTGCAAAGGGGTTGGGAGAGCGCCGCTTCTGATATCCGAGAACTAGACGCGTCGGCCAACAATTCTTTGCGAAGAGACCACTCTGGTCCGTCAGTTAGCCCACTCAAAACCACTTCGCATTCATCAATCGTCTTCCTGAACAAAGTCGAAGTCTCAATAAGACCTCGCCCCATCGCTTGGTATTGAGCCCCTTGCCCCGTGAAGATGCCCAGTACTCCAGGAATTTCGGTCGGGCTGACCGGCTGTAGCTGAATTCCCTCTAGTTTGGGGTCTTTGTCTTTATTACGCCAGTACTGTTCCATGTTGTCAAGAAGCCGTTGTCGGGACTCTCCGGTAAAATAGATCTTAACCCGATGTGCCGTTCGTCGTCGCTGCAGCACCCAGGCGAGGTTGTCGAGATCAAGTTCAGGGTTGTCGAGTATATGCTGCCAGAACGCCCGGACAGTACCAATTAGGGACGAGCTGGAATGAGCAGAAAAAACTAAAGGACCGATGAATAATGTCTCTCGGTCTCTTCGGGCGATCTGGTCATTAGAACACGGAACGTCGGGGTCGTAACTCTCGATAATAGCATGAGCATTCGTTCCTCCGAAGCCAAAACTGTTGACACTGGCACGCAAGGGAGTACCTGCTGGGACATGAGGCCATGGGAGGGCTTGGGTAGGAATTTGTAGTCTGCCATAATAAGGGGCGATGGCAGGGTTGAGATTCTCGAAGAGCAGGTTAGGAGGAATTGTGCGGTGCTTGATAGCCAGCAGGGCTTTCATAACGCCTGCCAGTCCAGCGCAACCTTCTGTATGGCCTATGATGGTCTTGATTGAGCCAACATACAGGGGATCTCCCACTTCTTCAGAAGATGCATGATCGAAAAGTGCCTCGCTGATAGCGCGGGCTTCGACGGGATCACCAGCAGGCGTTCCCGTGCCGTGACATTCAAAATACTGGCATCGATCGCGAACAGGGTCTAGTCCTGCCCGTCGATACGTCTGACGGATCAGCGAGGCCTGCGCTGCTGCATTGGGCATTGTGATGCCTGAACTCTGGCCATTCGAATTGACTCCAGTGCTGCGCACTAGACCTTCGATATGGTCACCATCCCGCACAGCATGGCTCAAAGGTTTCAAGATAAGCGCTGCTACTCCCTCCCCACGGGCGTAACCGTTCGCCGATTGATCCCACATGCGTGACCGAGAGTCAGGGGAGAGCATGTGCATCTTTGACTCCATTATATACATGGATGCGTCAAAAATCAGATTTACGCCCCCAACGACGGCGGTCGAACTTTCGCCCTGGTGGAGGCTCTGGATGGCCTGGTGCAGGGCAACGAGCGAGCTGGAGCAGGCGGTATCAATGGTCACAGAGGGGCCCTTGAGATCGAAGACGTAAGAGACGCGATTAGAAAGGATACTCCGGGAGGTACCAGTGGCATTATATTTCGGAATCGTCTCAATATCGCGCAGCTGGATGTCAAAATAGTCGGCATTCATGACTCCTACGTGGACGGAGGTGGATGAGCCTTGGATTTGATCGAGCGTGCATCCAGTTGCTTCGAACGCTTCAAAGACCGTCTCCAGCAAAATTCGCTGCTGAGGGTCCATACCTTCTGCCTCCACCGGGCTGATACTGAAGAATGAGGCATCGAACACGCGGGAATCTTCTTGCAGGAGATAGGACTTGTTCTGCACATCGGTTGACCCATGAGAGTCGCCATTCGGGTGATAGAAGCGATTGAGGTTCAGTCGCTTTTGATCAAATGTCTGTAACACGTCTCGAGGTTGACTGAGCAATGTCCACAGCTTCGATGGGGAAGTGCTTCCTCCGGGAAACCGACAGGCCGATCCCACTACGGCAATGGGCTCGAGGAATGATGTCTGCTGTGAAGACATTGCGGTGTAAAGCTGAATGATCGGGTCTCAATACACAAACTGTCGGAGGAATGACCGCAATGGCATGTAGAATTAACTAGGTGGTCAATTTTTCTTTACCTTAATTACGTGTCGATATATGGGGAAATCTCCAGTGCTATACTTCATGTATTTTCAGCTCCCATCTGCAAAGTGTCTTTGAAACGACGGTGATGGTTATGGATATCACGCCGCATCGTTTTAGACCCCTGCAACATGCATGCCTCGATCGGAAATGCTTATTTGCAGGAGAATCAGCCTCGCTTATCCGGTCATGGTAGCATTCCGGCTAGCGCCGTAGTCACTCTCATACAACAATCTCGGAAAATTCGGACATGCCACAAATAGGCCGGACTGTTAGCTCGGGGCAAACACAGCCAATTCTCTTCTTGAGCCGTTTGGGGGGGCCTAACAACTAGCAATCGGTATCTCCAACTCTGCGGACTACCGGGGCACGTTTATTGATCAGACTTCCCAATAGTTGTACCTGCACTGGACGAAGAGAAATTCACAGAAGCGGTGCCCAAAACATCTCTCATAACTGATAGGTATCCATATTGATCTACTGATCCGTCATGCTGCTCCTCCCAACCAGCTTACCTACTCTCCCTGTAGTAGTCTTCTACGGGAGCATCATTGGGCTTCTATTGCGGGTGCTGTATATCTCTGTTCGCGATGCGCGCAACCGAAAGATCTACGGATGCGAGCTCATCACGAAGCGACGACAACTGGATCCCTTTTGGGGTCTTGATGTAGCGTTTAGCCAGTTTCGTGCCTTACGCGGTCACTATTTCATACCTTGGCTCGCCAAAATGCACACCAATATGCCCAAGACCTTCTGCATCAACTTTCTAGGAGTTCGCCAAATCTATACCGTTGAGCCGGAGAATCTCAAAGCGCTTACCGCTATCACCTGGAAGGACTTCGGTATTAGCCCGATTCGACGAAATTCCAAAGCCTCGATGCCTTTTGCCGACAAGGGTGTCAACACCGTCGACGGCGACGACTGGGTCTTCAGCCGTTTTCTCATCAAGCCGTTCTTCTATCGGGAAGTCTACACCAGCACAGACCGTATTGCTCCCTTTGTGGATCACTTCCTTCGGCTCTTGCCTGAGGATGGCGAGCCATTCAACATCCAGCCTCATCTCCAGCGTTGGGTATGTCATTTCACCCAGGAGATGGGTAGGAAGAACACCTGCTGACTGTCATTCCTAGTTTTTGGACGTCACTACCAAGTTTATATTCGGCGAGGCTATGGATGCTATCTCGCACCCAGAGCGAGCTAACATCACCTGGGCTATGCTGGACGTCCTACGTGGGGGCCGGCTGCGAATTCAGCTGTGGAGATGCTTATGGCTGCTACGCTGGGGATGGTGGATGGATGCCGTTACCGTTGTCCACAACTTCATGAACGGGCATATCCGTCGAGCATACCGTGAGATCGAAGAACGGGAAGCCCGTATCAACGCTAGCTTGGAGGTTGGTCCCGAGCGTCAGGATCTCCTATGGTACATGGCTTCGAACTGCCGCGACGAAGAGGAGCTGCGGTCCCAATTGTGCCTCCTGTTTGTGCCAAACAACGACACGACATCCATTTTCATCAGTAACTGCTTGTGGCACCTAGCGCGCCGTCCGGACGCATGGGAAAAGTGCCGCCAAGAGATCTTAGCCCATGGAGATGCGCCTCTGACCTTTGAAGCTCTGCGCGGGTTAAAGTACATCAACGGAGTTTTGAATGAGAGTAGGCTTCTCTTTCTCCCATGGATTATTTGACGAGAATACTGATCAACCATCTCCACAGCCCATCGTCTGAACCCTAACAATGTCACTCAGGTGCGGCAGTGCTTGAAAGACACCGTTCTCCCCGTGGGCGGGGGACCGGATGGTAAATCACCAATCTACGTGCGTAAGGGAGACGTCGTCCAAGTGACGAAGACGGTTTTGCACCGCGACAAGGACTTTTGGGGGGCAGATGCTGATGAATTCCGCCCCGAGAGGTGGATGGATGGTGGGCTGCGTCCGTTCTGGAACTTTGTCCCCTTTGGTGGCGGGCCCCGGCGCTGCCCTGCGCAGTGGATGGTCACCACTGAGGCTTCGTACATGTTGGCTCGCTTGGCGCAGGTATATCGACGCATTGAACCCCGCGATCCGGCTCCCTACACCGCGGTTATGCGAATTGGGCCCTCCAACAAGACTGGGGTTCAGATTGCGCTTTATAAATGAGGAATTCTTTCATATGGAAACTCTCTTTTGTTTCGCTGATATTGGGGATGTCCTTACTCTTCCTCCGCGAGGGGATGGAGGTATGTTTAGTGTTAATCCACGCCTTGGGTCTTTGCGTAACCAAAACATAGCACGGCAAAATCTGAAGAGTATA
The DNA here is from genome assembly GCF_047715705.1 of Aspergillus ambiguus. NCBI lineage: Eukaryota > Fungi > Ascomycota > Eurotiomycetes > Eurotiales > Aspergillaceae > Aspergillus > Aspergillus ambiguus. Next base: position 287,540 of record NW_027395543.1, on the reverse strand, counting down.
GTGTTAGGATTGAAGTGCATGGAACGTAGATAGAAGGCTTTCCAAATTAATAGGGGCTGTATGTACGAAGTGTCTTACGCGTGTTTCCAGTCTTGCTGGAAGTAGGTAACGTCAGTCTAGGACAACATTGCGTAGATTAGTTCTCATGTATTGTTTCTCTGAAAAGCTACCTAAGTTTCAGAAGATTTATGTATATACATCTCGACAATGACTCTTTGCTTTACGGAAAGTCTAGTACGATATCTCTGAATACGCATACTCCAAGGTCAAAATTCGGAAGCTCCTGAAGTAACATATGCGACCAACTACCTTATACATCGTTTCACGATTAAGCCAACTCAAGCAATAAGGCACTTATAACGTAGGCTTAAGGATTCATTAGGTTGAGCATAGTAGACAGCTTCAAGCATGAGTAGTCAAATATATTCTTTATCTATATGGCCCTCGTTGAAACATTTCACCTAGGACGTAGCCTTAGAGCCCATCCGGTGTGGACACTTAGCGCCCGAATCGATCATGTATCTCGAGAATTGCCTTAAACGTGCCCAATACGCGTTACCTGAATATTCTCGGCCCCGTTGGTGTCCAAAACACTGAGATAACATTGCTCAACAAGGGTAATCGTCGTCAACTTGAACACCACGTCCGCAACATGCTTCCCCAAGCAGCGCCCTGACGCGGCACCCGTTCCAAACTTCATAAAACCGCACCGCAGCTTCTCCTTTGGTATCTCTGAGAAGCGTTCTGGTCGAAACTCGGCACCATCTGGGCCCCACGTCACATATTCCTGATTGAGACGTCGGGTGTCGATGACCACGGGCGTGTGGGCGGGAACCGAGTACCCTCCGATGACTTTCGGGATGGCTGTACACTCGGGCAGCGAGAATCCTGTCGTCGTCAGAATGTCACCCGCCGCTCGTAGCCAGCAACAAAAGACCTACCGAATGCGGGCGAGTGCCTCATGCTTTCCATCACTGTTCGATTGAGCAGCGTATCCGATTTGGCCATATACTTGGCAAGGCCAAGATCAGGCTGACGCTTCCAGTGCTGGATCTCGCCTCGCAAATTCGTCTGCAGAGATGGACAGATAGATAGCTGCGTGAAGAGGGTGCCCAGAACTCCGGCACTTACATCGACATTGGTAAAGAAAATCTCGTCCAATGTTTGCAGGAACTACGAGCCCACTGAGCGAAGATTATTGCAAAAGGGGAATGGATAAATTAGAATACCTCATACTCTCGCATATCTTCCGTCTTGTCCACGCCGCGGAAGATGCGCTCGACTGGACAAGACAAATTTCGCTGGCGTGTGTCAGAACGAACCAACATGGAGGACGAAACACCGAAGTTTGGCTTGTCTACTCACCTCTCGGGCCTCCCGAATAACCTGCTGGTTGAATTGACGCCACTGGGTAAGGTATGCTTGCAGTCGCCTTCGTGCAGCAGTTGGAATGATGTTCCACAGCTTTGAGTCGGGATGTTTGCTGGCCAACATATCGCGGATGATGGCTTCATGGAGCGCATTAAGTTCCAGAAGACGTGTGTAGAGCTAGTTCGCTAATTAGCAATGGGATTGCAACTCCAGATCGCAGTGACAGGGATTTACCGGCTCGTTAAATGCTTCTCCATACAGATGTACCGCTAGCAGTCGAAATGTTAGGAATTGAAATGCCCGCTTGGCGTGGAGGGCCACGCTTGAGGTTGGCATGATTTTGTCCACCCATTGATGGATTTCATGGCAAAAATGGGGGATATCCTGCGCTATCGGATGGAAGGCGAACTCGGGATCGAAATGTTGGCGCATCCTGCGCCAGGTTTCTCCATATTTGGTCCCGATGGCATCGCCCATGAGGCTGAAAACAGATATAAGTCACAAGGCAACCATTTTTCTACTAGACAGGATCCTCACCAGCCGAAGGGCTTGCCCAGGTTGAAGTTTGGAGGCTTACTATGAGCTGCGTGGAGTATTTAGAATCGGTTAAGATGACCATGAGGGTATAAGGGCCGACCTTTGGCATCGTGTCGATAGAACTCCTGAATATGGGCTGGCTGGCTTATAACCAGCTCACGAGATGGCCCAGAGCGGATAAGGTAGGGCTCATTGCCAGCCAAGGTCTTGCCTTGGTGAGATAGTTCTGAACTGTCGACGGCGTGACATTTCTTAGCGTCAATTGAAGGACTGGTGACTATCATTGATGATTGAATCACCTTGCAATAAACTTAGAAAAGCGAACATCTCCTTTGAGCTCTTTTATTGGCCGCCCGAGCCGATCAAGAAAGATTTCCTAACGCATCGTTAATCATAACCTTGCTTCTGGCACCTTGAGGACATAAGACACCTACCGATTGCTTTCTTCTCAGTGCGAACCAGATCCCCGAAACGATCACGGCGAGGATACTACCGATCAATGACAGTAGCCGCACTTCAAAAGACTCCAAAAAAGAAACATATTGCCGGATAGATTCAACCGGAGAAAGATTCTGGATAGGAATATTATAATTCTTGGATTCCATGACTGTCTGTTTCTGTGTCTAACTGTATTTGAAAATCTAAAACGTTTTGGCAAATAGTTGAGAGAAACATATGAGTATGAATCAGGACTCAGCCAAACACCCTGCTGACAGACGATATACGACATGCCGTACGCTCAGTCAGGCTGGTAAGCTGACCGGAAAATTAGACTGACGACTCAACTTACCTATCATAATGCAGTCAGGTTACAGTCTTAGGCCAACTCCGGAGATAAAGATGAATTTTCCGTGTTTGCGACTTAGACCCGGTGGAGGCCGGAAAGCCAGCCTACGCGGGGGGCCAAACAGTATACTTTCCGACTACAGTTAAAGCGCCTTGCGAAAGTAAGCAAAATAGAATACACATGCAGTAGAAAAACCTATGCCACATCGGTTTGCTTTCGGTCTGCACGTAATCCTTTTTATCTGATCAAGTCAAAGAGACGACCACAACGAAAGCGCAACAGCGAATGCATTGACCGCAGCATGGCGAAGGAACTACCACCAACGCAGCGTGCCGTGAAGGTTCAGACTGCTGGCGAGCTCGCTCTCATTGAGACCTGTCCTCTCCCAAAGACACAGGATGGCGACGTTCTGGTCCGCGTAGCTTACGTGTCCCTCAATCCAGTGGACGGTAAGTCTGCCGACATGTCTCCGAGTGCTGGAGCGACTTCAGGCTGCGACTTCTCAGGAGTCATCACTGCAATGGGACCTTCTGCCAACACTCAGCTTGAAGTGGGAGATCGCGTATGCGGATGCGTTTTCGGCAACAATCCCATCCGGCGTGACAACGGCGCCTTTGCTGAGTTTGTAGCTGTCCCTGCGCAGTTGGTGTGGAAGATTCCCGCGCATATGCCATTTCAGACCGCTGCAACGCTGGGAATCGGTCTCGCAACGGCTGGTCTGGCTCTTTATAATAGCCTCCAACTGCCTCTTCCGTTGTCTGGGCCAGAGGTACCAACCATGGTATTGGTCTACGGAGGAGGAACCGCAACGGGCACCCTCGCGATTCAGCTACTGCGGATGTAGGTAATCCAATAGCCCCGTCTAAGAACAATGGAAGGCTAATAATAAAAGGTCCGGTTTAACACCTATCACAACCTGTTCGCCACGTAGCTTCGACCGAGTGAAGAGACTGGGGGCGGTTGTTGCCTTTGACTACCGCTCGCCAACCTGTGGCACGGATATTCGCGAGTACACACAAGACCGCCTATCCCTGGCAATTGATTGCATCACAGATACTAGGTCCATGGAGGTCTGTTACGCGGCTTTGGGAAGTGCGGGTGGCCGGTACCTTGCACTGGACCCATTTCCGCTGCGCAAGCATACACGTCGCAGCATCCAGCCGGACTGGATCTGTATGTTTACTCAGTTTAACCAAGCGATCGACTGGGAGAGACCATACAATCTGGATCCCCGGCCCGAGGATCGGCGGTTTGCTGAGGAGTGGTACGAAGTGGTCCAAGGGCTGTTAGAGGCCGATCAGATCGTGTCTCATCCGTACAAGGAGCAACGGGGTGGACTGGCTGGAGTGGTTGATGGAATAGACGCAATCCGCAAAGGGGAGATCAATGGATACAAGCTAGTGTATGCGCTCTAGAAGAATACGAGAGTTTAGTATACATTATGGCTTCCGCCCAGTACTGTACGGCGGCCAATTGCAGCCATCTTTAGAAAGGAAAATACTACCACCTATGCATATACCTAAGAAAGTAGGCGGATAACCTGAAACCTCAAAACATGAGATCTCCATCCACAGAGAATCCCACACAGACCGACAGTGGGGAACTGCAACGGTCAGCTCAGTCAGAATAATAAGCCGGCACGATCTCCGTAAGACCGAGTCACCGACAGGGACTCCCGTATCAGATCTAAAGCAAATCCGGACAACCGATGTATCCCGGATAGATGTAACTTATAAAGAGCATATCCGGAATTGCCGCGATCAAGCCTATACAACCAGCACACTTGATCAGTTTATTCTGTTTCTATTTACCGAGACACAGAAATGAACCTGTGCAACGAAAGTAATCCGGACAGCAGCGTTGTCATTGTGGGCGGGGGCCCTGTTGGGCTTGTTCTCGCCCTGACACTGGCACATCACGGCGTCCGTAGTATCCTGTTTGAGAAAAATGTCACCACTACACAGTCTGGTTGCCTACCGGAGATACATTATTAGAAGAGCTGACTGACATTGTTCTCAGATTCCCAAAGATGGACTTAACGCTCGCACGAACGATGGAGCTTCTGCGTGCATTGGGTCTGGCTGATGGACTACGTGCCCGAGGTGCGAGTGGTTCTCCTCCAATCTTGATGTTTGGCTAACTAGCCGTGCTTCCAAAGGGGTGGCCCCTACATACCCTTTTACTGTGCGCTTCTCCAGTGGCCTTGGGGCGAATCATCCTCTCTCGGAGTGGAAGCTCCCCAGTGCAGACCAATTCCGCCAGCGCATCTTGTCGCAGAATGATGGGACTATGCCCCTTGAGCCCTGGCTGCGGGTATCGGGAGACGTGTTTGAGATGTTTCTGAAGGAACAGTGTGAACAGAGCCCGCTGATCGACCTGCGCTTTGGATGGGCTGTGACACATGTCATCGAGGGTCCCACCGGAGTGGCAACTCGGGTCAGAGATCCCCAGACAGGCGGGGAGCAAGTATTTCACAGCCAGTACGGAGTCGGATGTGATGGAGCATCGAGTCTGGTTCGCAAAAGTCTGGGGATCGACCTTGACGGTGGCCCCTTGTATCACCCCCGTTGTACTCTCGTATGGTGATTATACTGACTTCCACATAGGCACAACAGCGTGGTGCTGATCCATTTCCGGTCCCGGGACCTGGCCGGTCTTCATCGCCAGGGTCAATTCTGGCATACTTTCTTTCCTAGTGATCCGTCCATTAACGGAGACTCGGTGGGCGGCGCCATCATCTCCCAGAATGAGGTTGATACGTGGACGGTCCATGACTTCCGTGCCCCTGGATCGAAGCAAAGTACCGGTTCTGCCGAGGAAACAATTTACCGTGTTCTAGGGGGAATGGGAGATCCATACCCAGTCACCATCGACGAGATCATCGCACAGTCAACCTACGCGCCCAGCATCGCGATCTCCAAGTCCTACGCCGGACCTCTGCACCGCCTTTTCCTGGCCGGTGACGCGTGCCACCAGACCGTACCGTCAGGCGGATATGGCATGAACATGGGTATCGCTGATGCATTCGACTTGGGCTGGAAACTAGCCGCGACAATCCAGGGCTGGGGAGGTCCACGGCTGCTGGCATCCTACGAACAGGAACGACGTCCAGTTGCTGAGCTCATGCAGCGCTGTGGCAAAATACACGCAGGGAAGCTGATAGGTCTAGCTTCTGAAGTGAAGCTGGACGCAGCCATCATCGATGCGCCCGATGCACGAGGAGCGCAACTGCGGCAAAAAGTCCATGAGTATGTGCAGGATAATGATGCGCACAACCAGAGTTTTGGCGTGGAATTTGGCCATCAGTATCAGTCGGATATCACAGCAAAGAGTGTATTTAGCCACCCGCCGCCCTTCGATCCACGCTCATACACCCCAACCACCTATCCAGGCTTCCGGGCTCCTCATGTGTTCCTCACTGACGGTTCTGCGATATTCGCCAAGTATGGAAAAGGATTGACACTGGTGGAATTTGTCGATAGACTGCCAGTAACGCCACCCGGCTGCTCAACCCTGTTCAAAGATGCTGCTGGCGAGCGTCAAATCCCCCTTGATATTGTGTCCCTTGCCGGAGAATCCCACGCCCACAAAATCTGGGGAGCACAGATGGTGCTGGTGCGCCCCGATGGCTTCGTGTCGTGGCATGGAAATGAGATTTCTGGCAGAGAGGAAGCTAGGACGATTTTGTTGCAGGCAACAGGCCATGTTGCCTCGTTTTTGAGTGCCTGAGAATAGCAATAAAAATATCGGGTTCGAAACGAACAGTAAACCTTGAGTATTAGAGTTAACAGTCGAGATACCGCAAAAGTCGCAATACTTGCATGGACAACACAATCATGCAAACAGATTAGATATCCATCTGCAACTTTTGAAGAAGGATACTTTTCTAGCTTCGTTCTTCTTTTATCTACACGAGTTAGTAGACGCCTGCAATTTCTTTTCTAGCTGTAAACCGTACTATCACGCTGTGTATCCGAACCCGATCGAAAAGTACCTGAACACATAGCACGGCCGTTATTTTACTTAGCTTAACTATCTGATCAGAAGGAGCTCTATAGAACCTCCTAGGAGGGTGTGTCAAAAATAAAGTGTATAGTATTGACATGGTATGCCTTTCTGTCTCCTATTTTTGCCTGTGCCCGAAAACTATATTGTGCGATATGTAGTTGTAAAGTGATAGTGGCAGGAGACGAGGGGACAAAGAGCATGCATCATCCAGCCTCTAAAGGGAGAGTCGGAATATATATACAAGCAGCACGAAGCCAATTATGACCTTATCAATTGCTGCCTTGGATCTTCGGCGGCAGATGAAATAAGCGCCGACCATGTCCGAATGAAAGCATAATACTCCCTAAGTATCAGGACGGACATTCCGATGTACTGTGTAGTTCAATATCCAGAAGTAGAAACGCTTGCCGCTTTGATGAAAGCAAAAAGCGGCGCTGCTCTAATCCCATTCTGGAAAGGGAAACTGCTGCAGCTTCCGCAGTATCAAACTACTTCAACTTCGTCTCTTCCTCTCTTCACCTCCTCACCACCATGTCCTCCACCGCCAAACGCAAATTTCCTCCCTCCTCTGCCGCCAGGAAACGTGCCAAAACCTACGATGCCCGTTCTCTCGCCGTCCAGTCCGCCGAGGCCGCGCTCTCCGCCTCCGGTGACCTCGATGTCGCCTCCTACCTCGACGCCCGCGGCTTCGAGATCCGAGCCCTGGAGGCCGGCATCCAGCGATCCAAGGCCGCCCTCTCCAGTCGGGCCTTCCAGAAGGTGCCGCGCTCGCTGCGACGCCGCACCGCCAGTCACAATGTGAAGCGCGTCCCGCGTCGACTCCGCGCCAGGGCCAAGCGAGAGGTACGTCTCTCTTTCTCCCTCACTTCGCCTTCTGCCCCTCGCTGATCATGTAGATGATCGAAGACAACACTCCCACAGTGACCGCGCGCCGACGCAAGCCCTCCGAACAACTCCGTCTCCGCCTCGAGACCGCCCGTCGTCTCCAAAACCTCAACGCCAAAACGAAAGCCAAACGCGCCGCCGCACGTTCCAATCCCAATCACGAGCCCTCCCCCGGCAGCCATGCCTTCTTCATTGCCCCGCGTATCCCGAAGATCAAGAAGAATCGCCTCTCGCGCCCCCCGCCCCCCGACGCCAAGTACCGGAAACGCCAACGCCAAAAGACTTGGTTGCCCACCCACATGTTCCACGCGAAGCGCGCCCATATCACCCCCGCCAACGCTGCTCTCTGGCGCTTTGCACTCCCCCTGTCCCCCACCGAGAAGAGTTATCGTCCCTCGCATCGTGCGCGGGGTGCCCGCGGCGCCGTCGCCTGGGATATGAGCTACATGGCTACGATTCAGTTGGAGGGCGCGGACGCCGCGCTGGAGGCTGTGTTGCGCGCGGTTGGCATCAACGGCGATGAGGCCTGGGGCGTGAAGGGCCGCAAGTGGCGCGCTGGGTCGAGGAGTCTCCGTGCGTGGGTGTTTGAGCGTGGTGATCGCCGCAGGCCGATCGCCCCCGTGACGCTGGTGCGCTGTGCAGAGGCGTCCGGCGGTGATGTGGAAATGGTCGATGCGGAGGCACCGGCGAAGAAGAAGAAGGATACGAGGAAGATGTTCGTCCGCGTGCATCCGTCCGCTTTCTTGCAGCTGTGGGAGGAGCTCTTGGGCGTCGCGAAGAGACAGAACCCCCCCGTCATGGTGGAGGACCTGCGGTTTGAAATCGGCAGTATTGACATCACCGGTCCCGGGTCAACGGAGGCGTTGATCGCCGCGCTGAGGCCCGTCGTGGCGGACGGGGGCAGTTTCGCCGCGAGCAGTCCGGAGGCGACGTGGACGGCGCTGTTGGGCGTGTCGAATCCTTCATCTCTGCCGCAGAACGCGCTGCTGGCCTTCTCGGTGTCGGATCCCCGTCTGCAATTTCCTCCGAAGACACAGAGGCCGCCCTCCTCGGACGCGGACATGCAGAACCTGGCCTTGACCCTGTCCGCGTGGGACCCGGATCGCACGCAGTCCGCATCGGCGCTTTTCGACCGACGCGCCCGTCTAGCAGCGGCGCGCCAACTCCCTAGTCAAAAAGCCATCAATCGCCGTCGCGCAGAAGCCGGTCCGGGACAGTATCCGCCGTCGCTGCCCTCCGACCCACGCATCCCGGTAATGGTGCTCGCTTCTCGGGCGGGACCGCCGTCGAGGAACAGCAATGCCCCGGGCTCCTGGACTGTCCTGCTCCCGTGGAAGTGCGTACTTCCCGTGTGGTACGCGCTGATGTACTATCCTCTGTCGAGTGGGGGGAACCCGCGATTCGGCGGACTGAAGGAACAGCTGCAGTTCGCCTTTGAAAGCGGGGAGCCCTGGTTCCCGGGCGATTTCCCAGGCACGCGTGCGGGCTGGGAATGGGGTGAGCGGCAGCGGGAGGAGGCCAGACAGGCGTGGGAGGGACGCCCGAAGGGCCGCCGGGTGGAGTTTGGCAGTCTGGATCTGGGAGACGGTCAGAAAGGGGAGTTTGGACGCGGGTGGGCCTGCGACTGGGAGGCTCTTGTGCATGGTCAGTCGACGCCAGTTCCCGATGCCGACAAGTCCGGAGATGTTGCAGCTTGTCCACCGCTGGCGATTCATCACCTCACGCTGGCCGAAGCCACCCATGCCCTGGACAAGTCCGCTCCTGTGCCGCCGACGGCTCTCGTGACGGTGAAGATCTCCCTGTTCAGCCGGGGCACGCCTGTCCCTCAGGCTCGCATCTACCGTCTCCCGACATCCCATCCGGAGCTCCGAAGGAAATGGCGGGCCCTTGCGCACGAGAAACCCAAGCGCGCTGACGGTGCCAAACCCGCTACGGTGGGCGACGACGATCCCCGACAACGTCTGGCTGCCTCTCTTCTCGCCCCGGAGGAAGCCGCAACCCAGGACCATCTGCCGCTGCCGCCGGCGGAAGATGTCATTGGGTTCGTGACGTCTGGGAATTACAACCTCTCGGAGGGCAGGGGGACCGGAATTGGGTCAATTCTTCTGTCGAAGGTGCATACGGACGCCCCGAGCCGGCCGCGCGAGCGACACATGTGTATCGTTCGGGCGGCGGGAGAACGCGTGGGGCGACTCGGTTATTGGGAGTTGGTGTGACGGGACGAGGACGATGATAGACGATACCCCATCTGCTGTAGCGGTAGCGACTTACGAATGTATTATGAGACCCCAAACAGCGTGTGAAAGAACTGGTTAGCTAGCTATACATATACACAACATAACACGGCATGCGAGGCTCGTGCAAGCACGCTCTTTTCTCTAACCAACAATGCGATCCACAAACGCCTCCTCCAGCTTGGCAACCTCCCGCTTGAAGCCCTCGACCTCCTTCCAGCAGTCCAGCGGCCGCCGGTCATTCAAGCGCAGACAGCCGACGACATCAGCCTTGGCGCGGGCCACACCCTCGTCCAGGTCGGCCAGCTTCTTCCGGCCCTCGAGCTTGGCGCGGAGCTCCTCAATGTCGGCGTTGACCGTCTCGCGGCTCAGGTTGCGGTTGATGGGTTGTTCGACGGCCGCAGGCGGGGCCGGGGTGTACTCGCGGCCGGCGAAGGGGATGCGCGGCGCGTCCAGGTCGAGCGAACCGGCCGGGTAGCTGGCGGCGGAGGTCGGGGACGCATACGTCGGGGCGGTGTTGGCGGAGTCGCGGACCTCGGCCAGGCGCTTCTCGATGTCGGCGAGGGTCTGCTGTTCGCGTTCACGGAGCCGCTCGAGCTCCTGCGAGACGCGGGCTTGGATCTGAAGTTCGAGGGACTTGGCGCGGGAGGAGTCGGTCTGGTAGGAGATCAGTTAGGGTTGGTCTTTTCTCGACTGTGGCATAGGCTGGGATGACCTACCTCCGAGTTGGACTGGAGGGAGTCGACGAGGTTGGAGGAGAATTGAACGGGCGAGCCTCTGGAATGGAAGGTTAGCTTGGGTGTAATGGGCTGGAAGTAGACAGACCGAGCAGCCTGCCGCATCCGTGACCACGTCTGTGACCACATCCGGAGGCCGTACGTACCCGGAGAAAACGTGTTTGGAGCCCGCGGAAGCGTCGGGCTTGGAGCTGCCGGCGCCCATGATGTGAGGAGGGAGAGGGGAGGGAGGCGAGGCGAGAGGGTGGGAAGCAAGCAACGACGTTGATGCGGAGGAGGTATCGAGAGTCAATTGATGTTGTCGGAGTTGGATATCACGGGATTGGGTCACGTGCGTTCGTCGGTTTCCAATGCGGATGAGTTATGCATGCATGATTTGGGGATTAGGTAATCACATCCCAGTTCTGCTGCACATCTGAATTGTCCTTTCCCAGTCCGACTCTCCTCTCGTGCACTCGGCCTATACTACTAGTATCCTGGTCCTCGACTATACTATCTGCTCCTATGCACTTGTCCGACCCAATCTGATCCCGTTTCTGCCTGAACTCCGTCCCTTGTCGCTTCTAACCAGATGTTTTCACCGGGACCCACCCAGATGACAGTAGAGTTAGTAGAGAATCAGCAGAATACAGTAGAATACACAGTAGAAGGAAGATCGAAAGAAGATAGAGTAGAAAGAATCCAATGACATGAGAGCTATATAGCATAAATAGGAGACCGATCATTAAAAAAATAGATAATATAAATAATAATCTATACTACAAACAATCCGGCGAATCCGGCCGTTCCCGTTTGGCGGTGGGACGGACTGACCTCATCGACACCCGTGATCTTCTCTTCATCTTCTTCTCTTCCACTTCCACTTCCACTTTCTCTTCTTCTTCTCTCCCCTATCACCATTCTCTCCTCGACCCTCTACCTCCTACTCTCCTCTCCCATTCGTTTCTCCCCTTCTTTTCTCCTCAGTCTTCTTCCTCTCCATACTTCCTCCCCCAGCTATCCCTCTGATCGATACCCCTCCATCTACTTCGCTACGCATACCCTACTTCTCACCCATTGCATCCTTCCCCCCTCTTCCCCAATTTAGACCTCCTTCCATCCTCCATCCTCTCTTCTCTCTTCTTCTCCCCCCTCCCCATCATGTCGTCCCTCGTCCTAGACGAGGCCCAGCGCATCGCCCGCGAATTCGACTACCCCGCCGAGGAGGTCCACCGCGGGGTCCAGGAGTACATCCGGGAAATCGACGAAGGACTGCAGCAGGAGGGCACCACCCTCAGTCAGATCCCGACGTATGTGACCTCCGTCCCCAATGGCACCGAAAAGGGCCTCTACCTGGCCGTCGACCTCGGCGGCACCAACTTCCGCGTCTGCTCCATTGACCTCCACGGGGACACCACCTTCTCCCTCACTCAGTCCAAGATCATGATCCCCCGCGAGTTGATGGCTTCGGGCTCCTCCAAGGATCTCTTTCACTTCCTCGCCCGCCAGATCGAGTCCTTCCTGCGCATCCACCACAACGAGCACTTCGAGGCCCACGAGCGGCGCCGCCTCCAGGGCAACGCCGAGGAGGAACTCTTCGACCTGGGCTTCACCTTCAGCTTCCCCGTCCGCCAGATGGGCATCAACAAGGGGACCCTGATCCGCTGGACCAAGGGCTTCAACATCCCCGACGCCGTCGGCCATGATGTCTGCGCCCTCCTGCAGAACGCCATCGACGACCTGGGCCTGCCCGTCCGCGTCGCCGCCCTCGTCAACGACACCGTCGGCACCCTCATGGCCCGCTCCTACACCTCCCCCGGGGAGACCGGCACCTTCCTCGGCGCCATCTTCGGCACCGGCACCAACGGCGCCTACCTCGAGAAGCTGGACAAGATCACCAAGATGGCCACCATCGAGCACTCCGACTACGACAAGTCGACCGGCGAGATGATCATCAACGCCGAATGGGGCAGCTTCGACAACCACCTCAGCGTCCTGCCCAACACCCTCTACGACCAGCAGCTGGACGCCGAGAGCAACAATCCCGGCGTGCAGATGTTCGAGAAGCGCGTCTCCGGCATGTTCCTGGGCGAGATCCTGCGTCGCGTCCTCCTCCACATGTACCACCACGAGGCGCTGGACTTTCTGAAGCCCGGCGCCTCCGACGTCGTCGTCCCCGAGAACTCCAACCTCTTCCGCCAGTGGGGGGTGGACACCAGCTTCCTGAGTCTGGCCGAGGCCGACAAGACCGCCTCCATGGAGCCCACCAAGACCGCGCTGAAGGACCACTTCAAGATCGAGAACCCCAGCGACCGCGACTGCAAGGCGATCCAGACCGTCGTGCACGCGATCGGCAAGCGGGCCGCCCGTCTGAGCGCCGTGCCGCTGGCCGCCATCCTCATCTCCACCGGCAAGTTGGCGACCGACGATCTGGTCGACATTGGCGTGGACGGGAGTCTGGTCGAGTTCTACCCCAACTTTGAGGAATACATGCGCGAGGCCCTCCGCCAGGTTCCAGAAGTGGGGGTCGCCGGGGACAAGAAGGTACGCATCGGCATTTCGAAGGATGGTAGCGGCGTGGGCGCCGCTCTGATTGCGCTGGTAGCGAGCAAAGAAAAGAACAAGAACAAGACATTATAGAGGGGGGGAACCGTGGTGGGATGTTGACGTTGATACGAATTTTTTTTTTTCCTTTTGTCTCTATTAGTGTTTCTGTTCGTTCCTGGTGGATGTACCATATCGATGGTGGACATGGCGTTGCATTGTGCATTTCATGGAGGAGCATCCGTCCACAATATCAAGCAAATTTCCTATTGAACCTACTGATGCCTGCATTCCGTATAGACTCCCTGGCCAGAGCAGCCATGGCGTCTGATCGACATCGATCTATTGCCTGCCTGCCAGCCACCACCACCGACGCCAATAGCCCTCCTCTCCTCTCGGATGGCGCCCCATCCGTGTGTCTTTGCTGGCTTGGATACATGCAGTCGCACAGCCAATATCCTCCGCCATCTCCTCCAATCTCGGCCATCCCAGGCCCGCCACGGTGGGACAGGCGGTTTCCTTGTAGTTTGATGCCTGCCGTCGGATCGCCCTGGCTCCGGCGGCCGTTTCCTTTCATTTTCTCTGCCTGCCAGTCCGGCTGTTGTCCTCTACCTCCCTCTTCTCCTCGTCTGGTCACCATGACTCTGCCCCAAGACCGTGAGCCCGTCGAGCTGGAAGGTTCCCAGCCGGATCAGAGCAAGATGACTGCCTCAAGCGAGTCCACGGAGATGGCCTCGGACAAGCTCCCTACGTCGCAGCAGTCGACCGACAAGGAGAGCGCACTTCTGGCGTCCTCTCCAGCAGACCCCGGGGACCAACCCGAGCCGGAATATCTCTCGACGTGGAAACTGGTGCTGCTATTCATTGGGCTGTGCCTGACCACCTTTTGTCTGTCGCTGGTAAGTATAATCGAGATGCGGTCTATCCTTCCGGACTGACCCTCCCAGGACAATACCATCCTCGCCACTGCCATCCCCCGCATCACGGACCAGTTCAAGTCCCTCGACGACGTCGGCTGGTATGCCAGCTCGTACCTCCTGACCACCTGTGCCACGACGCTGCTGTTCGGGAAACTCTACACCTTCTATTCCACCAAATGGATCTATCTCATTGCTCTGTGCATCTTTGAAGTGGGCTCCCTCGTCTGCGGCGTGGCTCCCTCCTCCGTCGCACTCATCCTCGGCCGCTCCATCGCCGGTATAGGCGCGGGAGGCCTCTTCTCCGGCGGCGTCATCATCCTCGCGCAGGCCATCCCGCTCGAGCGACGCCCCATCTACACCGGCATGCTCACTTCCATGTTCGGCGTCGCGAGCGTGGCCGGTCCGTTGATGGGCGGCGCCTTCACCGATCACGTCACCTGGCGATGGTGCTTCTACATCAACCTCCCCCTCGGCGGCGTGACGTGTCTGTTCATCTTACTCTTCTTCAAAGCGCCCAAGTCGGTCAAGGACAACTGCGGCCTCCGCGACCAGCTCACCCAGCTCGACCTCCCCGGCACGGCGGTCTTCGTCCCCGCGGTCGTCTGCGTGCTGCTCGCGCTGCAGTGGGGGGGCACCACCTACGCCTGGGGCAACGCCCGCATCATCGCGCTGTTCGTCCTCTTCGGCGTCCTGGGCATTGTCTTCGTCATGATCCAGGTCTGGCAGCAGGAGCGCGCGACCGTCCCGCCGCGCGTGTTCAAGTACCGCAACGTGTGGGCCGGTACGTTCTTCCAGGCGTTCCTGGCCGGCGCGTTCTTCATCAACGTCTACTACATGCCCATCTGGTTCCAGGCCATCAAAGGCGTCTCCGCGACCAAGTCCGGCATCATGAGCATCCCCATGATCCTGGGCGTTGTCGTCTGTTCCATCCTGGCCGGGATCCTGGTCACCGTCTTGGGCCACTACGGGCCCTTCCTGGTCCTGTCGCCCGTCCTGGTGGCGGTCGGCTGTGGTCTCCTGACCACCCTGCAGGTCGACTCGGGCCACTCGGCGTGGATCGGCTTCCAGGCGCTCGCCGGCATGGGCGCCGGCCTCGGCCTGCAGCAGCCGCTCATGGCCGTGCAGGCGTCGCTCCCGTTCGTCGACGTGCCCACCGCCACCGCCCTGGTGATGTTCTCGCAGAGCCTGGGCGGCTCGCTGTTCTGCTCCGTCGGCCAGAACGTCTTCGCCAACCAGCTCCGCAAGAACCTGATGCACGACGTGCCCTCCGTGGACGCGCCCAAGGTCATCAGCGCGGGGGCCACCATGCTCCGGACCGTGGTCTCGAAGGAGGATCTGCCGGCCGTGCTGGTCGCGTACAGCCGGGCCATCACCGAGGCGTTCTACGTCAGCGTGGCGACGGCGGTCATTTCGATGGTTGGCGCTTGTTGCGTCAAGTGGGTGTCGGTAAAGGGGAAGAATGTCGACGCGCATGCCGTGTAGGCTGGTGGATGGCCCACCATCACGGCTGGAAGGGTTAGGGGCAGGAGGTGGACACGGGTAAAGGGGAGGGGTTTCTTTCTCGCTGTAAAACTTATTCCAGATCCAGTAACGCTCTATCTAATACTACACATTAACCGTATGCCCGAAATGATAGTACCTGTACTCGCTTCACACAGCCGCATACAGGCTGAGGTACACCCCCCAGATCACGCCGCACGCGCTGCCAAACACCACCCGTCGATCCACGGGAACGACCGTGTACATGAGCACCGACACGACCGGCCGGTACTTCAACCGCGCGATCATAATCGGGCCAAAGTCCTACCGTGCCCGCGTTAGTTCTGGCTCAGGCAACAGGACAGGAGACGGGATAGGGGCAGCGACAACACACCTCACAGACGAGGGAATAGACCCGCGCCCAGTTCATCCCCTTCAGGAGATTGATCAGCACGACGAACAAGACGATGTTCATGACCGAGCCCACGGTCTGGTCGAGGAAGAACTTCACCGCAAAGTTCCTGAGCCCCGACGGGCGCCGGCGCGGCCGCAGCAGCGCGGGCTTCTCCTTCCGCGGGAGGAGACCGTCCGGCGAGACGGCCGCGCTGCCGCCGCCGCCGCCGCCACTGCTACTGCGGTTCCGCCAGGTGGGAAACCCCGGGAAGGTGGTCTCGACGTATTTCTGCCAGGCGAAGTTGACAGGCACAATGATGATGGCGTAGGTGACAAACTGGAGCAGGGCGAGGGTGTTGAGCGTGAAGGGTTTCTTTGCGTAGTTAGCGCAGTCCAGCCCCCGAGAGTCAAGTAGGGGGAGTATCTTGCGTATCCGACTACGTACGTGCTCTCTATGGCGGTCTATGATCTGAGCCAGGACGTTGGAGACGGCGTTGAGGATGGTCGACTGGACCAGCGTCACGGCCAGGGGAGAGGGCGGCATCGTGGCATGCAGAGAGGCACATCACACTCGCCCGGAGCTGGCTGGACTTGCGAGCACCATGGCCATGGCCTGGAGGGGGGGGAAGCGAGGAGGTTCGTGAAGTTGTCGTTGATCATCCAGGGGCACGTGGCGGGCACGTGTCCTCCGCCCAATGGGCGTCTTGCTTAGGCCAACTATACGCAGGGACAACTGTATCTACTCCTACATCCATGAACTGCCTCATACGTGTTCTGGGAGTCGTCTCCATTAGCATCTACCTGGCCCGTACTATCACGTTCGGCCCCTGCTTCGCGCTGGTGAAATGGTCCACCAGCGCCAGATGGCCCTCGGCGTCCTCGCCCGTCGTATCCGCCTGCTCCAGGTCATACAGGAACATCAACCGCGCAATCGTCAAACGCATCTCCATCATCGCCATGCTCTTGCCGATACAGCCCCGCGGCCCGATGCTGAACGGACAGAACGCCCGCCGCGCCGTCTCGACGTCCTCGCGGGAGGTCGTCCACTCGTCGCCCGTCGTCGGGCCCCGACACGTCGCACCCTCGATCCACCGCTCGGGCAGATACGCTCCCGGCTCGCGGAAGTACTGCGGCTGGCGGTGGATGGAGAGCGTGGGCGTGCCGCAGTCCGTGCCCGCGGGGAGGAACACCCCGTCCACCACCGCCCCGCCCTCCATCACCTCGCGCGGCGGCGCCCCCGGCACCGCGGGCGCCAGCCGCAGCGCCTCGTCCAGACACGCCTTCAGGTAGACCAGCTCGTTCAGCCGCGCGCCGCTGACAATCTCCTCGACCGTGGCGAAGGCCTCGCGCACCTCCCGCGTCAGTCGCGCCATCGCCGCCGGGTGTCGCACCAGGTAGAAGACCGTCGCCGCCAGCGTGGTCGAGGTCGTGTCGCTGCCCGCGATCATCAGCACGTTGGCCTCGCCCCAGAGCTCCGCCGTCGTCAGGCCCTTGCCCGTCTCCGGGTCTTTCGCGTTGAGGAGGTAGTAGAAGAAATCCTTCTTGGAGTCGTGCCCGGCCTGCGTGCGTTCCTTGGCCCGTTCGTTGGCCTCCACCCGCGACCGCATGATGAAGTTCCACCGGTCGTTCGTTAGCCGGTGGATGAACACCTGGTCCAGGTGCCAGCTATCCAGCGGCATCCACAGGCCACACTGCGTTCCGTCAGTTGGGGGGATGTCTGGTCGGAGTGCTCGTGCGCGAACTCACCACGTAATGCCGGTTCGCCGCCCGGTCAACCAGCTCAATCATCTTCCGCCGACTGCTGGACACCAGCATGTCGAAGCTCTTGCCGAAGCACAGCTCCCCCATCACATCGTACGTGAGGTAGCTGAACCAGTCACCGACGTTCTGCACGACGCCCTTTTGCTCCTCGGCCAGGTGTGCGTCGGCCTGCTCACCGAGCGCCGCACAGAACTGGCGCACATGTAGCAGGATAACATCCTCCATGCTCTTGAGCGCGTGGTCGGAGAAGGCCTGGCTCAGCACGCGACGCTTGCGCCCGTGAACCGTCTTGTCGATCACGTTATGCGTGTTGTACACGCCCTTGATCGCCGGGAAGGCATTGTAGAAGTTGGCCTTCTTCAGCCGCTTCCCGTGCCCGTAGATATCGTGCAGGCCCTGGGCCGTATTGACGGAGACGAAGTTGGGCGCCACGCGGACGTGCGTACCGTATGTCTGGTGCAGACGGTGAAGCCACAGATGGCGGTCGCCTTTCAGTCCGTGGTACAGCTGCACCCACGGCGTGATGGACGCCAGGAATGGGCCTTGGATACGTCGCAGCGGGTGGAAGAGGCGGTTGTAGATGGCATATCCAACTGTCTGTCAATGGGTCAGTACTCTGGAGCACCGCACGAGGGAGACTCCGCTACAACATACTAATCCCGCTAGCAAGCCCACCGTCCCCAGAATCAGCCGGAACCATGAGAGGAATCCCCAGATCTCCTGGACAATCATGGTTGGATTACTCCACCAGATGACAGCCAAATGACGCCGCTCCGAAAGTAGCCGAATCCAACCGGCCAAAGTTATATCACCACTATGAGACGCCGATGGCCGGATTCAGAAATGCGCCAAAGTCAGCAATCAATCGTTTGAGTCTGCGGCCGTTGCTGGATACTGGACGAGGTCTCCTCCCGGACTTTTTATATCCTGCTCCGCTCGGCTATCCACGGTGGTCGTGTATGGAAAGCCAGTGTCATCATCCACAATGCCTCTTCATGCCTTCTACCCCGAGGTCCGCTAGAATTGGCAATGGGACTGCTACAACAGACGGGTTCTCATGACGTCTAGCTTGCGTGAATATACAACAGGGACATACCCGGTACGTCGTGTTCCCAGCATGCCAGTAGAGCTCTCGGGGCCCAGGGTCCGGCTCCCAGTCCAGCACCGTTTGTAACCGTCTCACTGGCGCTATAGTGGCCATTGCGTAGCTTATCAGCCATCTGAGACACTGCGTCTGACGGATGTTACACCATGGCGATGTCTTCGGTAGGCCCCAGGCCCCCTCAATCGCGGGATTTTGAGAGACAAAGCGGGTATTTCGAGTCACTAGCCTCGAGGCAGTAAACCCCATCTAGGAATACCCGTACAGGCCACCATCCAGGATCCACTGCTCGTTGTCGTCGCGATCGTCCTGGACCCGTCGCCATGTCTGCTTCCGCTCCTTACGCGCGCCGTCCTCCGCCGGTTGCCCATCCGCCCCCTTCCACACCGGCCGCACGAGCCCACCCGCCGCGAGAAGCGGGTTGCGACTGAACGCCTCGCCGCCCGTCTTCCTCGCCGGATCATATCCGATCTCCTCCTCTCGGGCGTCCTCCTCGGCCTCCTCCGCGGCGGCACTCGACTCGCCGGTCCCCGCAGACTGGTACACCCGCGTGACACGGCCCCCCTTGATATCCAGACTCATCACGGTCTTCTTCTTCTCCCACTCGGGCCGTGCCTTCTCCTCCATCTCGCGCATGATCCGCTGCTGCTTCTTCAAGGCCAGCGCCCGCTGCGCCGGACTCATCCACAGCGTCGACGCCACATTCGGCGTCTCGAAATCCGCCGCCTCGTCCACCACCCGCGTGCGCCGCGCATTCTGCGCTTGGAAATTCAGCAACTTGTCGCGGTGCGCCCGCGCCGCATCCAGCTTACTCCCGCCGCCGCCGCCAGGGGCAGACGCTGGGCCCCCCTCTCGATGTGCATGCACGCCCTCGTTGTGAGCGCGCATCTTCTCCTGCCCGCGCTCGGCGCGCAGCTCCCGGATCATATCCTGGATTTCGGCCCCGGAGAGTAGCGCCGCGCCGCAGAATGAGCACGGTTGCAGCCCCTCCAGTGAGCAGATGATCTTCCCGCAGCGGAGGCAGTTCGGCGCCGGTGTAAACAGCGGATGTAGCGTCGCCGCGCAGTTGCACTTGTGTGTCTGGCCCGTTCGCAGCGTCGGGTTCGTCGAGACTTCTAGCGCGGCGATCGCCGCCGTGAGATCTGAGATGTTGTTGGTGGTGAGGGATGCGGGACTGCCCTTTGCTGGGGCACCACCACCGCTGGATGCTCGCGGTGTAGACCGTGTCGCCTTGGACTTGACGTTGGGGAGGAGGTCGGAGATGACGGGCCCCGAGGCCGAAGGGGGTGGTTTGGAGGGGGGTGCGGGGGAGGGCGCGGGGGAGGTGGTCTCGCGGGCTGGTTGGTTAGTAGCAGTAGCGGTTGTGGCGGTGGTGCTCCGCGACGATGACGGCATGTAGTCCTCCTCCTGGTTAGCCTTCTTGTAGCCCCCGGCGACGTTGCCAAAGTTCTCCGGTCGACGCGGCGGTCCAGCGCTGTGGAGGGGCGGTTTCGTCTTCTTCGTTTTCTTGGAGCTGCTGTTCGGGACTGGAGCGGGTCGGTCGCGGCGGGCGCTGAAGGAGGAGACGAATTCGAAGGCTGCTGGAGAGTCGCCGAGGAGGTTCTTGAGGTGTTCGGCGCCGTCTTCGGTGGAGAGGCTGGCGGCGTAGGTGAGGATCTGGGTGAGAGAGTCTTCGTCCAGCGGGAGGAGCTGGGCGAGGCGCGGAAGGCCCCAGGAGAGGAGAGCCGGGTCAGACATTGGGATGGAGTAGGGTGGTGGAGGTGGAGGCGGAGAGTTGTCGTTGTGAAGATGATGTCGAGCGAGTCGATGCGGATGGGAACTTTCCCGTTTGGGAGATCACATGATAGCTCGTATACTCCGTCCAGACAATTGATGGAGTCAATGCCAGCAGGTTAATGTACAATCCAACCTAACATCTATCCTAGCCAAAATAGCCAGCAAAAGAAAAGCAAAGCAATAACAAAGAAGCATGCCGAGTCCCTGGTCTCTTTGACATGTAACAATCCTGTTGACGCCTGTGATGCCGAGTATATTTACGTCAAGAACGTCAAAGCAACCCAAGCAAGAGCAAAAAATAAACAATTATGTCCAAAAATCTCCCATTGATGCAAAGCCCGTCGCAATCCTATGCGTTGTCGCCGTTTGCCTCGCTCTTGATGTCCCCATCGCCTGCCGCATCCGCCGCGGCAGCCATATCGGGGGTCACCCCGTTCTTCAGCTTGCTGCTGGGGGCGGGGGGCGGTTTCTTGCCCGAGAGCTTCTTGGGCGCCCCCACTTTCTTCTTCTTTGGAAGAGCGGACGGCGTGTCGTCGTCCAGCGGGCGTTTCGACGGCGCCGATGACGGCGTGCCGTTTCCATTCTCCAAGGGCGTCTTGTTGCGGTTCGCCTGGCGACCGGACAGCCCCAGACATCGGTCCAGGTGCTGGGCGACTCGCGTCACCACGAAGTAGCGTGGACAGTTGGGGCATTTGACCGTCGGGAACGAGACCTTCTCCGGGGCCGCTTGCTTGAAGGACCCATCGGGAGTGGTGGGAGGACTCGACGCAGGCGTGTTTGACGTGTTGGTCTGTTTCTTCTTCTTCGGGTTCAGCTTGTCGGTGGCAAATGGATTCCCATGCACGTCATGGCCCGGTTTGCTGATCATCGGCTGCTTCTGACAGTATTCGCGATACGGATCTGGAGGGGGTCGAGCGCCGACCCCGGTTGTCGGGTACAGCAGCCGCGGGAGTCGACAGTCCGGGCAAATGATCTCCTTCGTCGTGTGCAAGGGATTCCCCTTGAGATACACCTTCCCATCCTCAAAGACCGCCCCGTCGGTCTCTACCCGGAGATCCTTGAGCTCTTCGGAGTCCGGATTGATCGGACCGGACGGTTTTCCACCGGCCTCCTCGCGCCGCCGGGAGGCTTCTTCTTCGGCTTTTTGTCTGGCTACCACGACGGCCGAGCGCATGCGGGCGACTTTCTCGTCGCGGTGGACTTTGGCGACGATGTCGTGGATGATGTTATAGAAAGTATCATTGAGGATGTCGCAGGTCTGGGGGGGATTAGTGCGGAGATTGGGATGGTGGATTGCGGTCACCTACTAGTTTTGCAATAGTCCCCGTGGGAAACGAGCTTCCCTTTGCGTTGGCTCCGTTTGACTCGCCCATTGTGAGGCTGGATGGGTGTTGAGAGGTTAACGATGTTGGAAAGACGAGAGGCCGGAACCAATGGAGTGAAGGCCGATTCCCAACTCGGCCTAAGGATACCAAAAACCAAAAACTGTACGTGGAGGAGGTTCCTACACCCGGACTTCACTCCATATATCTGTCTCGGACGGGGTTGTTGGACTGGGTCGAGTTGATATGCGGGTCTGGACGGCAATCGGCAAGGACCGTCAGCGGCACGAGCGGGGAAATCGACCCAAACTAGAATTCGAAGAAGTGCCCGGAGAGTGCGTTATCCATCTGTTAGGGAGTGTAAGGAATGATCCTGGATGGAGACCAGTGTCTGCAGTGTCTGGTAGGGAGTTAGCGAAGTGGAGGACTCCAGGGGGTCGAACGAGGGCTCACGAGAATCTATATAGAGCGAGAACAGCAATGCGGAGGGAAAGAGAGAGACGGATGAAGAGAAGAGGGGGAGGAGAGGGGAGATAGAGAAGATGGGGAGAAGACGTGGGAGTATGAGAGTATGAGTATAGGAAGAGAGAGAGAGGAGAAGAAAGAGGAAGAGGTTGGCAGTTCCCGACCGCCCGCCCGATCTTATCTTATCGCCATCTCCGCGTTGGGCTGTTTGCGGTCACACTTCGGCTTCATCTCTCTCTCTCTCTCTCTCTCTTTTACACTCTCCCTCTTATATACGCTCTCTTACACACTGTCTTCACCATGGCCTATCATTTCTTCTCCAAACACCATCCCTCCAAATCAGCCTCTTCTCCTCCTCATTCCCCCCCTCATCCCTCCTCGCGACCTCCACAGCCTCTCGTCCCTCCTCCATCGCAAGCCTCCCCAGTCGATCTCGCCGCCAAATACAAGCCTCCGTCTAGTAAAGACCCTTCTCTGCATCCTCCGGCATACCCACATCCGGTGGAATCGGGCTATCAAACCCCCCATCCGCATGTTACCATCGAGACCGTCCGCACCGCCCACATCCCGTCTCTGACGCGAATCACCGGTTTACTCCTACCGATTCGCTATCCCAACTCTTTCTACACGGCCACGATCACAGACCCTGTGATCGCATCTCTCTCGCGCGTCGCCATCTACCATGACCACCCCGTCGCCGCGGGTCCAGCCGCAGCCCCCACGCCCTCGGGCTCCAGCGCCGGCAGGGACAAGGTAATCGGAGGCATTCGCTGTCGACTCGAGCGGCTTTCGCCGTCCAGCACCGACATTTCCCAGTCGCAGACATCAACCATGTCGACCTCCCAACCGGAACCCACCAATCTCTACATCCAGACCCTGCACCTCTTGTCCCCGTACCGCGGGTGCGGCATCGCCGCCTCCCTGCTGAACGCGCTCCTGTTTGCGTCGAACCCGTCGGCCACGGGCTCCCGTGCTCCTCCACACCCGCTCTCGGACCTTGTGAAACATTACAACATCCGTACCGTCACCGCGCATGTCCACGAGGCGAACGACGAGGGACTCCAGTGGTACGCTGCGCGAGGGTTCCAAGTCGAAGACGGCGTGGTCGAGAACTACTACCGGCGGTTGAAGCCGTCGGGGGCGAAGATCGTCAAACTAGTTCTTCAATGGGACGGAGAAGCTGACGGTCACCCTGTCAAGGCCTCCGACGACCAGAACCAATCCCAGGGCCACGAGGACGGAGACGATGACGATTGGGAAAAGGTCGAAATAGAAGATGGAGATGAACCCGAGGACCATCGGGTCCAACCGGTCACGGAATCGCGACTCCTGGATGCCGACGATGGGTCGAGCAGGAAACGAAAAGCCAATGACGAACCTCAGCGACCGTGATCTGCTCGTCGGCCCTGCAATGAACTCCTATGTTAACTCCTATGTTTGAGATTACCCTATACCCTACCGAGATGTACAGCTTTTTACACAATTCTACGATGTATACGTTGACTATGTACCGATCCCTTGAATGTACCCTGCATATGGTCACTACCAGGTCCTAGTCCTTCTACTGCGCACCCTGGAGATTACGCGTCATCCGAGTCTACTGCATACTTACGGAGTAAGTCTACTCCAAGGCAGCTAAGCTGTTTCAACCGATCTCCTATCCCAATGAAAATCACCGGTATACCGAATGATCGACATCATCCATCTATCTACTCCCACCTCCCACGGTCCGCTCCACCGCAAACCTTGTCGCCAAGGCCTCCACATCCTCACAGGCTCCGAATTTCTAATCCGCTATTGCTTTAGCATCGCACTGCCTCTTGGCAGAATGGAGCTCTCTCTATAAATAAAGGCCACCCTTCGACACTCCCACAATTTTGTGGGGAGATTGTGGGATCCGGGCTTGTTCGTTTTTCCGCTATCAAAATGCGCCGTCTATACGGTACCTTGAGGGTCAGCTCAAGAGTGGATCGAACTTCAGGACGCACTCTCTGGCTTCCTCAACAGGGATCACCGTGTGTGCTTGAGGAAAATGATCTACACTGGTGAACAGTCCTGGCGAGGACGTTCTCGGGTGAGTAAACGCTTTTCCAGTGCAGCGTGCAGATGGCCTGTTGGAATCCCGTCAAAGGGTGCCTCCGGGAACACATATAAACCCCAAGGTCTTCAGCATCTCAGGCCCAATGGAACCCATCTCTCAACATCATCTTTTGTCTTGATTGAGCTCGGCCACCATGAAGTTGACCAACGTCTTCAATATTACTCTCCTCGGAGGCGCTATGCTCTCGCTTGCCCATCCGGGACATCACGAAGAAGCGGACTCTCCCAACGTGAAGGCCTACAAGAGGAGCGTCGGCAACAGTCTAGCAAAGTGCTCTGTGCAGTTTGAAGCCAATGGAGTCCACAGTCGGGCAGAGGCGCGCCGAAGAGCCGTAGTTGAAATGCATCGTCGCCAGCTCCAAGCCCGTGACACCGACGCGGTGCTGAACAAGTCCCACCTGGCCAACCATCCCGTGTCGCCATCCATGCCAGCCGCTGAGATCTTCAAGGACTCGAGCCAGAAGGCCTGCCTTCTCGGACCGAGTCCCGAGGGCGAAACCGGCCCCTACTGGATTCCCGGGGAGAGAGTCCGCTCTCATATCCGCGAGGGACAGCCCGGAGTGCCGGTGCTCCTCGAGCAGCAGTATATCGATGTGGAGACCTGCCAGCCTATCCCTGATCTGTACGCGGAGCTGTGGGGCTGTAATGCCACGGGGGTGTACTCGGGCCTGGTGGCAGATGGCAACGGGAACTCCCAGGATCTCGCCAACCGTGACCGGACATTCCTGCGTGGCGTTCAGCAGACCGACTCGGACGGAGTCGTCACCTTCGATACTCTCTTCCCCGGCCACTACGATTCGCGAACCACTCATTACCATAACATTGCCCATTTCCATGCCCACCGCCTGCCGAACAACACCATCGCCGGTGGAACCGTGGGCCACGTCGCCCAAATCTTCTGGGACCAGGATATGATCAACAAGGTCGAGTCGACCTACCCGTACAATACGAATGATATCCCGATCACGCCCAATGCGGTGGATCGGGTCGTCGGCCAGGAGACAGAATACAGCGACGCGGATCCCATGCTGAACTACGCGTATCTCGGTGACAGCATCGAAGACGGGCTGTTTGCCTGGATCACCGTGGCCGTCAACCTGTCTGCAGTGCACTACCCGTACTACACAAATGTGTATACGGCTAATGGAGGAGTGGCGATCGAAGGCACCTCTGACGGAGACCCTCGTGCCATTGATGGTGGCCTTCCCCAGAGTTCTGCGGCCTGATGCGGAGATGTGAAGGAGCACTACTCATTTGTACATCTACACAACTGTACACAGACAAGCTAGACGCAATTGAAACATTAATATAGAGATAGAGAACGTTCCACATGTGGCGCAGGTGAAGAATGAATCCAGGGTATCGCTATCGCAAACAAACGCCAACATCAACAGATTCGTACACATGGACCAGGCTGAAAGACTTCAAATGTTGTAATTCTCCGCATGCAAGAATATCTCGTCCTTGGACGAATCGGTCAGCACTCGCTGCTGAAGCCGCGCCACCGAGTCCGACACCGCGACTCTCATACTAGGAGGCCCGCAGACAAAGACACAGGTGCGACGGCCGAACGACTTCGCGTAGTCATTCAGCAAGTGCGGAATATCCGGCCGGACATAGTCGATGCGCCATCCGTTCCGTCTCTGCAGCGGCAACGACGCAAACCGCGTCACCGGCTTCATCGCCACGGGCGACTGCGACTGTGACTGGGACTGCGACTGCGACAATGACGACTGAGAGAAGCCAAAGTCAAACGGCGCCTGCGCAAGACTATGTTGGCTACTGCCGACGTACGTCGACACACTGTCCGTCGAGCTCCCGCTGTAGTGACGGCTGGAGTTGAAATGCGGCGCGATGTAGGCTTGGGGCAAGGCCGTGATGGCGTCTTCGTTCTCGCGACGGAGCTGCTTCTCCATCTCGACATCGCCGGCGGCCTCCTCGCGGATGAACGCCGAATTGCGCTTGTCGAACCCCTGCAGCGTGTCGTAGATCTTCTCCTGCACGACGTCCCGGTAGAACTGGGCATGCTCGGGCTGACCCTGGCCGTCCTGGCCGAGCCCGGTGAGGAAAAAGTGGCAGTGGACGGAGCTCGGCGGCGCGTAGTCGCGGCAGATCCGCAGCTCTTCCTTGAACCACTCGATCGACTCCGGGTTCCGGAAGGACCAGATCACGCGCACCGACTTGGTGACGGCCGCGCCGTCGCGCATCTTCTTGATCAGATACAGCAGCTGGCTGGCGATGGCGGTGATGCCGCTCCCGCCGGCGACGAAGACCACGTCGTCGAAGGCGGCCATCTCGCGCCGCATGCCGCCGTAGGGCCCTTCGAGGAAGGCCGTCCACGTCTTGTAGGGGCCGTGCTCGAGCGCCTTGAAGAAGACCTTCCGCGTGAAGCCCCCGAACGGGCGGAAGACGAGCGCCAGGTCGCGGTACTTCTCGCCGTACTCGGACATGAAGTCGTCGCTGCAAAGTGAGGCGATCGTGAACGGGTGCCGTTGGAACCAGGCGATCCCGGGCATGCGGAGGTAGACATATTGCCCGGGTTTCCAGCGCATGCGCGTTGCCACGGTGACTTTGATAGCGTTTTGCGGGAGGAAGGTGATGGCGGACTCTTCCCCGATCATGAACGACAGCCGGAAGGGGTTGGTCCAGTTCAGGTAGTAGAGTCTCACGGCGAAGGAGAGCAGCCAGATCGCCAGCGTGGCCCAGAGATAGCTCCATGACGAGAGGAAGTTCTTGGTATGCCAGAAGAGCATCGCCAGGAAGACGATGGCGACCGGCTGGTGCACAACGAGAAAGAGCTCGTACATCCGGGAGCGGAGGAAGGGCAGGGAATGGACGCATAAGAAGATCAGCGGCACCAACGCGGCAAACCCAGTGCCGTAGATGTAAATGTTGCGGGGGAAGTATTGCTGGTAGTAGATGAGCACGCCATGCTCCCACACGGGCATGACATAGAACGGGACCATGTGAATGAGGCTGAGGAAGAGACAGAGATAACCGGCCCATCGATGGAGGACGTTGAGCCGTTCGTGGCCGATACCTGTCAACATTGTGATGAAGTTCGCGCGGGTGCTCAATGCCACAATCCAGGGGATCATCGCGACGGCGATCATGCCCGCACGGATCGCCAAGGGAGGAGACCCGATCGCAATGGACGAGTAGTATAGCGGCTGGGGGAGGAAAGAATAGAGAGTCACAAAAGCCAGAGCTGCGAGAACGACCGCAGAAGCACCCAAGGAGGGCAACACGACGCTCACCGGACCCAAGCGCAGCACCGGAAGAGGTCGATAGAACAGCCATCGCACAAAGGCGATTGTATTATTGAGAGGCGCGATCGTTGAGACAGAGGACTGCTGCTTTCTATCTCCCGTCAGAGTACCTGGCGCTGGGAAGAACTGGGCAGTGGAGCTGTCGGTGGCTGCACTGGGAAGCTCGTATTCATCCTGTGGGGTGCCAGCAGAAGGCGATGATATCGTAGGATTTTCTTTATATAACGCGATCCGGATCTTGTCTCCCCAGGTATGGTAGAAGCGAATGACGGTTACAATAGCGAGAAGGACGACTGAGAAATACGTCCAGCCGAGGCCATATTTGCCCGCCTGAGACCACGGGTCTCGTTGTCGCTCGGCGATCTCTGGCGGAGTGGTCGATGCAGTGATCGGAATGTTAATGCGCTTCGCAAGGGAAGCTATAGGATCCCATGCTGGCGACATTGCTCACTGTTGTGGTAGAGAGCGTGCCTCGTGGGTTGTATGTGGGGTGAACAGCAGGCTATCAAGCCGTCCACGGCTCAAAACACATCCATAAAACGTTTCACACAAGCAATAGCATTCGACCGACAGGATCTTGCTCAATATAGGAGCACTTGGAAACAGAGCTGGAAGCAGACCAGAGACAGCCG
This sequence comes from Aspergillus ambiguus, assembly GCF_047715705.1. Classification (NCBI taxonomy): domain Eukaryota; kingdom Fungi; phylum Ascomycota; class Eurotiomycetes; order Eurotiales; family Aspergillaceae; genus Aspergillus; species Aspergillus ambiguus. The sequence continues at coordinate 259,239 of NW_027395543.1, read as the reverse complement.
ATCGGCCTGGGCGAGACGGCCTTGATAGGCGATCACGCACGACGGAGCGAAAGAGGGGTGAAGATGCAGAGAGCTTAGCATTTTTCCGGTCAACAGCAACAGCACCTCGTTCATTGGATATCACATCTCTGGCGGGGATGGACTCTGCATGTTGACGCGAGCCAACGAGGGAGAACAAGCAGACAGAAGAGGAGGGTTGCCAATCACTGCCGGCACTAATGCAGGATCTTCAGCTTCGTCACCTGCAAGCCCCCGTCATCCCCGCCTATTGGCCCCAACCGTCTTCTCCCGGGCGGTTAATCTGGGCGTACGATTTGCTGGACGGTGTCTGACCTCTGTGCCTTGGGGGAGGGAGTAAGACAGTCGGCCGGTGGTGGTCTGCCGAGTATCCGGTGGCGGTCCAGATATAGTTCGTTATGGGTTCGCAACAGACGACATTGGTCTACTCCAGAGAACTATAGAACTATGTACATTACCAAAAGTCCTCCGAGTTGTTCTGCTCCTCCACCCAGAGAATCCTCCTCGCCAAGGCTGTTGTCAGTCCGCGATTACCAATGCGAGCTCCTGTCCGGCCTATACTACAAAAGTGACCAGCAGGGAACCCTCCGTCCTGTTCCTGAGACAACAGGAACTTCTCCAAGTCCATTCTGTAGAAGCCTGGCTCCAATCCGATTTCCTGGCACGCTGCTACCCGCAACGCAAGAGAGAGTGCATTTGTAGGGATATTGATTCGTTCAATGAGGGCCTCTCTAATAGAAAGCAGCCGGTCCTTCAACGCAAATCCTTCACATTCCTTGTACAGTCGGGCGACAAAGTATAGGAAGGATTCTGGTGTAGTGTAAAACCGGTCTCCATACAAACATGCTCGGTTCTCCAAGCATTGGACGACCCAGTCCTCGGTCTGTTTGATGCGGGAGTCACCACCGCGACCAAAGCGGTAGAAGACCCTCAAGATGTTGACACAAACCTCTGGGTTAGTTCGTGGCCGATCATTGCAGAAGTATGTCTGCATTACCCCGTCTGGGCTTTGGTTCGTGACCATTTCGTCTAGAACTAACTGGACGTTTGCAACTTCGGACAGATCGCTCTCTGCAAGAGCGAGGTAAGCCGTAGATGTCGTGTCTGCATCTGCGGGAAATTTTCTCGTCGTGAGGATAGGATCTTCGTAGAAGTAATTCCAGAGGCCGCTCTTGACGGTCGTTAGCATAGAGACATCCGTGGTTTTATCTGTACCGTTGATAGCCCGCCCGCATGGGTGAAGCTTCCCAGAGGGAAACTTGAAATAAACTAGGCCTGCATTTTGAGTGACCTCCAATATCAGAAGCTGGGCAAAATTGTCTCTGATAGTGATGTCGGAGCCTTCCACAACACTATGGTGTTTTCCCCTGTTGGCTTCCAAGTATGCTTCTGCCCTCGATATCGCGTTTTGGGAGAGATTCCGCAGTGTTTGACAGATGGTGTTAACCGATGAATCGTCGGTCAATAGGAGACCCTGAACACCAATTGAGCGCACTGAACAGATGTTCTCCGCTTGATCGTCGACCATAATCACTTGCTTAGGATCACATTCGATCTTGTTAACAACGTACTTGATGAAGCACGGGTCAGGTTTCCGCATGCCAACATGCCCTGACACAAAAACACCATCGAACAATGTCCAGGGTAGTTCCAATCTCTGCACAACTTGAAAGTGTTCCTGTCCGGTCGTAAGTTCCACAGGACGGACATACGATGGGGCGAGTCCTACCCGCGATATATTTGACATAACATAGACTCGAAGGCTTGGATTTAATTTCTTCAATTCTTGAATCAGTTCTACCATTGAAGTCTTGATAGTCAATGATCTTTGCGCTTGATCGAGGCCTTCCATTACATCCGAGGGTCGTTGATCAATCATGCGGCCGAATACCTGAAGGTCGTTAGCAGGCAACATCATAGGGAAATAGAGTACAAATACATCACACGCCTGATCAAGGGAGATCAGTCCCCTGTCTAGGTTGTACCAGGTCTCGGAGTGCATGATGATGCGTAGCTGGCTTGATGACAGTGTTTTGACGCTGTGGGGATCCCAGTCTAAGAGGACACCCCCAAGATCAAGAATAAGAGCTCTGAATCCAGACAACATTTTCACTGCCTGCAGGTGTCCCTAGCGATGAGAATGCAAGCTGGAAAAATGCTATGCAGAGGGGTCTAGGTATCTTATAACTCGCGAAATTATAGTTTACAACAAGCATATGCAAACAAGGAAACTCTCAAACGTACCAATTCCCCATCTGGCTTGGGGAGCCCGACAGCTTAATAGTTGTGAGTTTGAGATGTCCGAGTCTAGTTTCATATAATGTCATACTACAGTATCCGTAGGCCATAGCCCGGGATGACCCTCAATCCTCGCCCTGCGAGCCTGCTGGCTTAGACAGATAGGACATCTCCGAATTGTAACTTAGCTTACTTTGACTTCCGCTCGCTTGAACATGGATACAGTCGGTTCATAACATCAGAAACATCAATGACGGCTATATTTTCCTTCGATCATGATATGTACACCCAACCCATAATCGAATACCTCCCGAATCTTACATCACCGTCCCGTGAGGCAGACGCGAGGAGCAATCATAGTCTAAGTGTCCTCTTCGCCATCGTATTCCACAATCCCAACACCATTCACGTCGGCACAGCCCACCTGTATACAGTAGTTAGCATCTCCATGAAACATTCAATACGATCCACATACATATCATTTGTTTGCAACCTCCTATCCTCTCTGTGGCTGCATTGCAGTACGGACACGGCTTGGCGATCTCTGCAATCATCCGCATGCTGAGAAACTCTTCGCGGTTAGTGTTCACCCAGCCGCGCCTTAGCCCTGGCGCCCGCGGCGCTGTTCCAGGGGCCAGTATGTCTCTGCGTGGGGGCCTTGCTGCACTCGATCTAGTCATTTCCTCATACTCCGCACACGTCAGCCCTTCGTGCCATGCAGTGTTCCGGTGGATGAAGCACGTCCGGGTCCCGCATGAACCACATATGACAACCGGGTCCTCTAGCCCACCGGCATGGAGTTGTCCATAACCACAGTCCGGTCTGATACATGTGACAAACTCAGCGTCCTCCTCTAGGACCTGCCAGGTGCGCATGCGATCATAAGTTCGGAACGTCTCCGGGTTCGCCCAACAGCGTACTTCATCGTCTGAAAGCTGCTCGTGGCAAAGAGGACATGTCACAACGCACGTGTTCGATGCGGCGACTTGGGCGTTCAAGCTCTGCCGAAGACACGCCAGGCAGATTTGCACGCCAGGCATTCCCGAATGGTCACAGCCAGCTGCGATGGGTGAGTCGGGGTAGCATCCGTCGTCCAGTTGTCCGAAGCACACGGTACATGTTAAATGTCTCCGGTGTGGAGCAGGTTGGCCACCCTCGAGGTTTATACTGCTAGTCGGTGGTGGCGGCGGCATCATCGGTTCCTTATGTAGTAGTGAGAGCACAGTGCTGGCTGTGGCAGCGTCGCTCCAGCCTCCCATACCTTCATCTGACCAGAGGATATTGGGCCTGTTATCATGTCGCCAGCCATTGTTAGCTGAGATGTTCTCGTGCGGTGGTTGAGGCGAGTTATGGCGTCGATGGCGACGGCGGTGGCGGTCACGGAATAGTTGCGCGGGTTGGGGATGGCGGTCGATGTTGAGAGTCTCCAGGGAGCTCGATGCCGAGTAAGAAGGGCTCATCTTAAACCCAGTAGTGCTCTCGTGTGGTGGTTGTTCCTGCGCTTGGAGCACGTCGAAATCGCTGGCCTGCAACAGTGTTCCAAGAAGAGACGCGCCACCTCCAGATCATGACCCTATGTCTAAGAAAAGCGAAAACAGCAGATAAAAGATATATGTATCCTTATTGTGCTAGATGGCATCAGACAAAGGAAAGGTTTGCAAAAATAGAAAGGAGAAAGACTATGGGATCCTTCCATACAAAGAGGGCGGTCTCCTCGCGTTGCAGGTGACCGAACCCGTCCACGTCCAAGGCCAAGAAGTGCTATCAGTTGATGAATACGAGTCCCAGTGTTAAAAAGTGCCACTTTCCATGCCGCAAGGGGATCGGTGTTGCCAGCTCGAGAGATAGATAGCAGTCTACTTCGTTTCTGTACGGGTCTAACGAGATTAGACCGTGCGAAGGAGACAAATTTGGAAACTTGAAATTACAATCAACACATATCAGGAAGTTTGGGACCTGACCATCGGGGGGAAGCTTTCTTAAACGATGTCGATCAACACGAGACACAGGCTGACGAGGTGGATGAGTAGCACTGGAGCCACCGCCGGAGTTAATCGGAGGATATGGTCGAGCACCGCACGAGTTGTGGAGTTGTGGCCGACTTCTGCACAAATATGATCGTTATGAGCAGTTCTCGAAACAATAATGTGCATTATGTCCCAGTTTCACCTCCTCGCGTGGTGAGTAAGGCCGAAAAGGGTCCCGTTCGGGTCCAATGGGATCGACGGCATCTCGTATTTAAATATAGAGAAGCGGCGACGATCCTTCAAGCACGCCAGATGTGGTCGTGCCTCTGTCGGCGGATGTGCAAGGCGACGCTGGTAGATTTGGACAATTCCTTCAACGTCTCCATGGTAGTTAACTGCATACAGCTGGGGGTGTCCCGGATTTGGATGTCTCTCATAACGAGTTCGCCCTTAGCTCACACACATAGATTCGTGGCCCGGATAGAACTCCTGTACCGTAAACAAATTCAGAACTGGAGGACATGGGCTGTTTGTTCATGCTGTCCAGTGTGCAGTACTAGTAGTAGTAGTGAACTTTGAGAGGTGACGAGCCAGTATGCAGTATGGTGCTCACCGCCTTCGTATTCTGCCGCGCAAAAAATAAGTCGCAACTTCTTCTCCAACGGCCTCGACCATCTTCCCCCGCGCCTTATTCCTCCTTCATTCCACCAAGAACGGTCATTATCGGGCAATTCCCGTCTCGAGAATGGCTTCCGCAACAACCCCCGCCGCACAAACGACTCCTCCGTCTCTCTCCCTCCCGCCGTCACAGTTCGCCCGACTCCAACCTCACGCATACCTCCTCGCCCATCTATCACCCCCACCAGCAAGCAATCAGCCTTCCATTCGAGCCAATGGTCGCTCACCGTCCCAGTTTCGCATTACATCCGCCAATACAGGCTCCCTGACGCATACCAACGGCAGCGCTGTGGTGCGAATCGGCGATACGACGGCCGTCTGCGGCGTGAGGGCGGAGATCCTGCCCACCGAAGACATCGCTTCATGGAGCGTATCACGCTCGGAGTTTTCAGCTTCGGATTCAGCGAGGAACAAGCGGCGGAAGTTGTCGGATCCGACACAAAAGCCAACGGAGCAGTCCGCCGACGAGGACGCCGATGATGATGCCGACGAATCCCATATCCATGACCACAGCCTCCTCGTGCCGAACCTCTCCCTGAGTACCGGCTGCGCCCCGGGCTTCATCCCCGGCGCCCCTCCCGCCGCCTTGGCCCAGTCCCTATCGCACCAGATCCTCTCCTTGCTGCATAGCACTCGACTCGTCCGTGCGGAGGACCTGCGCATCTGGTACCAGCCGCCAAACCTGGGGCCGGAGGACCTGGAGCGGCACAACGAGGGTGAGCAGATGGACGTGGACGCACAGCGGGAGGAGATGTCCCAGAAAGACCGCGAAATTAAAGCCTTCTGGGTTCTCTATATCGATGTCATGATCATCTCCCTCGCAGGCAACCCGTTCGATGCTGCCTGGGCGTCGGTCCTGGCCGCTCTGAGGGATACAAAACTCCCGCGGGCGTGGTGGGACGTGGATACCGAGTCGGTGGTGTGCTCGGATGCTGTGGCAGATGCTCGCAGGCTGTCTCTGCGGGGTTTGCCCGTTGCGAGCTCCTTCTGTGTATTCGAAGCCGATGCCGCTGCGGGCTGGAGAGCGGTCATCATCCCAGACGCTGAGGAGGAGCGTAAGATCGAGGCGGATAAGAGACAGGGTATCCAGCGGAGATGGATCCTTGCGGACCCTGACGGATACGAAGAAGGTCTGAGTCAGGAGCGGGTGTGTATCGTCGTCGATAAAGAGCAGGGCGGCAAGGGCAAACTTGTTATCATGAAGATGGAAAAGAATGGCGGATGGGCGCTGGATACTCCGGAGCTGAAACAAGTTGTTGACATATCCGCCACACGGTGGGAGGATCTACGACGCATTCTTGAACAGTGTTGATCATGTTTACTCTTAAATAATTCAAATGCAGCCCATGATACCAATTTGGATTCTTCCCAAGTCTTTCCGGTTTTCCTGAATCAAACCTAAGCCTGACACCTCTAGCAGTACCCTATGCTCATCGCAGAGAATGGAGAAACAAAAGTTGTCTACAATGCATAATATATTATGGCGAAAAGGACCTAAGCAGCCCCTTTTCTAGCACTCCTGCGGAGTCTCTTGGCAGGAGGTTCATCATCCTTCTCGGATTTGCCGACGAAGGACCAGTTTTCGTCGTCCGAGGGCTTCGGTGACCTCTGCAGCCTCTTGCGCTGAGGTATACGTATCGATATGGAAAACAGATCCAGCTGTTTGCTGTCGTCTTTTTCGTCGTTGTCGTTCGGGGTGGAGATCTTGTCTAGGTCTTTCTTGCCCTCCTCTGAGACTTTCTCATTGCCGGCCGGCTCGGGAGATTTTTCAGGGCTCTCTTCCTTTTCATCGGCAGCCTTGCCGGCAAAGAGACGGCTAAAAAATCCAAAGCCTTTAGTGTCTCCATCCTGCTTGTCGTTCTTTTCTTTCTCGTCTCCTTCCTCTTCCTCCGCTTCGCTAAACACCCACATCTCACGAAGCTCGCCTCTCGCCAGCGCAGTACCCCATAGGGACAACAGTACGCCCGGAACGAGATAGAGAAGAGCAGGCTGGGGATGGTCAAAGCATTGCATCACAATAAGCGTAGCCAACATGCCCAAAACATACCCAGCCATGCTAGCTTTGAAGTAAGGCTTGGGGAAGGACCCGGCATCATGATAGGGAGGCTCTAATTCGGGCGTGCGCGGAGTGACCACGCCAGACCAGAAGCGCTCACCCCAGCCCCCGGTAGCGGATTGGTACATAGGCTTGACCAGCTCCTGGGCATTGCCCTCAGCCTGGGCCTTCCGGACACCTTTCTGCTTGTAGTAGAGGAACAGGTCGAACCGAAGGGCCAGCCCAATCATCATACCGGGAATAATGATATCTCCCAGTCCCAACATGGCCAATGAAACGGCATCAGTGGGAGCGCTGGGATCCGCGGGGCGCGGGAAGAGCAGTTTGATGGGAACGTCGAGGTTCTTCGCAACGGTCACCATCAATGGTGTGAAGAAGACAAAGTAAATGTCGTAGAAGAATAAGGAGGACAGGAGGAGAGAGCCTGTTACGAAGCTCGATGGTGACATGAACTGGAGGGTGCCATAGCAGAAGCTGAACCCCAGGAAATTCGTGAGCCACCACGGTTTCGTGACGAAAGTGAAGTAGTAAATCACAGGCAGCGCAATAAGGACGCTAATTAGATCAAGCACCCCGACAGGAGTTTCGACTTTGAGGAGGCGGTGGATATTGATGCGGAGCCTGGCACGCTGGTATATGACACTTCGATACTTCCACAAGGCCACAAGGACGGGTTCCGGCAGGGGAATCGAGCCGAAAATGCCCGGGAACGGGGAGCGACGAACGCTGGGCGTCTCGGAGTCAGAAGACACAAAGACGTGATCCGCTTGTCTCGACTTCCAGAGTTTACCCTTATGACGATATCTCCTGGGGAACACGTAGGACCTCAGAACCGTCAGTCCATCTTTCAGGAAGGCCACGGCGAACACGATGCCCATCTGGGAGAAATAGAAGCCCATGATCTTGTTCAGCAGATCAGCTCCCATGTAGTTGATCACCAAGTACAGGCCACCGAGGGTGAGACCGGCGACCAACGGCATCATCAGTGCATCGCTGGGATCCAGCGCTTCCATCTTTCGGTCGTCCCCATGTTCATCGTCCTCGTCCGCGCCGTCCGACTCATATCCTTCGTCAGTTCGGTGTTTCTTGGGGGGTTCCGCGGCGGAAGAGGGCCTCGACAGCGAGGCATGCGAACCGATATATATCGGGAACAGAGCAGAAACCAGCAGGTGTCCGTAGGTGGGGAGAAGCGGCTTCATGGCGGTGAACTGATAGATCGCCTGTCCCAGGAACTGGGCGAAGGGGCTGATCTCAGCCATGGTGGGCAGTCGAACGAGATCAGAGGGGGGATGGGTAAGTAACCAAGGTCACGAAGCGAAAGCCTGATCAGTCCATGGCCAGGGAGAGGAGGAAGAGATTGATGGTGGTTGTGTTTATGCGAGGAGGTTGCGGGCAGAATGATGTGCTGCTGCCAAGACCGCCTTCCTTCCCGGGTACATTTCCTTCCATCCTGTAGCGCAACTCAACAGGCCGGACAACAGAACATCACCTGTCTACGCATACCTCTCCCTCCACCATGGCTACCGATGTTGCCTTTGACACGAGCATGGTAAGCATGGTACCCCGTGCCATGCGTCTCTGCGAATATCGGCTAATCGTCTGTAGGGCTCGTTCACCGTCGAGCTTTACAATGCGCATGCACCCAAGGTCCGTATCCTGTTCATCGCGCCCACTTCACACGCTGACCTGGTGGCCTCGCTAGACCTGCAAGAACTTCGCGACCCTCGCGCAAAGAGGTTACTACAATGAGGTGATCTTCCACCGCATCATCCCCAACTTCATGGTCCAGACTGGTGATCCTACCGGCACCGGCCGCGGAGGAAGCTCTATCTACGGTGAAAAGTTCGAGGACGAGATCCGCTCGGATCTGAAGCACACCGGGGCTGGAATCTTGAGCATGGCCAATAGCGGTCCGAACACCAACGGGAGTCAATTCTTTATCACGCTGGCCCCTACGCCGTGGCTGGACGGGAAACACACCATCTTCGGTCGGGTCAAGAGTGGGATGCGAGTCATTCAGCGCATGGGCTTGGTGAAAACCAACGGCGAGGATAGACCGGTGGACGAAGTGAAGATCATTCGTGCGCGAGTGGTGGAGGAGGGAGGCGACGAGTGAAGGCGGACGAGGCAGGATCCTTCTACACAGCTCAAGGCGGCTCCGCATGCGAACCGTAACAGGACGGATATTCGATCGCTTCGATATCCATCTTCCTAGTCATCGGGCATGTTTTAGCCATTTCAAGGCCCGGGTCGAGAGACTACTATACAGTCTTGCGCGACCAGCGGTAGTCCGCTCTCTCTGCATAATTTACCATGGCTGGGGGTTCAACCATCGTCCATGGCAGCTTCTGTCTATACTTCTACGGGAGACGACCCTCATCCAGACAACCTGCACGCAACGCAGACAGGTATCGCGAATAGATAGGTAGCGCAATGTATCACTACAAAACGAACTGCTTCCATCAGATGTTTCCATTCCAGAGCAGCAGATACAGAGTGATAAGATACGATCTACCACTCCTCGAAGAGCAGCAGGGCCAGTGAAGGCATGCTGTCAATTAGACGGCGCTGATACGGGGAGAAGACAGACCGCCTGTGCGAGGACCAGGAGTGGTGAGTTGGAGAAGAAGAAGCTCCGGTTGTGCGCGGGAAAAAAGCGGCTTTAAGAGGAGCTCTCACGTGACGGCGGGCGGGTCTGTCGACTAGTATTTCTTCGCTTGTGCCGCCGCGTCTTTTTTCTCCCTCGACATCTTCTCCTTCGAAACGGATGAACCGGTGCTCTCCCCCCATGGGCAGAATCGTCCGTCCAGTGAGCATTGCTACTGCCTGTCATCCTACGTGATGGTCCTTGGAGTATAGTCTTCAGCCATGGAGTCTCTAGCGGAAACGCCATGGGATGTAGTGATTTCGGGCACCGGGCTAGCTCAGTCCCTTTTGGCGCTGTGAGTGCGCCTCCTCCGACAAGCTGTTCCTTATTAACGCCTCGCAGTGCTCTCTCGCGGTCGGGTAAGAACATCCTGCATGTGGACCGAAACCCATACTATGGAGGTTCCGAAGCTGCGTTCAGTCTTGAAGAAGCTGAAGACTGGGCTTCGAAAGTAAATCAAGGTACACACACTCTCCTCCCTAGCATTTCCTGTATTTTACTGACTGGTGTTGATAAGATAGAACCCGAGCACTTCCCTTTTGAAGATGTAACTGTCTACACCCCCGAGGACAACAAGCGTCTGTCGTCCTCGCGCGCATACTCCCTCACTCTGTCTCCCCAGCTCATATACGCCCGATCTCAGTTACTGCCTACCCTGATTTCTTCCAAGGTGTACAAACAGCTGGAGTTCTTGGCGGTGGGGAGTTGGTGGATACACAAAACCCCAGCCAGCACAACGGACAATGATACCGGTACACGTGGATCATTGTATCGGGTGCCCAGTAGCCGTGAGGACATCTTCGCTGATGATTTGATCAGTGTCAAATCGAAGCGGACTCTGATGAGGTTCCTTCGGTCGATTGGCAAGCCGTCACAAGAAGGCGAGCCAAGCCCCGAGGATGATGTACCTGGCATTCCTCTCTCGGAGTATCTGGTTTCCAAATTCCAGGTGCCAGACGAACTCCATGACCCTCTACTGTCCCTCTCCCTGTCCCAATCGTCCCACCATCGTACATCCGCTGCGTATGCAGTTCCTCGTGTCAAGAGGCATCTGTCGTCGATTGGCGTGTTTGGACCTGGCTTCGGAAGTCTACTCGCGAAATGGGGCGGTGGCTCCGAGATCTCCCAAGTAGGCTGCCGTGCCCTCGCTGTGGGCGGTGGGATCTACGTGTTGAACACTGGAATCAAGTCAGTTAAGCCTCCGGGAGAAGACGAGGCTGGTTCCGAAGCACATTCTCAAGTGTGTCTATCAAACGATGTAACGGTTCGATCCAAGTATGTGGTTGGGTCAAACTGGGAGCTTCCTGCACGTGATCAACCTCAGTGCGAAAGAGTCTCGCGCTCGATTACCGTGATCTCGTCGCCACTCGAGAGTCTGTTCCCGGTCACGGCGGAAGGCGGACCGTCGCCCGCTGGAGCTGTTGTAGTGTTTCCCGGAAACACTCTCGGGCAGATAGATGATGCACCGCCAGTCTACCTCTTGGTTCATTCCAGTGAGACTGGTGAGTGCCCTTTAGGACAGAGTAAGTCACCCTCCAGCGTTTTCTCCCCCTTCTCCCGCAAAGACACGCAAGTAGTGCCTTGACTCATATGATGACTATTTCCCAAAATACTTATCTACATTGCCTGTAATCACGTTGATGAACAAACACGGCCTGATCATGAGTCTATCATCCTATTTGATTTAAACCACACTACGTGTTAGCGTGACTTTGCTAACTTTATGCCAGGTGTCGTTTATGGCAGCGTTAGTATCCCGGGTCAAGAAGGGCAGTCCCTCATTGAGGCAGCCGTCAGCAAGCTCCTTGAGTCAACCACAGATGCTGATGCCGAAGTGCTTTGGTCTCTGCGTTACACGCAGTTAGGACGGCTGCACGAAGCATGCTCTAAGCTAACCGTACATCCCAATAATATTCTCTCCTTCCCCGCTCCCTCTCTCGATCTCGCTTTTGATGACTCCGTACTGGATACGGTGAAAGAAGCGTGGCAGATCGTGATGGGCAATGAGGGTGCGGATCATGAGTATATGGTCTTTGAGGATCGAGAGAATCCAGAAGATGAGGAGTGAGACGTAATTGTAGATGAATCTAAATATTCTGCAATAAAATCTATATAACCAGTGTTATGGCATCTCGTAGGGGCAGTGGAATGAACCCTCTAGTAATCCCTAGTATATACTCGGACCTGGCAAGGACAACTGTGGGAAGGTGACAAGGTGACGTCGCGTCGAAGCTTTAATTGGCGTCCTCAACGCAATAACCCCTGTGTACGACTCACTAGCCATCATCAAAGCCCCCGATTACATGTTTTGGTGGGGTATCGTAGACATCCTCCGTCCTCCCTATCATCGCCCCTTGCCTCGCAGCCAAGCAAACCGAATCCAACACAAGACCAACACTTTCTCTCGGGCCCTTGTGTTACCACATTACTCAGTTAAATCAAGGGCGGCCGACTTCTGATATTTGGACCAAATCTTCCCGCCTAGCGGCCATGAGGCTCGCATGCCACGGGATTGGGGTCTGCTTTAGCGTGAAGGTTTAGATCCCGGGGAGTAGGCGCACACGCGCCAATTACGCCGGATGCTATATGAAGGGCTAGACTTGCTGGTTGGCTTGGCTTGGCTTGGTTCTGTCTGGGGTTTGCTCGTGGGTTGGGGGAAGCTTGGAAGTGATAGAGCGACTTCAACCTCCCCTTGGAACCAGACACAGTGCACAGTGTAAGATCAGGCTGTATTGGGCCATATTTTCAGAAATCTGGAGTAAAATTACAATTGCAGAATGTACAGGAACATTTTTGCAAATCTGAATTGGGCAGGCCATATTGGCTCTATGGAGATACAAGGTCATTGGTATGGGCTATTCCCAATGCAGGGGGGCCGGAAACAGTGAAGGGCGGGCATTAGGCTCGGGGGCGTTGTAGTTTGCGGAAAGTTTTCTACCTTGTCCATGGCTAGACGTGCAGAATTCCGCTGATAAGATTGCTTGTTTCGATAGGGATCCGTGGTTGGAATTGTTGGTGGACGAGTATGCCATACTGTAGACCTGCTCGTGGGATACCGCGAGTAGTTGATCCGATGATAGGCTGCGTCAAGGTCGGCCGCGACTATGACACGACACGGTTAGATTAAAGTCATTTCATGGATATATATTGGACGCCAGCGATGACTTCATTCAATATACTGCGTCCTGCGTAAATTAATCTGATCTGCTACGGGGTCGGTGCCAACCGATCATCCGTGATTAATCAACATCCGGGTGTAATCCAACTACGGAGGAGGATATGAAGATCAACCAGCTTTATTTCAATGAGACTCCAACTGTATCATATCTAGTTGGCCACGACTGAGTGGCATGCGGTGGGCACTTCATCCATGCTTAATCTCCAGATGGAGGCCGCATACCCACCCCGATAGGGCTGCGGAAACGAGGAATGGGCCTCGACTCAGGGTTGCGCCCATGTGGTATGCGCGCCAGACACGTTCAAGTCAGTTGCATCCAGGCCAAGGGGCGATATCAACGGGTTCTCAGAAACGGGGTCCATCGGCTACGTTCACCGGGATATGGATCTTAATCTCCCGTTATCTTCGATGGCGTGGGCGGGTTTAATTAAACAAAAGTCTCGCCAATCCACCTCGATAATGGCGGAATATCGCATCATGCTGGACTGAGGACTAGGGCCAAACTATCCGGCCAAGCTCGACGCCGGCGGTATTTTGAGTGTGGTGCAATTACTGCATTACGGTCGTTACGCGGTTGGGCCTGTCGGTTGGTTTGTTCCATCCGAGATGTATCCTCCGGGGGTGCACAGTGCACAAGGGGAGAATCATGGACGAGACAACGGATGGACTGACGGTGACAGGCCACCGTCGGAGATCCTGAGGACCAGGGTTCAGGGCTGAAACGGATCGAGAACCGTACTCATTCCAGAAATGATGGACATGGTTAGAGTTACGGAGTCGTTGGGATGATACCGGTGGTCCGGCACTTTCTCCGTACAACGGAGAAGAGGGGAACAGACGAAACCTACGATGCATCGCATACGGGAGTTGAGGGTTATGGGTGGTTAGACCCTGGAGCGGACCTGTATCAAACGACACGGACAAATGCCGGGACCCTGGGAGCAACGAGGCCGAGTCGAACGAACCTGACCTGAAAGGGGGAGGGAGTATCCATATTTTGCCCCCCCAAAGGGAGAAGAAATAGGGTCTTCAGAGGTGGATATCTTGGCGGACACTACTTCCCTGGCAAGAACTGGGCCTTCTCCGTAATCTCAGTGGCGGTGGAACGGTCCATAGAAAGGGAGAGAACGGCGTTCCGCGGATGGGAGAGTGAAGATCAGGGGGGCCAGATGGGTTGGACAAGCCAATCTGGTGGCATTACACGGGTGACGTACCTGGCGTCTGTTCGCTGCGGGTATCCTGTATGCCAAAAAAAAAAAAAAAGAAAAAAGAAAAAAGGAGGGACTATTGAGTGTGACAGGTGCCAAGTGGGATGAAGCATCCTCCTGCAGAGGTACGGGGGGAGAAGAGGGGAGTCGAAGGGGGATCGACTGGAGAAGGATCTCAAGTGGTGGAAGATATTGGAGGGATATACATGGTAGGGTGAGAGATCTCTCCGGAGTATTCGGACGGAGACAGGGCTGGGATGAAGCCCCTCGTCAGACGGTCTCTGGACTGACGCGTCGTCTGTGTCTGCAGCGGGATGTTTATTATTGGATCGTAGGATGAAGGGGACGGCGAAGAGTTGAGCTGATCTTCGATCCACGACCAGGTGGTGGCTGAGAGAGTATTTGCCACTGAGGCCGTGTCTGGAGGTGAGAAAATAGAACAGGCTGCCTTACTTACGAGTACGAAGGGTGCAGCGTATGATGATTAAGTCGAGGGCGTAGTTGAATGGACGCCTATACTCTGAGTGCTGCGTACGCAGTACGCAGTAGGATCCGAAACGACTAATATTCAGATAAATCACGAACCTCCAGATGGGCGGTGGTCGGAAAGGGACACGCGGCCCGTGGGGCGGAAGCGGCGTCGGTGAGTGGTCGGGAGGGCGGGCAGTCCGCTGATCGCTGGATTATTTTTAAGATGTACGTACAGCGTACGGTGTAGTCGGAGGGTACGCAGACCTGGGTAATTGTCTAGGTGTACTTGTTTCTATCTGTCCTCTGTCTAGGAGAGTTAACTACTCAGTAGGCTTTGAGCAGAGAGTCTTGATGTCAGCGATTCTACGAGATTGAGAGTTACCGCAAACAGCATACTTCATCGTGCCGTATGCGGGTAGAGGAAGCACCGCATACCTCAGAGCCTAGGAGTTCTGTAGTTTGTCTAGTTGGAGTAATCGAGTATTCCCGGATCTATATTTCTAAAGTGTCTATTCTATAGGAGAATTCCTTGGATTTAAGGTGGTTGTCCTGTAGATACGGGTATCGTGGATTGAAAAATACCACATACCCAGTGGGGAACATTAAATTTTTTGGGGATCTGCAAGAGAAATTCAAAATCCCATCCAGAATATTCAAATAAATTGGGGGAGAATAAATTAGGAATCAATCATGCTGTCCTCTTCTTCTTCTTCCTTTTTCCCTTTTTTTCCCTTTTTCTTTCCTGTCTTCCAGGTCCCGACTCTCTCCACTCCCACGGTGGAATCGCCCGTACTGCAAATTACCCGGCTTCATTTGGGAGGAGCTTTGGCCCCAGCCCAACCCGTGGTCCAATCCGTCCATCGTCTCCTGTCTTCATCCTTCTCTCATCCTCGCTCTCCCCTCCGTCACCTTTTACCTTTTACCTTACCACACCTCTCTTCTTCTCTTCTTCCCTTCTTCCTCTTCACACCTCTCCCTCTCTCTACTTCCCCCCCTCACTCTCTCCCCCCCATCCACCTTTCGACCAAAGCCCTGGACCTCGTCCAGTCGTGCTGTCTCCCTCTTCCCCCCTCACACTTTCGTTCATTGATGTTTTTCCTTCCTTCTCCCTTCTAATCCCGGCTCCTTCATGTTGAAACAAGCCGTCAATCCTCCATCCCTCCCCAAGATGCCCATGTTCCGCCTCAAGACCGTCTTTCCCCTCATTGCCCTCTTCTCCATCGGTTTCTTCTTCTTCGCCATCCAGCGCTTCGATAATGCCGCCTTCACGCGCTTCAAACACCCCATTGACCGGGTGACCCAGAATGCCCCCCAGATTCACCTCTCGCAACCCACCGCCGCTCCGCCTCCCTCGCCCGCCTCCAAGACCTGCGAGGTCGACCCCGGCGTCATGCCTCCCTTGCCCTTCACCGAGTGGCTGCCGCGCAAGAACTACACCCGTGCCTACTTCCGTCCGCACCACGTCTCTCCCAAGACCGAATTCAGCTCCCTCGAGGAGGTCGAAGTCCCCGTGCTCCCACCCATGACCGTCCTCGAGCGTGGCATGGTCATCTCCCCCGATAACCAGGAGTCCGCCATGCCTTGTCCCCCCATCATCGACGTGGACGTGGCCGCCGACGACGAGGTCGACGAGACCGACAAGATCCTCTTCGGTTTGGCCACTACCGCCGACCGCCTCGACCGTCTCCTGCCTTCGCTCCTCTACTCCTACGGTAACACCAAGGCCGGCATCATCGTCCTGGTGCCCGAGTCCGACGACGATATCCCCAAGCAGGAGACCTACTTCCGGAACCGGGGCCTGGACCTCACCCTGATCCAGTCTCCCCTCGACTTCACCGCGCGTTACTTCGGTCTGGTGCAGTCCTTCGCCGAGATCATCCGCACCAAGCGGCCCCAGACCACCTGGGTCAGCTTCATCGACGATGACACCTTCTTCCTCTCCCTCCCCACCATCGCCCAGGAGCTGAAGCTCTTCGATGTGAACAAGAAGCATTACATCGGGGCCCTCTCCGAGGCGAGCTGGCAGGTCGACACCTTTGGCCACATCGCCTTCGGTGGCGCCGGTGTCTTCGTCTCCAAGCCCCTTCTCGATGTGCTGGAGAAGTACTACGACGAGTGCCAGTCCTGGGGGGAGCAGCCCGGTGACCAGAAGCTGGGTCAGTGCATCCAGCGCTACGGTGATACTCCTCTGACCCTCTGGCCCTCCCTGTACCAGATGGACATGAAGGGTGAGGTCGATGGGGTCTACGAGTCCGGCCGCAAGATCGAATCCCTCCACCACTGGAACAGTTGGTACTCCAAGGATGTTGTCAAGATGACCACCGTGGCTGCCGCGGCCGGTCGCCGCTCCGTTCTCCGTCGCTGGGTCTTCGACCAGGAGGAAATCATCAACAACTCCACCGGCAAATCCACCCGCACCTTCTGGGTGTTCACCAACGGCTACTCCCTCGTGAAGTACACCTACGACGAGGATACCCCGGATGATGCGATCAACTTCGACCACGCCGAGAAGACATGGGAAGAAGATCCCCGGGGTTACGAGGCCCGTCTGGGTCCGCTCCGCTGGCGGGATCAGGACGGAGTGACCAAGGACCGGTGGCTCCTGCGGGAGGCCTTTGTGGTGGGTGACAACGTGCATCAGTGGTATGTGCGGGAAGAAGACGAGGGCCACAGCGTGATTGAGATTGTCTGGCTCGGACCGAAAGGGGGGGGTGGCGCTGGCGTGAGAGACTACGCCGTCAACCAGTACCGACACCAGTGATTACGGAGTTTCTCGATCAAGTGAGAACACACCACCCAAACCGATGCCGAGGCTGGACCTTGGGATCTGTGGAGACCTTTATTTTTTCTCGATTCTTCTTTTTTTAAACTCTCTTCGCTTCTTGCACATGATTATCATTCCTTCCTTCTTTTGACCCCTTTCTTTTCTGTCTTGTACTCCACCACTACGTCCGCTACGAACAGAGGTCCGGCCGGGATCTCATTCGACCAGGGACCCCTTCGGCATCCATTGTTTTGATTGTTCATTTGCCCGGCGTTGAATTGGCGGAGTCCAGAATGGCGCAGTCAAAGATCGGAACTGGTGGTTTTCAGCGAAGAGCATATGTCTCGTTCGAGACCCTTGATTGATGTGGAACTTCTCACGAGTCGACCGACCTTTCCTTGACCTTGAACTTTTTTTTTTTTTTACCCTTCTACTTTTCTTTTGCCCCTGTCTTTGGGTTTGCTTGCGGAGGTCTTTGATGCATTTGTAAAAATAGAATTTTCCGGCCATGTCCCGGTGGCTGTTGCTTTGGAGATTAGCGCATTTGTGATTATGCCAGAATATTATGAGTTAAGCCCTAGATTAGACGGATGATGGGATTTTAGTTTAATGGAAATTGTTGTCTTGCATCTCGGGTCTAGATAGTGTTGGTTTCAGGGGGGTTTCAGAAAGAATAGGGTTATATGTCTTACACCAAGTGCGTGGTCTTTGCATATTGGGGAGGGAAACCGTTGGATCCTGTAGGTATACTTCATATTCCTTGTCTGGTTCCCTGCATAATTCTACCTCTTGTAGGTTGACTCATTCGTCCTCGATCGATAGACGTGCAGGAAGATCTCCGATACCGGTGTCGTTATTGGACCGAGAGGATCGAGATCTCAGGGCCTGGATCATGATGCTGCAGAGTTCCCGAACGCTGCATGTTGACGAAAGAATCTCATGGACTAATATTCTGTCGACAGATGGATGTGGGGTGGATATTGATTTCCATATGGATGGAACGTGTATAACTAACTACCTCAGGGTCCAACAGACTAAACCGTGACTGCTTCTATTTTGGACGGTGGGACTGCGGCTGGCCGTTGGAATGGGCGCGTTTGGTAAGGAATCCTGATACAGACATTCCGAGGCGATTGCCGGATTGTGACTGGCCGGAAGGATTACGTGGCGGCGATGGGAATGGACGAGAATGCCGGAGAGCGGCACCAATCAGATCGAGGAGGGTGTGCTGTACGTATTGATACTGACCCAAGCTTCCCGGCTGCCAGTAGGGATGTTATCCTTAAGATAAAAAAAAAATCCTACGAGGGTATCTAGAACGGCCTTAATAGCCTCGTAGGATAGTAGTTGATAGGAATAAAGAGGAGGAGGAATCATAGAACGGTCATCTATCTGGTACGTCGGTAATAATACAGGTGCATACGGTAAGATCACCTGACCCACCGCCTTCCCTTCCCGCCACCGACTTCCTCTTCTTCTCCCCTCGTTTCCCTTTCTCTCTTTCCTCTTCTCGTCTCGAACCCAAACCAAACCCTGCGAAGCAAACGCGTTACTCGATTTGGTCATCCTCCCCCCTCAACAGCATCATTCCTCTTTGGGCATCTCTCTTCCCCAGATCCATTCTCCAACTTCTCCCTCTCTCTTCCTCTGCTCCCTCTCTCTTCCTTTAGTCAATCTTCTCCCCCCTAATCTTCCCCCCACGTCATGGCCGACATCACTGCCGTCGGTGAGGAGAACCCGTCTCCTACTCAGGATGACCTGCAGCAGGCCGCCGGGAACGGCGCCGCTGACAACCGCGGGACCAAGCGTTCGCGTATGAGCGCCGACGACGACGACGATGATGATGACAAGCCTGGTCGTGAGCGTAGAAAGATCGAGATCAAGTTCATCCAGGATAAGTCGCGTCGCCACATCACCTTCTCCAAGCGGAAGGCCGGTATCATGAAGAAGGTCCGTCGCGTCTGAGCCCATCGGCTTCCTCCTCGTCACCACCCCACCATCAATTGTCGTCTTCTAACCTCTTCCAGGCCTATGAGTTGTCCGTCCTCACCGGCACTCAGGTTCTCCTCCTCGTCGTGTCCGAGACTGGTCTCGTCTACACCTTCACCACCCCCAAGCTGCAACCGCTCGTCACCAAGGCCGAAGGCAAGAACCTCATCCAAGTAAGTCTCCCGTCAACCCCTTTTCGTCCTCTCCTCTCTCTAATCATCATCCTCAGGCCTGTCTGAATGCTCCCGACCCGGCCACCAGTGAGAACGGGGTCGACGCCCCCGAGGTGCCCGCCGAGGCCCCCGAGGACGTCGCCCACAACAGCGTCAACCCCCAGCAACAGACCATGCCCCGTCCCGCTGGCATGCACCCCGGCTACATGACCAACGAACAGCAGCAGCAGATGGCCTACTACCAGAACCTCCAACAGCAGCAGCAGCAGGCCGGTGGTCAGTACCCCGGTATGCCCGTCGGGAACCGCATGCCCCCTCAGCATCAACCCACCGCGTAGACAGTTCGTCCTCTGTCTACCATCCGCCCTAGGGAGCTGTGGAGTCCAGAGAAGTTGTCGTTCCGCCTCCTCGGTCACTGCCCTGCATACCACTGGCCTTTCTTTGATACCCAACCAATCCAATTGCCACCCATTTGATCCTCTCCACCTCGAGTTCTTTTTTTTGTCTTTTGCCTGTCTTTCGCCGTATATCACCGAGATTCACATACTCGCTCAACAAAATCCGCAAAAAAAGTCATCAGTTCATATCCCTGTCATGTAACCTGTGTATATCATGAGCTGTGGCTCAACCTGGTGCATGTCTCGGGATTGCTGATCTCGGTGTTCGCAACATTCCCCCTGCCTTCGCCTGTGGAAATGCGTTTTATATCAATGAGGAACCCCCGAAAGGGATAAAAAAAAAGAACCGAAAAAAAGGGAGCCACCAACGATGATGAAAACGAAGGATGCGGGCAACTTTGTTCTGGACTCCAAAGAGGCTACTAATTATTTCCTTTTCGTCCATCTCCTAATTATCACCTAGACGACGGTGCGGACGTGGCGGTGTTTCTGGTGCTTTCTTCCTTTTTTTTCCTCTTCCCTTCTTTTCCTTTTATCTTTCCTCCTGGCGAAGTGAGTGGCTTCTGTTGATCTGTGTCATGTGTTCCCCTTTTATCCTTTTATAATTTGTCGTCTGTGACTGCGTTGAATCTCCGTGTTTATGTTTATCCTGATCTCTCCTGTCTCATTTGCGTTGTCGTGTCCCTTTCATCCTTCCGGCCCTGGTCGCTAGGTATCGAGAGGTAGCAGAAGTATATTGTGTTTTCCGCTAGTGATTATGAATCGGCCCTGTGCCTATAGGAAGTATGTGTATGGTCGAGTCCGTCGCGTGCTGGTGATGTAGTATGTAGCGTTTAAGTCTCGAACGTCCTCCGTAGTGGATGTATAATTTGGCAATTTGATTGATTACAACCGACCTGGTCGGCGCTCTAACGTCTACAAACCATCTAAACAAAGGTATCATCGTAGTACATCAGGAGTCTCATCTGCCCGTCCAAACCAGACACGATTCTTAACCCAAGAACAAACAGTCGTGCGGTGTATATATCGAACAGGAAATAACGACGTGGAATCTATCCACGGCCCTCGCGTGAAGCCGGCCCATCTCGGCCGGTCATCCGCGAAAAATACTCAACCCCGGCATGCCAGGCGTCCCTCAACGTGCGCCTCGGGCCAGCGGGCACATCGGGAGGGGACGACGTCGCCGGCGCCGTCGCCGTGGACGCGGACGCGGATTCGCGACGGCCACGGCGATTGCTCGTCCGGAAGGGCTCGTCGGAGCGGTCCTCCTGCGTGCCGTAGCTGACGAGTCGGTCCCGGGCGGCCTCGAAGAACGGGCCGATGGACGAGAGGCGGGTCTGGATCGGGTTGCTTGGGGGAATGGCGTCGTGCAGCACCGGGGCGGAGGTGCGACGCTGTCGGCGGACCTCGTTGATGGAGGGCGGCACCCGGCGCTGCGACGTCCAGTGGATTGAGCCGGGGCGGGGGGCGCCCCCCCGCAGCGAACCGCCGGGGCCGTCTCGGACGAGGGACCCGGTCTTGCTGCGCGGTCGGGGCTTGAAGGGGTCGGTGGCGCGGGGGAACGGGAAGGAGGGAGGGGGGGAGTCGTCGGAGTCGTCCAGCTCGGCCCAGATGGAGGCCGGGTCGACGTCGGCGGAGGTGCGTTGCGGGCCCGCGGGGACTTGGGGGAGGCTGGGGGTGCGTTGATGGGTGGCGTGGCGAGAGGGCGCTCGGAGGAGGGGCTCGCGCTCGCCGGGGAGGGACTCCTCGTCGGAGGGTCGGTGGGGGTACTCGAGGGAGGAGGCGGGGCGGTCCTCGAGGAGGCTCATGCCCGGGCCTAGGGCCGTCTGGGAGGGTCCGCCCACGGTCACGCCGGCGTGGCTGTCGATGACCTCTAACCGCCACGAGAGGCAGAGCACTCCGCTCAGCAGGATGAGGGTCCCGAGGGCGATCAGTCCGGCATGGAGTCCGGCCAGCTGCGACATCTGGCGGAAGTAGATCAGGCCGTCGACGATGGCGATGATGTTGTAGATGCAGAAGACGAAGGGGTAGAGGACGCTGGTGCTGCAGAGTTTCAGGCCCCGGTGGAGGGCGTACAGCTGCAGGAGCGCAATCGCGATCATCGCCAGGACGATGATCCATGACTGCCAGCGGTTGAACTGGTTGACGCGATCCACGATGGTCCGGACCAGCAGTTCCACGGCGGATTTGGCGATGAGGAGGGTATGCGCGGACAGGATGCCGCTGATCAGGCCGTAGCAGAGACCGCGGATGAGGCGGACCCGGCCGTGGGCCATGGGGATGATGTAGGGGTGGTGGACGGCGGCGTGTTTCGACCGAGACGGAGGGGTGAGGTATTTGAGCAGCTTGGACCCGGCGTAGATGACCAGCACCATGATGACGGTCCCCACCATCCAGAGGACGAAGTTGCGACGCTGCAGCAGCTCGAGAAGTTGGTCGAGGGTATGCGCCGGCTCTCCGACGGCGCCGAAGATGGCGATGAGCACGGCCCCGATGCAGACGAGCACGGTGCCGATGAGCGAGTATCTAGTGAACGGTTCCCCGAGGATGAGGGTAGCGAAGATGGTGTTGAAGACCAGGCCGGAAGCTTGCAGGGTGGAGAGCACCGGGAGCGGAAGGGTGGTGATTTGGATGGTGCTGCCGACGATGTTCGAGATGACGAACATCAGCATGCCCACCTGTCGGCTATTAGAGGCGTCCTGGGCGCGTCCAGCGAATGCAGCGGCTTACCTGCCATCGTCGACGTTTGTATGGAGGCCGTCGGAGATCGTTAGGGAACTTCTCGTCCTCGAGGATATGCGACTTGCGCTGGAAGGTGAGCCCGATGGCCTGAAGACTCGTCGAGATCAACCCGATGATCACTCCGACCTGGACGTCGTCAGTCGCACCGTCAGGACCATTCCAGGAATACAATGCATTTACACATACCGCGACACTCCCCTGGGGCGACAGACCACCCAGATTGCCCATCTTGGTGGATTCGTCTGACGCATTGGCCACAGAGGCAGAGAAGATTCAAAGCGAGGGGCGGAGGAGAACACGAGCGAGAGTCGCCATGATGAGTAGCCAGCAGAGGAGAAGCAATATGGAGAAGAAGAAAGAGAAGAAGATTGGGGAAGGGAAGAAGATGGAGGGGGAGAGGAGGAGGAGAGGAAGAAGCTCATGCGGGCGGGAAGATGATGAGATAAGACAAGTCACGCCGTGATCAGCCGATCCGCCTGCAACGTCTCTTCCTCTCTCTCTCTTCCTCGTTCTCCTGTCATTCCACCCTGTTCAACCCAAACCTCCCCCGATTGATTATTTTATTCCTCAACTAATTTACCCCTCCTCGAATATCCCCCGGGTTGGTTTACTCCCCCCTCCTCTTCCGCAATATGTGTTCAGTTTCGGAGCTCTATGCTGACTCCTTACACCCTCAGCCTCCTCCACCATGTCGCAGACCCATGCCCTCTCCGATGATCAGGTCGCGGGTGAGCTCCGCAAGATGACCGCCTTCATCCGCCAGGAAGCTCTGGAGAAGGCCCGCGAGATTCAACTGAAAGCCGACGAGGAGTTCGCCATCGAGAAGTCCAAGCTCGTCCGTCAAGAAACCGCCGCCATCGATACCCTCTACGAGAAGAAGTTCAAGCAGGCCGCCATGTCCCAGCAGATTACCCGCTCCACCCTCGCCAACCGCACCCGTCTTCGCGTGCTCTCCTCTCGGCAGGCGCTGCTCGACGACCTCTTCCAGCAAGCCCGCGACCAGATCTCCGGGATTGCTGGCAAAGACGCTAAGAGATATCAGTCCGTGCTGAAGGGCCTCATCCTCGAAGGCCTCTACGCCCTGAATGAGGAGAAGGTAGCCATCCGGGCCCGCAAGAAGGACTATGACGCCGTGAAGAAGGCCATCGGCGAGGCGGAGAAGGAGTTCAAGGACGCGGTTGGCAAGGACACGTCGGCCGAGCTGGACGAGGCCGAACCCCTGCCGGAGGGATCGTAAGTTTTGACCTGCTCTCGTCTTGCGCACGTCGAGATCGTTACTAACATTGACTGTAGCGCTGGGGGCGTGGTCGTGGTCGGTGGTCAGGGCAAGATCGAGATCAACAACACCTTCGAAGAACGCCTGCGGTTGCTGGAAATCGACGCTCTTCCCGCCGTCCGGGAGACGCTATTCGGGAAGAACGCGAACCGGAGATTCTACGATTAGACGTCGCTTTGTTCTACGTTGCAGCCTTGCTTGTTACCCCCTTGTATCTACGTGCCTTCCTCTGTGGCGGAGTCCGCATAGCATTGTACAGAGTTTCTGATCATCTATGACTTCAATTTCCATTACCTGACGATCTACTGCATTGTCTGGCGGACAGCTTTGCCAGACCCGTCACGAGCTTTCACCCCTTGTGTCACCCCTCTTCATGTCCTCGAAAAGGGATCCTCGTGCCCCCAGGGACGGTGGAAAACCACGTATGGACCGAGGGTTGCCTTTCTTCTCGTGGTCCAAAAAGAGACTTCTTCGGACGTGGCTTCGACCTGACCGAGTACACAATCCGATAGTGCAACGCCTCTAGGCCTTCCTTGGCCAGCGTCCGCTTGAGATGAGACGCCCCGGAATCCTCAATCGAAGTGAAGATCTTCTTGATTCGGTCCGCCAGCGTATCCACTTCGGTGTTGAAATCCCGCTCGGCATCCTTGCTGGGGAAGTCAAGCCCAGACCACCCGGAATCGATCACGACATTTAGCAGCGTCGTAGTGGCTGCAAGCTCGCCGTAGTCGTAGTCGGCTTCAGCCTTGCCTTTATATCGTTTCATGTTGAATCGCCTGTCCTTGAGGACTTCAGTGATTCGTCTCATGCATGTCATTGTGTCTGCTGTGTCATTGAGAGGTTCCGCATCGCCGGTGAGGAAGGCCAGTGCGAGGCGAGCGCGGAGATCCGCGATCCAGGATGAGGTTGGGAGAATGTGTCTGATCATGCGGCTTTGGAAGACGGGATCCTTGATTGTGTCGTATGCGGGCATGCAGAGCTGTTGTTTCTAGTTGTCGTTAATAAGAGCTGGTAGGTGAATTAAGCCGAACTTACACAGTCATCAGCGGAATCGTCGTCACGGGAGATACTGTCGAGTATTGCAGAAATAGCTCTTTCTATCCCTGAGCATATCGTGACGTTACTAGTTAGAGAAATGTCGAGGGTGAGGCGGAATAGGAGGCTGAGGATGTGTTTGCGCGTGTCGGTGGCAAATCTAAGCTGTGTCAGAGATGGTCTCAATAAATCACATTTAGGGCTAACTACGAATTCGAAGCACCGCTAAACAGATCGAGGATAGATAGCAATGAGCTGCGGTGTTGCGCGTCCCCCCGCAGAATGTTATCTACCACCGTTAGTACCGCGTAGCAGCGCTGAGGGGGGGGGGGGGGGGGGCAATGGTTACGTTTTGGGAGGGCGTCTGGGGTCACTTCTTCGCAAACGGCCAACGCTTTGGGAGTTGCCCCAAGCCGCTGGAACAGGGTGTCGATATGACTCGGGCGTATGAGAGACCGGATGCTATCCGCGCGTGTGCTCTAGGGAAAGATAAGCAAGCGGATGAATACTCAATGGGTATAACAGACCCACCTTGAGCGCTCTGCAATATGAGTGCCTCAGACTATCCCGTGGCTCGGACGGTACTACGGTGGAACGGTCAGTGCGTGGGTATGGCCGTGGCGGGTGAACAAACCTGTGTTGAATAACCATGTGATCAATTCATCAGGGAGACGTCCTCGAGAGAGCGCGACATCAACTATGCCTGAGAAGAATGCCCGCTCTCTGGAGTCCGGCTCTGTGAGAGTTAGTATTTACTTGACTGCGCGGATGTCAATACACTCACCCCGTAGGACAGACATGTATGTGTCGGGGTAGAAGGAATCGCGGGGAAATTCGAGCGGAGGCGCCATGTTGTTCCCATAGTCGAAGAAGAACCAGGCCTTTTCCAGATCGAACGCTTCCGTCCGACGAACAGCATCCAGGAGACGCTGTAGGCTGCCTTCGCCATCCTGGTCGCCAAACGCTGAGGTCAGTATACCTTCGCTCAACTGGCCCTTCTGAGCCCAGTTCGGTCCGCTGCTATTTCGGGACTTCTCGTTCTGAGCGGCTTTGAACTTGGCAATTTTGGTCTCTGTTTCGTTGTCGTCGACTGCCTCTACGACGAGACTGTCCAGGGTGTTTCTATAGGTTGGGGGTGGTGCACGGGTCTTGGACGATTTCTCTTTTGAGGGCCGCGAACGGCGGGATATATTGGAGGTCGACTTGTTCTCGATCGCCGTTTCAGTCTCATTCGCGTTGCTTGGGGTGGCAAGCTGCATGAGGAGCGTGTCCGGCGCTTCCAGAGACGCGATGGAGTCCGTGTCTTCGCCATCGGAGCTAATCACTACTTCCTTGCCGTTCTTGACAACGCGCTGGGTGGAGTTGAAGCTCGATGCTGCATCTGAGGAGGCACTCTGGACATATTGGCCGCTCTTCAGGGGGTCGCGAGAAGTTTGGCTTTCGGCCTCCTCACTGAGCGAGCGCAATAGAGAGGCTTCTAGTTGGGAACCTGCGGCATTTGGGGTCTGTGGAGATGAGGCATTGTTGGCTCGCCGCTCAGTGAGGGGCGATGAGAAAGAGAGAGGTGGGGCCGTGCGATCCTCACGAGAGTCCGACGAAGGATCTCGGTTGGGTAAGGAAAAATCAGGCGGCTTGAAGAAGTGGCTGATTTTCCGCGACATGGCAGCCAAGTAAGTGATGAGGAGGAGAAGTGGGTTTGATATTGGGGAAGTTTGATGGGGTTTGCAGCCTGAGGCCGCTGGGTTCCGCTCTCATACTTCCTTGCCATCTGCACGGGGTTGACGACTTGGATTAATTCTACCAGGAACTGATGGACTGTATTAAATAGTGTATGACGTTGCCTGGATTATATATGGGGTGTTCTCAAGATATTGTGGCGGGGTGGTGAGGTTCTGATATACTCCGATATATATTCATCCATCTTCCCAGGTTCTTGTATACATCCTATAGAAAGTCCAAGGTGTTTACGCTGCAAGAACAGATGCACATTGTCAAAACAACTTGATAGAGAATCATAACATCCAGAGAACGATTCCCTCAACATATCATGTGGACTCTGCTACGTATTTCTGCAGCTGCTTTTATCAGCATCAGTACGATAGTAGGCACTTGTAAACCCCCCCCACCTTTGCTTTCCAGTCCCTACAAATCCAAGTATAATCTGATATACATAAGAAAGCAATGAAGCTCCGTTCAACCTCTGGGTAACTAGATCTCTAGATCGATGATGCAACCTGTCTAACATCCCTAATGTTCTCAGTGATGACATTCCGATTGAACGTCTCGAACCAACACCCCAGTAGATAGACTAACAAATGCTAGGGGTTATTGGTACGGCCTTGCTCAAAGTCCACCGCGACTGTCCTCACCGTTTGTTTCCATATAGCCATTTGTCGAGGTTCCGAAAAGATTACTCTACTGTTGACGATGATGGATTTAGCTCAAGCGTTCATTTGCCCAGTCTTCCAGTCGGCCCTGCATTTTTCGATATCCAGATACGCTTCCAGCCGTTACCCGATCCAGAAACGTCTATTATGGCATCGAATGAAGATTTTGGATGGGTTGCACGCAACTGTGAAGGCCACCCGCTTGAAGTCATATATTCAGACAGATGGCTGGGAGGGGAGGAAAGGGCGAGACAGTAATGTCAAGCGACGATACAGAATCCACCGGGAGAAGCGGTGGTGACAATCATCTTGAGGGCAGACCAGTCAAGCAGGGTGCTCAAGACTGGATTATGGGTGTCGAGTGAATTGGTTCCATGGAGCTATTGTAAAGTTGCCTGTAGTATCCCCATGACTTTCCACTAACCTCGAAAACCGGCCGGTATATTTAGTGCAGCATCTCTCGCTGACACGAGGTAAGAAAAATTAGGACAGCTGTCTGACGTCTCCGGTGTAGAGACCTAAGGCTGGCAAGACTCCGTAGTAAAAGGTTATTGATGTTCATTACATTCCAACATTAAAGGAAGCCTTTGACAATGCCAATCATGGTCAATCATAAAGCTACGGGGGACTAAGCTTCCACTGACAAGAGATCGTGAATTGGGGGAATAGGATGACGGTCCTTCCAGAAAGCCAACCGCAATACGAGTCTCAGAATTCTCTCGACGCCCTCAGTCTGACTGGTATGAGGAATCTCAGGTGAATCAAGTGATCGATCTGTTTTTCCCTGACTCGATCCGACCCAGGGAGAGGGAAGATGTCCACGAAGAATGACCACAGTGGCCTTTTCACCTCGCGATCCTGTTCGTCGGCTCCGCACTGCCCAGGGAGTTCCCATGAGAGCAGATACTTTCCCAACGGAGGGGTCTCCTTGCGGGAGAGAGGCAGAGAGTCTCACATCATCACCGCATTGGGGACTGCTTAAGGGGCTCAGGGAGTGCAGATCGGACTTGGACCTTCCACGGCGCCCCACAGCAGTTCATGGTCGATCGGGGGCAATCCATCCGTCATAATTACCCTGAGCATAATTATTATCATTATTTTATGGGGGGTATGTATTCTGTAGCAAGAGGGGAAAAGTGGTCGGCGGGTACCTTGCATCAGGCCAGAAGACAATCGGGGGGCGCGCAATTTATTTGCGGCTCGGCAAGATGGGGCTTGCGTATTGCATTGCGACCCCTCAAGAGATTGTCAGTGTACGTACTGCGTAGTCAGCGATTTCTCCCGGCGTATCTTACTCGTTCGAGGAATCGGATATGTCAAGGGGAAAATTTTTTTTTTCCTCGTAAGCTCAAAGGCTTCGAGAAAACTGCCCGAGTCAAGACTACGGAGGACTGATTCCAACGACGGAGGGATCATCTCGCCAGCCTCCCGGAACGAGCATAGACAGGAACACGCAAGTATGGAGCCCGTACTATACTCGATGCAGTAGGGTAGTTGTGAGGTACCGACGGAGACAATATTGAAGTCGACGACCGATGTAGTACGGAGTACGGAGTAGATTGAGTGAATTGTCGAATACGCTGTATGGAGTGCATGCACTGCATACTGCTACGGAGTACACCAAAGTCATCTTCCGACTGCAAACTCCAAGCAGAACGATAACGCTGTTCACCTGGTGGAGTCCAGCATGTGCCGTCCCCGACAGCTTTTTAGCCCGTTTCAGACTCCATTCTCCGAGACTGGGTGGATTCGTGACATTTGCTGGTTCCATGGAAACTCGCCCAAGGATAACGAATTCTAATTTTTTCCACTGAGGTCATGGTCTCTCCAGACCGGTCGGGAAATAATTGAAGTTGCTGCAGGGCGACCACCATTCCACCAATGTGAATGCATGAGAGGCGCATCCCTGGTCCATGCCGGAACATCCGTTGGACATGTCGTGTTGATGTAGTAGGCATGTCACGCACGCGCATCGAGGAGAATACTCCCGGCCTTTTGTTCAGCGGAAGTAATTCGGGATCCGGGCCATGATGATATCAAGGCAACCGTTGGAACAAGTCGTGTCCCGGGAACCATCGATGGTTGATGACTCGCCTCTTCCGAGGGCCCGGAGTCCGATATCTAGATTATCAATCCTCGCCACCACCGAACACTTTTTTTCCAAGTGTAGGTATGCAGCGGGTTTATTTGCAGGCTGACGAGGGGGGCTGGTGATGGTTGATGCTGATGGAGGGTGTAAAATACGGTTATGCACGTTGGCGATGCATTCCAAGCCTTGTGTTGTTGTTACCTGGCAGTGAATGCATCGCCGACGCGAGCTGACCGATGGGTATCTAGTTCTCGGAGGATTTTTATATATATATTTTTTATGTCTCTTGAGAATCAACCATGGATAAATATTTCCCAATTTTATATGAAACATGAGCAGAAGGGAAAAAACGAGGGTAAAAAAGAGAAATGCTGGAGATCATTATTAAGATGACGATCGATCATATTGAAGGAAACTTACGCGTTCTCCGGGGCCGAATTACCGTACGGGACCGCGTCAATGCCGGGGTCCCGCCCGCCCCTGTGGCCCCGTACGGTATCAATACGACACTCGACCTCCAGTCCCAGTGCTGTTGAGGCCAGAGTCTCGAGAACCTCAACTTTTCCTTTTCCTCCTCCATCTCCTTCTCCTCTCCTTCCCCTCCACTACCTCCCCCTCCTCTCTCTCCCTCCCTTTCTCTCCACTTCGTCGACTTCATTCTACCTTGGAATCTCTCGTCATCTCTCAGACGCTGACCCATGGCCCTTCTCGGGTAACTCGCCTTCCTTTTCCTCCCTCCCCCTCCGGCCCCGTTTCATCGCCATCTGACATACCCTCCATACCGTCCTTAACTTTCTCCCTTCGCTGTCGATTTGGACGCTATCTCGGCTCCTACTCGGTATAGACCGTCGTCTTCGTCCTGTTTCACCCGTTGGCCGGTCCATTCTTCAACGCCTCAGTCGCGAATCCGTCGTATACTTCTAAACCCCCCCGTCTTCCGGCTCCTCCGACGACTCTATATCATCATACAATCGATCTCCCATTGCTGTCGAGGGTTCAGCTCATTGGGGCGGATGCTCTCCCTCCATATCTAGAGTCTCAACCCCCCGGTCGTTCGATATATGCCCCCTCGAGGGCAACCATCTCGCCTAGATGGCTTCTGTCAATTTCGACCCCGAGGCCAATGAACCGGGGAACGATGTGCGCGAGGTGAGCAGTAATATCTCCAAGCCCACCAAGCGACAACGATGGGCCACAACCCGGGTCCCCGGTGCCGGCGGTGTTAAGAAGCGTGTCTCCATCATGGACCGCTTCCACAAGCGCCATGAATCCAAGAGTGAGAAGCGCAGGTCCAACCTACCCACCGCCGAAAACCCGGATGCTCAAGGCGATGAGGAAACCGGGAATCGAAGGATTTACTTCAATACCCCGATCCCGGAATCTGAGAGAGACGAAGACGGTCGTCCGATTGCCAATTACCCTAGAAACAAAATCCGCACCGCCAAGTATACTCCGTTAACCTTTGTTCCCATGAACATCTGGTTCCAATTTCACAACATTGCCAACATCTATTTCTTGTTCATTATCATTCTGGGTGTATGTCCTCTGTTGCCCTGGATTCGCGGTCCCAAACCGCAGCCAACTGATTGTCCCTTTTAGTTCTTCCCCATTTTTGGTGTCGACACCCCCGCGCTGAACACCGTTCCCCTGATCGTCATCGTCGTCGTCACCGCGATTAAAGACGCCATCGAAGATTGGCGACGGACCGTCCTAGACAACGAATTGAACAATTCCCCGGTCTACCGTTTGATCGACTGGGACAATGTTAATGCGAGCGAGGATACCGTCTCCCTCTGGCGCCGGTTCAAGAAAGCTTGTACGCGCGCCACCGTATGGACCTATCGCACCGGTAAAGATATTGTACAGAAGAATAAGAAGAAGGACGGCGAGGAACCCGAAGAAGCCGACCGCCGCGCGTCCTTCATGACGACTGTTACGCCGCGTACGTCCATGTACTCCCAACGAGGCGACGGTGGCCTCGACCAAGATGCGATCCAGATGACTCCGGTTCCGTCTCCCACCCCCGACGCGCGCTCCGACTGGCCTTTATCGAATGGGGAGCAAAGCCAGTTCCTCCATCCCGACAAGGCCCGGAATAGCCTGGTGGCCTCTGCCCCCACCCCCGACCCTACGCCGCCTCGGAAAGGTGGCAGCGTGGTAGACATGGCTAAACAGACCCCCGGGACTGCCAGGTTCAAACGTGACTTCTGGAAGA
This sequence comes from Aspergillus ambiguus, assembly GCF_047715705.1. Classification (NCBI taxonomy): domain Eukaryota; kingdom Fungi; phylum Ascomycota; class Eurotiomycetes; order Eurotiales; family Aspergillaceae; genus Aspergillus; species Aspergillus ambiguus. The sequence continues at coordinate 227,710 of NW_027395543.1, read as the reverse complement.
GCATCAAAGTCGGTGATTTCGTCCGACTTTACAACGGCGATCCTATCCCGGCTGATGTTATCGTTTTGTCGACGTCCGATCCAGATGGCGCTTGTTATGTGGAAACGAAGAACTTGGATGGTGAGACCAATTTGAAAGTTCGGCAGGCATTGCACTGCGGTCGTCAGGTCCGACATGCCAGAGATTGCGAGAAGGCCGAATTCATCATTGATAGCGAAGCTCCGCACCCCAACTTGTACGCCTACAGTGGGGCGCTGCGCTGGGACCAACGCGACCCCGATTTCCCCGAGGCCCCTCGCAAGGAGATGGTGGAACCAATCTCCATCAACAACGTTCTCTTGCGTGGTTGCTCCCTGCGGAACACGGAATGGGCTCTCGGTGTCGTGCTATTCACCGGCGAGGAGACCAAGATCATGCTTAACTCCGGCGTGACGCCGACGAAGAGACCACAGCTCGCCAAGGCTCTGAACTGGAACGTCATCTATAACTTCATCATCCTGTTCTTCATGTGCCTCGTCTCGGGTATCGTCAACGGTGTTGCCTGGAGCCGAAGCGACAAGTCCCTCAATTTCTTCGACTTTGGGTCGTACGGAAGCACCCCTGCGATCACCGGTATCATCACCTTTTGGGTCGCCCTTATCCTGTTCCAGAACTTGGTGCCGATCTCGCTCTACATCTCCCTCGAAATTGTTCGCACAATCCAGGCTATCTTCATCCATAGTGACGTTTTCATGTATTACGACAAACTCGAAATCGCGTGTATTCCCAAGTCCTGGAATATCTCTGATGATGTCGGTCAGATCGAGTACATCTTCTCGGACAAGACTGGTACCCTGACGCAAAACGTCATGGACTTCAAGAAGTGTACTGTCAACGGAGTTTCCTATGGCGAGGCCTTCACGGAGGCTCAAATAGGTATGGTGCGACGAGAAGGCGGAGACGCCGATGGAATGGCCGCCAGGGCTCGCGAGAAGATCGCAACCGACACGGCTAAGATGCTCGAACTGCTCCGCGGCATTCATGACAATCCTTATTTGCATGACGACAAGCTGACGTTTGTTGCACCGAATTATATCGCTGACCTGGACGGGCAGTCAGGAGCCGCTCAAAAGAGAGCTACTGAACACTTTATGCTTGCGCTTGCAGTTTGCCATACCGTGATTACAGAGCATACCCCTGGTGATCCTCCGCAGATTGAATTCAAGGCGCAGTCCCCAGATGAAGCTGCCTTGGTCGCGACAGCCAGAGATTGTGGCTTCACTCTCCTCGGACGACAGGGCGACGATCTCGTCGTGAACGTCATGGGCGAGGAACGCACTTACACGGTTTTGAACACCCTCGAGTTCAACTCATCGAGAAAGCGAATGAGTGCGATTATCCGTATGCCGGACGGAACCATCCGCCTCTTTTGTAAGGGTGCGGATAGTATCATCTATGAACGCCTGGCACCTGGAAAGCAGCAAGAACTTCGGAAACAGACCGCCGAGCATTTGGAGATGTTTGCCCGTGAAGGATTACGGACACTCTGCGTGGCAGATCGAAAGCTTAGCGAAGAGGAATACCGTGCTTGGAGCAAGGAGCATGATATTGCTGCGGCTGCGATTACGGACCGTGAGGAAAAGCTGGAGCAGGTGGCGAGTGATATCGAACAAGAGCTCATGCTTATTGGTGGCACTGCTATTGAGGATCGGCTTCAGGACGGTGTCCCCGATACCATCTCCCTGCTTGCAGATGCTGGCATCAAACTCTGGGTCTTGACTGGCGATAAAGTTGAGACTGCGATCAACATTGGCTTCTCTTGTAATCTTTTGAATAACGACATGGAGTTGATCGTCTTAAACATCCCCGAGAGTCAACCTGAGCGAGCATCCCAAGAACTCGACCGACAGCTACAGCGGTTCGGCCTGACAGGATCCGACGAGGAACTTCTTGCTGCTCGCCAGGACCACACGCCACCCCCAGCGACCCACGCCGTTGTTATTGACGGTGATACTCTCAAGTTGATGTTGGGCGACGATCTGAAACAACGATTCCTCATGCTTTGCAAGCAATGCAAGTCCGTCCTGTGCTGTCGTGTCAGCCCTGCCCAGAAGGCTGCTGTCGTGCGAATGGTGAAACAGGGTCTCAACATCATGGCTCTTTCCATCGGGGATGGCGCCAACGACGTTGCTATGATCCAAGAAGCTGATGTCGGTGTTGGTATCATTGGTGAAGAAGGTAGACAAGCTGCTATGTCTTCCGACTATGCCATTGGCCAATTCCGCTTTCTTCAGCGCCTTGTTCTTGTCCATGGAAGATACTCTTATCGACGTATGGGAGAAACGATTGCAAACTTCTTCTACAAGGTATGCCACCCTCACCTAGCCTAACCCCGAACGATGATTTTAACGAGCTTTGCAGAACTTGGTCTGGACATTCGCCCTCTTCTGGTATTCAATCTATAACGATTTTGACGGTTCCTACCTGTTCGACTACACTTATATCGTTTTGGTCAACGTTGTTTTCACGTCATTGCCTGTTATCCTAATGGGAATCTTTGATCAGGATGTGGATGACAAGGTGTCGTTAGCTGTTCCGCAACTGTACATGAGAGGCATTGAAAGAAAGGAATGGTCGGAGCTCAAGTTCTGGTGAGTATAGCATTCGCCATTGGCTTGCCAATTTTATGCTGACGCGTTGTAGGCTATACATGTTCGACGGGTTCTACCAGTCGCTCATCTGTTTCTTCATGCCATACCTCTTGTACAGCCCCGGAAGATTCGTGAACGACGATGGTTTGAATATCAACGACCGGATGCGGATGGGTATTGTCGTTGCTAGCAGTGCCGTCATTGCTAGCAACACTTATATCATGCTGAACCAGTATCGATGGGATTGGTTGACGGTTCTGATCAATGTTATTAGCTCCCTGCTAATTTTCACATGGACCGGCATCTATTCCTCGTTCGAAGCCTCTGCACAGTTTTATAAATCCGGCTCGGAAGTCTACGGCGCCTTGTCGTTCTGGGTTGTCTTGCTCTTGACCGTCACGATATGTCTCCTCCCTCGGTTCGCCATTAAATCCGTCCAGAAGGTGTTCTTCCCTACCGATGTCGACATCATCCGTGAGCAGGTCACTCAGGGCAAATTTAAATACCTGGATCAGTATGAAGCCTTCGTTCCCCCTAAGGCTGCTGCTGCTGCCTCTGGTGGCTTCAGTGATGAATCTGCCACCTCTTCTGATCTGGGGAAACCAGTTAATCCTAGTATGAAACAAGACCCATTTTCGGACGATCAACAGATATACGCGCCTTCGGTCGCTCCCACACACCACACCCACAATCCGCGGAGTCAAAATGGCAGCACGGGGACGAACTACGCCTCCAGCATTGACATGGCCCCCCACCCTCAACCGCAGTCAGTGGATTATATCCACAATTCTCCCGAACGAACGCGACATTCATTTGACCACGTTCAACCTGACTACGGAATGCATCATAACGACATGACCCGCGTCGATTCACTGGGTGTTCAGACGCCACCGAGTCCGCACAGCCCGTTGAAGAGTCCCTACGATCCTCCTACGCACCCGCCTAACGGTAATTTCATTTAGTTGTTACTATATACTGACTTGATGGTCTGGTTTCTTCTTTTTCCATTTCGTTATTCACGACTCTTCGTCGCTTCTTGTCAACGCATTTCACCTGTGTTTTTATTGTGTGACGAGTAATTACTCTGGAGCCTCATTGTCTATTCCCCGATAGAAGGCGTTTGGTATACAGAATCGGCTGGTGGGTTGGCGCAATCTCTTTTCTTCCCATTCTGATTCTACTACTCCTTGGATCTCTTCCGCATTTACCTTTCTTTTCGTCCTTTATTCTACTGTTCTTGTACAAAAGCATTCAAATGCGCACTTTCTTCTCTGAAGCGTCATCCATCCCTCGCCTCGTCTCCCGCTTATGCTGCAATATTTTTTCGGTTGGAGGCCAGCTTGGGCGTTTGAGATCAGCATGTAGTAATGAGGTCCATGCTTGGAGGTCTATGTGAATGTTAATATTATGGAAGATCTCAACAAGAGAAGTGTGAATTGAATCTATCTAGATGTATGCTACTCTGTATGTTGTACGTAGTTTGTACAGAGTGAATATCAGCAAAACCACCCCGACCGCCTGCCCAAAGAAGATGTGTGAGTGGTCGCGCGTCTCCGCGCGTTAAGTGGCTGGCGTTGGCTGACCGCCCTGACGTCCCACCAATCACCGCCGACACACTGCCGGGCGCCGATTTACTCCCGCGTGTGTACACCTTCGTGCAGGAACCGCTTTTGGCCCTCGCTCTGTTTGTATCTAGGTATCGCTGCCAGACGGTGTGGATCTGTATCGGATCTCTTCGGAGGGAGGCAGCACTTGTGTTTCTACCTGACATACCTCCTAGTCCCTTCATGTGTCCCCCTGTTCAACACTGTCGTCGGACTGAGAAGAAATTGAAGCTCTCCCTCCAACCGCTCCGTCGCCACAAATTGATAATCATGATCATATAGGCTTCGTGTGGAGGCTGGTTCGTTTGGTCTGGGATTTGCGGATTCTGTACTAGACGAGACTTCTCTATCGAGCTTTTGACCCGACTTCTCTAGACGCCAACCTGAGGGGATGCTTGGGAACCTTCTGATTACCGCAGCCGCAGATTGCAACCCGATTTTCGGACCATAGCCATGGATGTGATGGATGTTGTCGGGTGAGTAACTGAGACCTATGTCCCTCATTATACTGCTGCGCATCAGCTAAATCGCCTTTGCTCCCGTTGCAGAGAGCTTCAAGCCCTCCCAGACGATATCCACCTTCTATGCCCTCGACAACATGACGACGACCACGCGCCTTACGACGAACCAGACCAGGTCGATGAATCAGGCCGCAGCGTTGCAGAGTTGATAGCAGAGGCGACGACTCGTCGAGAGAAATTTCTATCATGCATGCGCCTCCTGGCTTACAATGAAGAGGGGGTCCAGGAGCTCCAGAATTGGGTCTGGAAAAAGCTGGACGACAACCTGGAAAAATGCGACCTTTGCATCAAGAAGTACTACACGGGGAAGATATGGCTGATGGAGCAGCTGAAGGAGAACTATGACGATGAGGATATTGAGAAATTTGCGCAGATGCTCGATGAGAGCGACATCAAACGCATCACGAGGAACTTGACCCACGCGACAGCTCAGTTGAAGGAGGTACCCCCGCAGGAGATTGGCCTGAATGTGCTGGACCGCGCTTCGTTGCTGTCAATCTTCGAGAGTTTGAGTTGCGATGCCATGCTACGCAATAATACCCTGCTGGAGCAGTATTTCGATGAGCCATTCAGACTCATCCAGACGAAGCGGAAACTGAAGGTCGGTGACTACATCCCTGCTGTCACGCGCTTTCTGTTCGACTCGAATCCGAATCGAAGCGCCTGGGCTATCTATTCGTGGTCTCGGTATAACCGGCCTCCTTCCCCGCTGGAGTTTGACTGGGCGGTGAAAGACGGCCTCCTTGATGCATTACAAGAGGCCTCGGACCGTCACTCGATGCAGGCCATTGGGAGGCTCTGGCATGGCATGCATCTTATAGTGAGGCGGCTGGATAAGGAACAAATCACTCATCACCTGCGTGCTCTAGAGATCGATCCCTGCCGTCTGTCAGTCGACCATCTGTCGCTCCCTGTTCTCCGTAGTCTTCTGAGAACTATTCAGACCTTCTTAGAGAAGGCACCGGCGGACTTTTGGGATGCGATGCAGACCATATCACCCCAGGCGATTATCGAAGCAGTCTTTTACAACCCCCAATTAGAAGAGTTCCTCATGCAAGCCACCGAGGGTATGCCATATGAAAACTCGCCCATGAAGGACATGTTATCATGGGTCGACCCTTTCATGTCATCCCTGAGGGATGCTCACCGAACGACGGCCTGCAGGTCGCTGGTTTACCAACTGTTGGACCGGCTACAGCACAGGCCTCTCCCTAACAACGCACGATACCGTTGTTTTCATGTTGGACTGAACGTGCTGCTACATACATTGCGGAGTTTTACCGACCATGAAGCTTCTAGAGGGTCTGTTGCCCGCATCATTCTTGCGGAAACTCTGAATATTGTGGGCGCCAACATTAAAACAATATTGGAACCACCGAAGTTTGCCGTTGAGCAAAGCTTACAGCGGGGCATCTCGATGCTTTGTATGGATGTTATCCGGAATACGCTTGCTCTTGAATGTCAATCCCTCAAGAGCGATTACGAGGTGATCCTCCGACATAATTCTCTGCAGCATGGTGTAAGCACCTACTCGGCCCCCATTTGGGACTCAGTGATTCTACATCTCCACGAAGACAACTTGGACCTTTCCACTGCTGCCCTACTTGGCATTCTGCCTCTGGTTGGCCTCGAGAAATTCCCGACTAAAGGGGAAACAAGTTCGGAGAAGACACATTTCAATGCGATCTACGGCCATTTGACGCATCTCGCTTGCCAAATAATCGAACGACTTGCCGATTTCAAACCAGAACATCTGGATGAACTGTTCAAGAGCCAAGATACAAGCAGCGCGTTGATATCAGCCCTATTTGCAGCAGACCTTAACACCTATCAAGCCGCCGTCGACCTAATCAAGAACGTCAGCGGTCAGTCCGCCCGAAGAGACGCCATCTCCCATCTTCTCCAGTCGTTCTTCATCACGACAATGTACGGGCTTAGCTGGTCCTTCCGGCGAATCTCAAACATGAAAACATTCGCTTCCGCTCCGAGGATGATACATACGGGAACAGACATTGTCGACATCCTTTGCGATAGCCAAACTGGTATGCTCAGAACCCGGAAGCTTGCTGACCGGAAGGAAATCCTATCCCTTCAAAAACTCTGGGAGTATCTCTGGCAGGCTTTAACAACTATTTTCGACGAAACTGAGTCATGGCACATCCGGGGTAACGACAAGTCTGTCATGTTAGAATTCTGCCGTGATAGTATCCAATTCGCCGATCTCCTCTTCGGTCAGTATGGTGTTTTTCTCAGCGCCGTTGTCGACGCAGACCCGAGTCAAGAGAGTACTGCGCGCGAGAGCTTCCTGAAATCGCCAACTGCCACTATGAGTGCAATGGTCAAGTGGCTTCGTCTAAAGGACGAGTATCTGGCGACTACGTTAGTCGGACTTGTATCGAAGATCCTTCGACGTTTAGGCGAACTCAGCGTGACAACTGTCAAAGAGGACGCTCTGGGCTTTATAGAAGGGGTTGCTGTTAAGTCAACTGTTAAAACCATCTTGACCCTCCGGGAGAAGGCCGAACTCGTCCGCGCTCTCGAGGCGTACTACAAGAAACCAGTTGTAACTGCTTCAACAGCGAGGCTGAAGAAACAAAGCTCAATTACAGCGTTTGCAAAGCCCACCGAGCCCTCTGCTGCCCCGAGCCCGTCCAGGTCGGCAGAAGAATTCGATGAGAATGTGCCGGATGATGTTCTCCTGCAACTTTCCCATGCTGCCGAACTCAACAAAGAGCGGCGCGCCTCCGAGGCTAAGAAGAAAGCCGAGAAGGTGGGCAAAGTCCTCCCGGCTGTTCCCAAGGCAGCGCCAGCGCCAGCGCCCCTGAAATCCGGCGTAAATGTCCAAGCGTTCCGCGAAAAGCGGGAACGTGAGAGAGAAGAGAAGAAGAAGCGTGACCTCGCAGCGCTGGCACGCTTGAAGCGGAACCTCCCTGCTTCTGGCGTTGCTGAGCAGACCGCCGAGCAAGGCTCTGGGCTTAGTGGAATCGGTGTGCGAGGCAAGGATCATAGCATGCCAGCTGAAAGTATGATGGTGTCATCTGGCTCCGAGTCCGAATCCGAAAGCGAAGACGAGCTTGACAAGGAGCTCTTCGGAGCGAAACCTAGTTCGAAGCCTGATGCCGTTAAAGCCTACGAGGAAAGTAAACGTCTGTCCCTTAAACAACAGGGGCCCGTCAAGAAGATCAAACAAGTGCGTTCGGCGAAAGATATGCGTGCTCGTTTGGCTCCGGACCTTTCTTCGCTGCATCGTACTATCCTTGCCTGGGATTTCTTCGCCAATGGAGACCTGCCACCGAACTCAGGACGTACGGATTATAGCTTGGTCTCGAACACCTTCCGTGACCCTGTCGAGTATCAGCGAACCTTTGAGCCGTTGTTGATCCTTGAAGCCTGGCAGGGATTCCAATCGTCAAAGGAGGAGGGCACCTTCAAGACGTTTGAAATCAAGGTGGCCACGCGTTTATCTGTGGACTCTTTCGTTGAAGTCAGTACAGTCATGCCGATCAATGAAGTCAAGGATCTTGGTATCGGCGAGGCAGACATTGTCTTGCTTTCAAAGGCAAGCTCCCCAGCATCCGTATCGTCCGCACCTCATTGCCTTGCGCGGGTATCTGGTGTCAACAAGAAAAAAGGAACTGTGGAGATCTCGTACCGGGTCAACCCGGGCAACCCGTTTATCAATTCACTCGGGCCCGGTGCAACGATATTTGGTTCAAGGATAACCTCGTTAACCCCCCTGGAGCGTGAATACGGGGCCCTTATGGCTCTGCAGTACTATGACCTATGCGAAGAGATCGTAAAGGCTAAGCCATCACCAATTTTAAACTACTCGGATTCCGGCTTGAAGCCTATCGCTGAGAACTACAAAGTCAACCATGCCCAGGCTAAGGCCATCAAGTCGGCCCTGGACAATGACGCCTTCACACTTATCCAAGGTCCTCCGGGATCCGGAAAGACCAAGACTATCGTTGCCCTTGTAGGCGCTCTTCTGAGCGGTGCACTTGGGAACCATGGTGTGGCGATCTCGCGGCCAACAAGCATCGGTAACGCTAGACCTCAGGCCAGAACAACGACGTCCAAGAAACTTCTCGTCTGTGCTCCGAGTAACGCTGCCGTTGACGAGTTGGTGATGAGGTTTAAAAATGGCGTGAAGACGATACAAGGGCGAGAGGAGAAGTTGTCAGTTATTCGTTTGGGCCGAAGCGATGCCATCAATACCAACGTCCTCGACGTGACTCTGGACGAGCTCGTGAATGCCAGGATGAATCAAAGCTCGCGAAAGGAAACAGGGGAACGAGACTTGCAGAAAATCTACACGGAACACAAGGCTGCTGATACTGCATTCAAAGAGACACGCGCTCGAATTGACCAATGCAGAGCACAGGGGCTTCCGGTTCCGGCTGAACTCGAACGGGAATTCGACCTCCTCAAGAAAAAGAAGACGCAACTGAGCCAGGAGATCGACAACGCCCGGGACAAAAATCACTCTGCTGCCCGTGATGCCGACTTGACGAGACGACGAATTCAGCAGGAGATTATCGACGGCGCCCATGTCATCTGTGCCACCCTCAGCGGAAGTGGTCACGAGATGTTCCAGAATCTTAGTATTGAATTCGAGACCGTAATCATTGACGAGGCGGCGCAGTCTATTGAATTGAGCGCCCTCATTCCGCTCAAGTACGGCTGCTCCAAATGTATCCTTGTCGGAGATCCCAAGCAGCTGCCCCCTACCGTTCTCTCGAAGGTCGCCTCCCGATTCCAGTATGAACAAAGCTTGTTCGTCAGAATGCAGGCAAACCACCCTAGGGATGTCCACCTGCTGGATATTCAATATCGTATGCACCCGGAAATCAGCGCCTTCCCGAGTAGTACATTCTACGACGGCAAACTCCAGGATGGACCTGACATGACCCGCCTACGTACTCGGCCCTGGCATCAAAGCGAACTGCTCACCCCGTACCGGTTTTTCGATGTCCAAGGGCTTCATCAAAGTGCTGCGAAAGGACACTCGTTGATCAACATGGCAGAACTCAGGGTGGCCATGCAGTTATACGAGCGACTGTCGACTGACTTCCGGACGATTGATTTTGCCGGCAAGATTGGTATCATTACACCTTACAAGGGCCAACTCAGGGAGATGAAGAACCAATTCGCGGCGCGCTATGGAAACGAAATCTTTAGCAAGATTGACTTCAACACTACGGATGCCTTCCAGGGTAGAGAGAGCGAAATCATCATCTTCTCCTGTGTCCGGGCGTCGAACAAGGGCATTGGTTTCTTGTCGGACATTCGTCGTATGAACGTCGGATTAACCCGTGCAAAGTCTTCTCTTTGGGTCCTCGGTAACTCGCAATCTTTGGAGCAAGGTGAATTCTGGAATAGCCTTATCAGAGACGCCCGTCGGAGGAATGTCTACACCGAGGGCGATGTCTTGAAAATCCTGCAGCGACCTCAGTTTACTGGTTACAAGGACGTTGACATGTTTGATGCTGACGCGTCGGCGTCTGCGACCCCGTCCACAAACTCCCCTGCACCTCTGCCTGAGAAAGATGCACAGCCTCTTCCGCTACCTGACGGGCCATCCGGGGGTGCTAACGGTCTAGACGTAACGCGCATGTGCGGATACTGTGGAAGCGCCGCTCACATGACGCACAAGTGTGACAACATGGAGGCCAAAGAGGCAGCCAGAGGTGTCTGCTATCGGTGCGGAGAGTCGGGGCATACGCGCATCACCTGCACCGCTAAGCGTTGCATTGAGTGTGGTCAGATCGGACATCTCGCTCGAGAGTGCCAATCCACAAAGCCACTACCAAAGCATGAGAAGGCAAAAATAGTGCGCAGCGAGCAAAACCTTGCCCAACTGCAGAAGCAAAAGACCGAACAACAGCGAGCAAGGCAGCTTGGAGGTCATGACCCCAAAGTACCAGTCGTTCAGATAACTACAAATTCCGAGCCTAAGAAACAGGAGCACCCGCCCAAACTCGAGAATGGCAAAGGATCTATCAAGCGCAAGCGTCCTGATTCTCCATCCTCAGATTCGCAAAAGCCTCCCAAGAAGGCGCCCGAAAACGCCCGGCCGCCAAACGCACCGAGTGGTCCTAAGAATCAACGGCGAAGAATCGATGCTAACGTGCCCCCTAGCATGGAGGTGAGTTTGTGGCCTTTATTCTCTACTGTTCCTTTTGCTGACGAATGTCGCAGGGTTTGGTTAGGCCATCCAGGGATGGTCCGGCATACTCGCCGATGAGGCACGACAAGCCGACTCACCGTCCGCAGTCTGACTCCGGTCCGGGCCCAGGTGCACAGAACGTAAGTTACTGTAAAGTGTATGGCCCATGGAGTACCTCTTGCTGACTTGACTTTAGCACCCACCGCGACCTTCAGCACCGCGGCCCGGCAACGGTGTTCGCCCGCCAATGATGCGCAAGAAGAAGGAAGCCGATCCGTTTATTCGACCCAAGCGGAAGTAGATATGAATTGCCTGCACCACCGCCGGCTGTCGTCATGGGAGACTCAAAAATTTATTGGTGACAATCTCATCGCATACCTGCTTGCATACAAGTGCTCATCCCTATTTTCCTGTTCCTGGTTTGTTCCTGTACCATCTCGCATTTTCCCATCCGCATCGTTTTGGACATTGCATGTTCGCCGCTGTCTCAGAATCTTGCACTTCTGCATCATATGGCGTTTTGGAGTTCTCCCTTACTCGTTGGCTATTCTACCTCGGGAAAAATGTATGTTACGATGCAAGGTAAAGGTTCCGTACTGTGCATATACCTTAGAGACAGATGTTATGGGAGGGACGCAATAAACAGAGGACGTTTCTTAACATGAGACTCGTGTGTCAGGCTAGACAAATAGATGATGCCATAGATTAGTAGGTACTCATGTTCCACTTTATGCGGACATATCGGTCTCGGAATCTGCTGATGTATGTTCAATGGTGCAAGGTGATAGATATACACGAAGCTCAGTGCTAGGGGATGGGTCTGGACGAGGGAGAAGACCGTGCATACCTTCATGAAAGAGAAAGGCTCAGTGAGGAAAAGTGCAGAGACCAGCGCAGCAACCTAGGCCATCGTCAACGCACACGAAGAGATTATCTTCCTCTATAGGAAAGCCGTAGCGGATGAATGTCTTATTGATGGTGCTGTGACAGGGATGAGCCTAGGATATTGAGTTTGGTTCCTGCGCCAGCTTCAGCAAGGCAAACAGATGCAGATATCGACGCCGATATATGGAATCGGCCGAGTCTCCAGGCAACGAGAGTCAAGTGGCTGAGTAGGCAAAAAAAGTTTACTACAATAAAGCTTATCGAGAGGCCTGACATGGCCAAAGTCAAGGGTATTTGGGATGATAATGAAAAAGTACGAGCGTCTGACAGAGCGGTAGCTTAAAGTTAACTGTGAGCGGTGGTGACAGCTGCTGCATGAGTTTGTTGCTGATCTGAGTTTGAAGGGGCGATATGCAAGGTCAGTGCTCATGACAGGAGACTTTTAACAATAGAATTATTGAAGTATATCACTCGGAGGGGTGAAGCGGTTCAAAGTTTCTTTGCCGGCGTGAAGCCCCAGAATTACCCCGGAGTTGTTGCATGCCAACCGTTACCCGTCAGGATGTTATATGAAGGGCAGACTAAGTTTGGGCGGCTTTTCAGGAGAGTGGTATATATAATGCTTGCTAATGACTATTAAGATTAGACAGCCTTCTCTGTTTGACAGCAATGGGACAACGATATCGAGCACGATAGGTATGTCATGACGAGCTGTTTCTATTAAGTGCCGATTAGTGGCTGGAAATATTTGATCTGAGATATATTGGGTCTACAATACATACTGATGGAGGACGATTGATTGCCTGTAAATTAATATGGGGCAGATATGATTGTCTTGTTAACCCCGCAGAAACCGAACAGGAGCAGGTCTGATCAGTCGGGATAGCACATGTGATCTGACCAAATGAGAATATACGGGAAGAATGTACTCTGCTGGACAAGCAGCCACTCATCTCCGGTGACTCACAGCCCCAGTCTTTGTGTATTCTGGTGCTATGCGGCCGAAATGGGGACATAGGATAGCCCCCGCCGGAGGTTGGATTGATACATGGACCCGATCAGCTGGGATAGATCAAGATCCCCATGATCAGCATGAGTGAACTACTGGGAGTAAGCCTCCCCAAGTTTGGGACCGAAGAATGAAGGTCGATCGGAGATTAGATTCCCATGTACGTGATGTATGAAGGTGCGCGTGGATGTATGTAGGTAGGGACTAGATATGTACAGGAGCCAAACGCCTACATGAATCTATGAAACCGGATTCTTCACAACAAAAATGTCTCTGAACCCCTTGCGATCTAAATCTATTCTGTCAGAAATGCAGACAAACTCGCGATTCAGTTACATGACGTATTATTAGCTGTTGTCTGCAAGGGGGTGGAGCAGGCGGGAGCAGACTTGCTGTATTATTGCCTTTTCATTATTGTTCGAGTAGTGCAAGACGGGATCGTGATATGAACGGAGCCTATCAATCTTGAGAATGATGGCGATTAGGACTGTCCTAGTCTATTGACTGTCCATCCTCGATCTCTATGGTGCCCACCTTTGTGCGTCGGTTTCCGCGCATGGAGAACACGGGAATAATGTATATCCCGAAGTCTCAGAATTGAGGAGTCTGGATGTGGATGACGGCTGGAGATCCGTTGGAGACCCAGTCAGATTGATTGTGGACTGACTCGGGGTCTTCACGATCCCGAAGGATCCCGTTGGTGTAGTTAGGGCTTGGGCGTCAAACCACCCAGGTGCAATACGACGGGAGAGGCAGACATTGTGGACAGTTTGCTTGCTATTCTCTGTTTTCTAGGAGTTTAGCACTCTTCTCGATGCCTGTAGAGCGGTCCTCTGTACGGTCAAGGGCTTATTTGTCTCGTATGCCACTATTTTAGGTTGATCCGGCAAGGTTCCACCGCCAATTATTACCAGGATTATTGCTAGTTCGTCGATTTCGTTCTATCCCGTCGTACTTTGTCACACCTCTCTGATTCGAATTCTATTCTATCTTCGTTGGTTGCTGGATCATGAGACGTGACGGCCTGTAGAGAATGTGACCTATCAAGAGTATACATCGTCGACTTCATCGAAGGTTCTTTCTTTACCCCCCCGGAATGTTCCAACTACACGGAAGTCTGGTAAGCGCTCTGGCTCCTAAAGTCCGCATTATGGAGTGCATGATCTGCAGCTGCTAGTCCTCTTAGAAATTTTTCTTCCTCTTCCCTATCAGGAGTTTTGTCTCTCCACTTCGGTGACTCTCCACCATTCCCGCCTTGACGCGCTGTTTTTTTCTCCCCCTCCTCCTTGGCCCACTTGACAGCTCACATCGTCGCGTCTGATTCAGAGAAGTAATGAAGATGTTATCATCGGCCCGCAGGATCTCCCAAGAATCCCGTTCCAACACGCCCCCTTTTAAGGAGGCTGGAGGGTGGAAAGCTGATGACATCCCTTGCGTACAACGGCCTTGAAAGCCCTGTCTGGACGTTTGAATAGAGAGCCCGAGCAATATGGCACGACGTCACACAGAAGGGACTGGCTAATGCTGAGTACGTCCTACGTCGTCGGGAATGGACAGCTCGTCCCCTTTGTTTGCTGGGTATGCTGATAAGCCACCAAGCTATGGGAAGAAAAAGAAACGGGCGCAACTGGTAGGACGAACCAGATCCTTGGAGGATCGCCTGAGGGCGATCAGAGCAGTTGGTCCCGTCTGGTTGGAGCCTGCCGGTCTGTCATTCTGCGCCATCTGGATCCCGATCGAACTGCTAGCACGGACGGATCGCCCTCCCCGTCAACGTTTCCTCTAGGATGATGATTCTACTTTTTGGAGGATTCTCGCTCTCCCTTCCGTTTCATTCCCCTTTCGGCCTGGAGCCGACTCCACCAGCCTTGCTTGCTTCCCGCCCTGCTGAGGATTCTTCCCCTCCTGGGTCCTTGATGCCTGCGGATCCTGGTATGGCGGAATAGCACTACTTAGATCCAACTCTATCGGCCAATCTATCGAGAACGAGGAAGCCTCGTCATTCGACGATGCATCTGCTCTGCATTCCCACTGGGGCGTCACACCCAAAAGGGACTTTCCCCGCTATGTAGGGGCATGACAGGTCGAGATGTCGACAAAATCCTTCTTAAGCGCCAGTGCATCTCACCCTGGACTCCTGCTTTTTCTGCTTTGGTGAAGGATGTCATATCTCTGATCTCACTAACCGTGTACACGTCGGGCTATTGTACATACTGCATACGGGACACATTCGTTTTCTATTTCCTTTCTTGGCTTCTTTTCCTCCTTGACGGGTGCTCTTCCTTTTCTTTTCTATCTTCAATTCCTTGCATACCTTGTTGAAAGCAGTGCTTCTATGTACCAATCGGCGGATCTAAGCGGTTCATTGCTCCCACAAAAGGTATTGTGGATGAACACCACCAGTCCCTCTCTTGCCCCGTCGATTGTCTCGTCCTGTCTGCACCGCACTTCCTTGACCGCTGCCGATGTTGATGTCCCCTGTCTCTTGTGTGCAGATTTGAAATCGGACCGACGACCGTAGTCTGACGGGGTTCCATATGCAGCAACGGAACGATTTGCATGACGACCTCGTCGCACCCAGCCCAGTCGTCCCAATCTATCGACCAAGTTCTCAGCTAGGAAGGCGTGGGCATTCCAACATGTCTACCCTCGCGGCTGGAGATGGCCAGTCTCCAATGCCTGATGGACACATGAACCGAGAAGCAGTGCCGGAGCTGGTGCAGCTCTTCCAGGCTCAGAGCGCGTCGGCTGGGCCTTCGCAGGGCAATGGGGCCCGTGATATCTTTAAGGCTGGGCATCGCCGCCTTCGGCAGCTTGCCCTACGTCAGAAGAAGACAACTGACCCGAAATCCAAGGCCGAAGAGGCCTCTCGCCAGCTCCTGGCCCTTCAAGAAGAAGGATTTCTTCCCGCTCCAAAGGCCAAGAAGCCTGTCCCATCACAGACGAGTATCGACTCCACTATCTCTTCGCAATCTGCCACGAATCTAAGCGTCAAGTCCGATTCGAGAAGAGACGTAGAACGAATTGGCCAGCCTTGGCTTGGAGACCCCCTTGAGAGGGTTCGTTCGCATGAACCTATTGGAACCCAACCGTCTTCATTTGACCTGCGGGAATTGACATCGTTGGTTCAATCTGCCGTCTCATTTCCATCCCAGCTTGAAGATTCCATTCCTCCACCCTACCAACCATCTCCTAATCCAACTCCTGCGCCGGCAACTGAGATCCCTGAAAAACCGCCAGGAGAACATCCTTCAGTTGAACAGGCGCCCGTCAAGAAGCAGGCACCCGACCAGAACGAAGGAACCCCTTCCAACACACCTGATAGCTCAACCAAAGCGGACTCTGGCGACAAAAACCCACAGGCTGCGGCTTCGCCCTCCGGTGGTGATCCTAAGGTAAGCATTGCATGAAAAAGAGCCCTTATCTCGCTATACATGTTAACCTCTCCTGTAGCCCGAGGACAAGAAGCCCCAGGAGGCGAAAGCTGCAGAAGGCCCTCACACGCAGGCTACCTCTCAGCCACCCTCTGCTTCTGCATCACAGGCCCTGAAGCTCTTCCCGGACACGCTGCCTCCGAGGGTCTCGAGCAAGGCAGCCTGGCGTATCTCCAATGGTAGATCTCCTGGACTAAATCGGTACCTCGGCAATGATTCACTTCAGAGTCCAAAGTTTGGCTCCATGCAACCGGAGCACCTAAATTTTAGAATGGCTGCAAATGATCGGCCGAAGAGCCCGGACCCTAGACGCCTGGTTACCCATAGCGGAGAGACCGCTGTGAAGGCTACGCGCGGAAACAGAAGTCTCACAAACAGCCCGATCAACGAAAGGTTCCCACAGCATAGGAGTATCCGCCGTCCGTCTTCTTTGCCCTTGGGTGCAATTAATTCATTCCCGCTCCCCGCTCCTATGAGACCTCTCCCTTCGTTGCCGGAACCTGTCGCTCGGATTAACACTAATCGTAGCCAGGCACCTTCTGCCAGCGGAAAGCCGACCGAGACAGCCAAATCAGGTTCCACACCTCAAACACAGGCTCCTTCTCAGGTTATGTCAATTCCAAAGCCAGAGAATGATCAAGCCAAACCTCCGCTGGTGCAGTCGACGGAGAACACAGACGACAAAGAGCCGGGCGAACCATGCAAGATTGAAGATACAGTCCAGGGTGGTATCACCCCATTCGTGAGGAATGGGCAGACGCGAGCAGAGCGCGTACGTGCATTGAGGATGAAGGATCTGTCGGCTTCTCAGCTGAACATCAACGGGGATAAATCAAAGGGCGCAATAGAGCAACCACTGCGCTCCCCGCGATTCGAGACAATACCAGAGAGACTCGACGAGCACTGTGACGAGACCCAGGGAGACTCCGAGGAACAGCGGGCAAAGAGAGACTCCAATGACATCGCATCTTCCGCACTATCGCCTCCGGCCCTCAACTTGCACCCACGACCTGCCAACCAACCTGGCACAGGCAAGCGCTCTTGTAGCTCACCTCTGCACTTTAAAGCGTCATCCGAGGCCAGCAATCGTTCTTCCATCTCAACGTCTAACAGGAGCTCTGCCATCTCTCGGAGCAGCAGCTCGAGGAGCTCGAATATCTCCCGAGAGAGAAATGATGGACAAGACATCTACAGTCGCTCCGAGACCCCTCTTCCGTCGTCAGACGACGAATGCATGGATCCACACAAGCACGAGTCCCCGACCAAACGGCGGTGTCTCAAACCAGCACCCATTGTTGTCAGCGATGCTAGCGCTCCACGAAGGCGCCACGCGAAGAAACAGTCCTCGCAGGGTTATCCGATTCCAACCACGCCTCAGAAAAGAAGTCGAGGGCTGGAGCGAATGTCGCCTCAGTCCCAGAAATCCGAGAGCACGTACTATTCTCAGGACTCACGGGGGAGCCGGCATTACCAATCCGCATATGTGCTTAGCCTTGAAGGGCGGATCGCCCACCTTGAGCGGCAGAACAAGATCCTCCAAGCTGCTCTTCTTGCAGCTCTCGACCTCGGAGACAAGCCGAGTGTGGAGACGCTTTTGGGGGGTTCGGGCTCGTCGCTGTCTACTCCAAACACTGGACGGTCCTTTTCGTCCATGACAAATGCTTCCAGCTACGACGAGCGCCCCATGCGGGATGAACGGCGGAAGCGCAGCAAAAACAGGCCTCCGTACAGACCGGAGAACTGGATCGCCAGTCCAGGCTCCAGCCGGCGGAGCAGTTTCTCCGATGAGAGCGGCGAACAAGCGCGGGAGTTGGAGGAAATGATCGAAGACTTTGATTTCGGCTGGCCTTCAGATAAATCCAGCTTCGATAGGGCTCAACGTCCGGGCATTAGAGCCTGATACGGCTCAGGGATCAGTTCATAAAATTGGGAGGCGCTCTTTTGACTTTTGGTATCATTTCCATCATCCTAACTGGCAGCATTCATGCATTTTGTTTTGTTTGAATTTATGAAACGAAAACCAACATCACTAATATCTGTCACTTGCCCGTGAGGGCCGTTTCCTATCATCTCGTCACCATCATCGCTCACTCGAAGATTTCCTAGGCCCCTAACCATTCCCATACTGACTATTGTTTTGTTCTTCTGACGATACCATTGTGTTTATCAGTTATCAGTGCTTGTGCACCACGAATTCATTGTTTCAATTAAAAAATCTTAAGTGTCAGTAGACAGACATCCCTGACTAAGTATTGAGAGGAGCGAAAGCACACCTTCTCATGCGTCCGAGCCATGTCAAGGCACAGGCAGCGCAGCATATCCCTTATAGCTTACTCTTCAGCGGATGTCTCCAGCTAACCAAGCCCCGAAATGGTTCCTCCGCAGGGATATAGTCCAACACCCAGGACTTTCGTATCCCCTCCGCCGCAAGGTAGTTCACCATATACCACTGGATTATAGACCATGGCATCACATAGCGCGCCATGATGTAATATTTCCAAGTCTCCCACGCATGCATGCGCGATATGGTTACCGACTGCTTCGCATCCGCCAGTACAGGGACCTTCCTCGTCTTCCTGTACGCTGCGAAGACGCTCTCAAGCGCGGCCACATCAGGCGTACTGCCGGCTTTGGATTCCAGCATGGCGTGCAGCTTGTTGCACAGCACAACAATATCCTGGATGCCGTTGTTGAACCCCCGCCCGGCGTTGGGCGTGTACTTGTAGCACGCATCCCCGGCCATTACAATGCGTCCCCAGCTCCAGTGCTTCAGAATTCCCTCCTCCAGATTCGCCATCCCAGCCGTTATCCTGTGCGGATAGACGTCCTTTACCTTCAGTCTCTTGGAAATCGGATACTCGGCAAACCGCTGCACGAACTTCTCCATGTCCTGCTCGGTATAACGCACTCGTCGGTTCGTGGGCTCGGGCAGTCGCTCGTAGAGGAAGATCCAGCCTCGCTCCCGCCCGGTGATGAACATGATCGAATGGTCCTTCGCCTGCGTCTCGTAGTTCCTGCCCGCGTCTAATGGCCGCGGGAAACTGCACCACATGCAGCGATACTGCGCCGTGAAGGGCGGCTCGCCGTCCCAGTCGCACGTGGGATCCTCTGCCATGGCCAACGCTCGCATCATCTCGCGGGTCTTACTGTGGACGCCGTCTGTGCCGAGTACCATCGACCCGTGGTGGCTCCCGCCATCCGCGCAGGTCACTTTGACGCCGGCATCGCTCGATTCGATATCGACGACTTTCTTGCTCAGGTGATAGCGATGTTTCGCCTCGGCGGGAAGTCCCTCATAGAGCGCCTCGATAAGCTGAGCGCGATGGAACGCAATAGGACCGGACCCGTGGCTGCGTCACGGATAATTCCACACGCGTCAGTAAGGCAGAGATAGGATCAAGGGCATACTGGCTTGGTTACTTCTTGCGCATGATTCTGAGCGCAGGCGTGTCTGCGATGAGCCGTCCATCGCGGGTATACGCTTTGCCGCGCAGCAATTCGCAGCCAATCTCACGCAATCGCTCCAGGAGGCCGAACTGATGCATTACACGGAGACTGCTTGGGGCGAGAACCAAGCTGGCGCCCTGATCGAGCACCACGGACTCGCGCTGTTCCAGCACGACAAAGTCGATGCCTGCGTGGTGGAGGGCGTGGGCAGCGGTCAGACCGACCGGCCCTCCACCCACCACGATGACTTTGAACGATGAGAGTGTCATGCCTCGATGGAATAAAGGCCGCGAAGAGGCCGATGGTGAACAGGGTAACGCTCGTGAGCTAACTACACTAGGTTTATGTATCATATGTTGGCAGAGGCTATGGCGGGACGATCCTATCCAATAATTAACTAGAGCATGTTATGAGCCGCGGTTTCCGGTCCACTTTCACAACCCACGTCTTATGGATGTTTTATCGTATGCATTAGGAGATATGCAGTGGATTGGACTGATTTATTATCGGCATTTAAGCGGGTGGGTGGCGGGATTGGTATGCGTGATGCCGCAGAGGTTGTATAGGGCTGCTTTTGTTTGTCCAGCCAAAGACATACGGTGCGTTCTATTCGAACCGGCTTCGTGTTCCAGGAATATATACCAGAGACTCTATGCTGGATGTTTTGGTGATAGCGTTGATCTCCAGCAAACTACGCGGGACAACATCAACACAAGATATCATCATTAGGGCCAGACATTTACTACATCACACATATGTACACTGCTCTAATATAGTACGTTCACACATGTCACCGTCACGTCGTCTCCGCTCATGGCTGCCCCCAGATCTCATCCGCAAGCTGGCGAACAAGCGCCAGCTTCTTCTTCTCATCGTCTACGCTCAGAGGATATCCGCTCTCGTGGGTACTGAATCCACACTGGGGACTGATGCAGATCCGCTTCAGGGCCTCCTCACGGGACTCACCGCTGCCGGAACGCACGAACTCGGCGGCCTTGTAGACACGCTCCTTCATGGCCTCCTTGTCCTCCAGCTCACGGAGCTTGGTGCTGATGACGCCGACCACGACGTTCTTGTTCTTGGGCAAGAATTTGAGCGGTTCGAAGCCACCGGCACGCTCGGTGTCGTACTCGAGGTAGAAGGTGTTCACATTGAGATTCTCGAAGAGCTTCTTCGCGATGAGATCGTACGAGCCCTCGGCGAAGTGGCGGCCGCCGATGAAGTTCCCGCGACACAGGTGGATCCCCGTGTGCATGTCCGCGGGGATGGCACTGAGGCAGTCGTTGTAGAGCTGGATGTAGGCGTCCAGCAGATCCTCAACGGTGCCGATGTTGTCCTTGTCATCGGCCCAGCCCTGGCGGAACGCCTTGGAGCAGAAGTACGCCATGCCCGGGTCGTCGAACTGCACGTTGCGCAGACCGGCCTTGTACAGCGCCGCCAGCTCGGCCTGGTACACCTTGGCGACGTCCTGGAAGTATTCGGCGTCGTTGGCGTAGGCCTCGGGCGTGTAGGCCTTGCCCTGCTTGTACCGCATGTGGAACCAGGCCGGCGTGATCATGGTCAGCTTGATGTTGTGCCATTCGCTCTCGGGCAGGGCCGCCTGTACCAGCTTCAGCTCGTGCAGGTTCGACAGGGACTTCTCCGGGTTCCACGACAGCTTGGAGCCGGCGATAACAGAGTCACCGGGCATGACCTTGCGGTCTTTTTCAATCAGACTCACGACGTCCGGGTGGTAGAGACGGAACATCGAGGCCTCGGCGTCTTCCAGACGGATGGTTCCTGGAGACGTCAGTCATGTTCGTAAGCAATCCGACGTCCTCATGTTACCTTCAAACTCATCCCACATCTGACCCCAGAAGCGCGTGCGGTTGTACTCGCCAGAGGTGACGGCCTTCAGACCGAGATCCCGTTGCAGCTGGACGACCTCCTTCACGGCCTCCTGCTCGACGGCAGGCAGACCGGCTGCTTCCTCGGACACACCCGTGGTGCGGATTTTTTCACGCACCTCTAGCAGGTTGTCCGGACGCAACAACGAACCCATATGTTCGGCCCGGAAGGGCGGAGCACTGTGAAGCTTGCTGGCCATTTCGTCTTATCTTTCAGTCCTGTGGGAGGAGGAGAATGAGGATGGTCCTTGCGTCGGTATTTCTGACTGCGATACTGTCGGAAGGGTGCGGGGTACAGAAAAACCGCTGGTGTACTGCGTATGTGGAAAAGCCCCAGGCTGTCAGTATCGTTTTCCTTGTGGGGAACTGTCGAAATGTCAGAATTCTGGGGCAGCCCCACACCGAGTTCGGAGTTGACTTGTATACTCCCCCAGTTAAAAGTAATGCTGAGAAAGATGCCAGAGACTCTTCTGGGCTAATCCGTGATCGAACACAGATATGCTCGGTGGGAACGCGGAGAAGTTCTTTTGGACGGTGGATAGCTTGGAGAGATCGAAAACCGCCTGCTTCCAGCATCCTTTCGCAATTTGACTCTGGAATGTGGGACCAATGAATCCTACTTCCTGTTCTCCATAGATCTTTATGAATTCAATGGTGATTTTTGTGAAAGTCTCCAAGCGCCGTCCATGCTTCGTAGTATCAATCGCACGGTATGAATGGCCCGTTGCGCGTCGGAAATAGATACAGTTATCATGGCACTGCAACAGATCGAGAAGAGATGGCTCCACAGACTGATAAACGGTCTTTCTCGGAAAGGTTGGAATTTCTGTCGTTTTCAAGTGTCTCGAGCGGAAGAGTCAGAGGCCGGTTTTTCAAACGAATTGTACCATTGTCAAAGATAGGAATCCGATACGAGAAGGTTTGCGGTCGAATGATAACATACTAAAGCTCGCAAGATTGCCAACAAGATCCTATTGTCGCGTGGCATCCTCGAGTATTTTCCGTGCGAATATTTCGGACAGCATCCGCCCTTGTGAGACAAAGCTATTGAGTGATGCAGGTTTCGGTACCGAGGTAGGAGGCCGTGAGGGTGAGAGCGATGAGAAGAATCGTATACAGTCTTCCAGATATTTGCTACCTGCCACCCACGTGACTCTATGTGATCAAGACAACAACCGACGTGGCGATTCCAATCAAGATGCAAGCAGGAGAGATGCTCATGAGGTCATCCAGTGATCATGAGCAAGTCAAGATCTTTAGACGAAAGCCTACACACTCCGTTAGCATTATCATAGTCCAC
Source organism: Aspergillus ambiguus (assembly GCF_047715705.1). Classification (NCBI taxonomy): domain Eukaryota; kingdom Fungi; phylum Ascomycota; class Eurotiomycetes; order Eurotiales; family Aspergillaceae; genus Aspergillus; species Aspergillus ambiguus. The sequence goes on along the minus strand of NW_027395543.1, from coordinate 204,825 downwards.
TTTCCACTTTGGGCATTTGTGCACTGCATAGAAGGCGGTGAGCTATCACTTAATCATCAATGCATTTATCCGCGGTATATTCAGCGGACAAACAATCAACTCCTGAGCAAAACAACAACAACAGCTTCCTCCAACATGACCCAGCCCGCAGTATGTCCCTCTCTTCTCTCCTCCTGATTGATCCCTGACGACTCCAGCCCCCCCAGGTGCCTCAGCATGTTACCGCACTTCTCTCCCATCTGACCTCGCGTCCGGGAGTGCAGTCCACCTTCATTCTCTCCCGCAAGGACGGCTCCATCATTCAAAGCACAGGCTTCCTATCCTCTCCCTCACCATCTGGGACCAACAGCCCAAGTGCAGGAGCCTCGGCCAATGCCTCCGCAGGCGAACCGACCAGCAATCTCCCTTCGATGCCCTCCGCCGAATCGCCCTCCAACACAGCCCCATCGGACCACTCGTCTCAGGCCGACATCCTGGCCGCTCATGTTTTTGCATTCGTCTCCAGCGCGTCTGATCTGAGTCTGGCATTGTCACGACCGACCCTGGCGGACAATTCGTCCGGTTCCAAGGGGGAGGTTAATGGTGTCCCCACCATCTCCCGTGAAGACGGCGACGGCGACGGCGACGGCGACGGATCTGCGAAGGAGGACGATGACGAAGTCAAGCTCCTGCGACTGCGGACCAAGAAGCATGAGATTGTGGTGGTACCGGATCGGAAATACCTGCTTTGTGTGGTGCACGACGCGACGCATTCTCCCGGGGGCGCTGGAGGCGGAGGAAGTCGCTCTTCAAGATAAGGATTTTTCTTTCACTTCGTCGCTGTCTGGCTGTACCTGTTTACATAGAATATACCCCGTTGGAACATAGCTTGTTGCGTTGTTGCGATCTCTCCTATCTGATATCGGCGTCGGCATCGGGCGACTTTTCCGTCCACTTTTACCCCTCTCATCGCTTCCGACCCAACTTCTGTCCACATCGCCTGTTTCTCCTACGTCCATCGGTAAAGATACTGGTCGATTCCTGTCACCATGACGTTTGACATCGCCAAAGCCCGCTCCCGCTTCCCTGCATTGAACCAAGAGCAGGTGTTTTTGGATAATGCCGGTAGGATTGCACCTGTGTCTCCATGCGTCCTCCTCGGCTACGGGAGTCCTTGCTGACAGTTCCTCTAGGAGGCAGTCAGGTCCTGGACACGGTGATTCAATCGTAAGCCGGCAGACCAGATCGGCATGCTGCGCCTCAACCGCTCTGACCGTCTTAGAATCGCGGACTACCTGTCGAGGAGCAACGTACAGCTTGGTGCGACCTACAAAACGTCCCAGATATCGACTGCTGCGTTCGAGAACGGGTATGCGGCGGCCGCCAAGTTTATCAACGCCCAGCCGAAAGAGGTATCTCTCTCTCTCTCTCTCTTTCCCCCCTCGAACCGATATCTAACACGTATAGATCTGTCTGGGGCCCTCCACCACGCAGCTGCTCCACAACCTCTCGACGGCCCTCCGATTCCAGCCCGGCGATGAGATCATCGTGTCCAAGCTCAACCACGAGGCCAACTCGGCGCCCTGGGTTCGCATTGCCGAGCGACTGGGTCTGGCGGTGAAGTGGTGGTCGGCCACGGATCCCCAGAACCCGGTCTGCGATCCGGCCGATCTGACACCGCTGCTGTCGGAGAAGACCCGACTGGTGGCGTGTCCGCACACATCGAACTTACTGGGATCGATCGTGGATGTCAAGGAGATTGCGCAGGTGGTGCATCAATTCCCTCGGGTGGGTTCAGTCGATTCGCATCTCCGCCGAGAAGAGAACTGACCAGCTGCGGGGATTAGGCTCTTCTGTGTGTGGACGGGGTGGCGCTGGCACCGCATCGGGCGGTCGACGTGAAGGATCTCGGGGTGGATTTCTACGTGGGTCAAGCTTGTGCTGGGAGTGGCGTTCGCCCGACCTGTCGCTGACGCATGGGTTACAGGTGTTTTCGTGGTACAAGGTGTATGGGCCGCATCTCTCGCAGCTGTACGCGTCTGGTCGGGTGCATGACGAGATCGACACGCTGGGGCATTTCTTCAAGGCGACGGACACGCTGGACCTGAAGCTGAACCTGGCGGGGGCGAACTACGAACTCACGCAGAGTGTTCCCCGGGTGGTGGAATACTTTGGGCCGGATGCGGCGGCGACGTGGGAGACGATTGCCCGGCACGAGGAGAAGCTGCAGGGGATCCTGCTGGCGTTTTTGAACAGCGACGAGCGGATTACAGTCTACGGGGAGCGATCGGCGAGTCGGGCGGTCCGGGTGCCGGTGGTCAGTTTTACGGTCAGAGGCATGTCGAGTCAGCAGGTGGTGGCGGAAGTCGAGCAGCGGTCGAAGATTGGGTTTCGCCATGGCCATATGTATAGTCTGCGGCTGGTGAGGGAGGTGATGGGGCTGACCGATGGGGAAGACGGGGTGGTGCGGGTGAGCATGGTGCATTATAACACGGAGGAGGAGATGGAGGGGGTGGTGGAGGTGCTGAGGGAGGTTCTGAAGATGATATAGGACTAGGTCCCTTATGTGTGTATGTACTGCCTATCATGACGGATGGAACAGGTACCTTAGTAATGGGCGACTGTGATAGGGGATGAGTCAGCAGGCGCCTCCCTGCCTTGGGCAGGAACCGCCGGATGCGTCAATGGACATAAAGCGGCGTACGTAAGCAGGTGGTTGGTTGTGCATCCGCATTCTCTTCATTCTCTCGCTTCTACTCTATCTCCCTCTCGATCTGACTCTCTATCTCGTTCTATCGATTTTCTTTGATACAGTATCTATTCTATCTTGTTCCTATCCTTCGTGTCTTCTTCTTTTTCTTCTTCTTATCCCTCTTTGTCCCTTCATTATCGTCCGTTCTGCTCTATTATTATTCCTTGACTCTGATTGTGTCCTCTGACTCCACTCGCCACTTGCCACTGCCACCCGTGAGTAACTCTCCACTGCCTCTCTCTCTCTCTCTCTCTGTGCCTCCTCTCCCTCTATCTCTTCCCTCTCCCTCTTCATCTTCATCCTCTTCCCTCTCATCTTCTCTCTCCTCTCTCTCATCTCCTCATCTCTATCGTCCTCTCTTCTCTCCCCTCCCCCCTTCTCTTCCTCGTCTCTTCTTCTCATCTCATCTGATGACTCCCGTTTAGCCGCACGCCAGGCATCTCTCGCCTTCGAGTCATCCTCCAGCCTACCGTTCCACTCCTCTTCGTCATCCCACTTGCTGATCCCACCCTCTCCTGACTCTTTCTCATCCTCTCTCGCCTCCTTCGATCTTCTTCTCCTGAGCCCGTCGACTGCCTAGTCCAGCCTCAGTGCCTACCCGGTCACTGTCTGCTACATAGTCAGTTCGCCGTCCCGGCTCGCCTCTCGCCTCCTTCGACTCCTCCTCCTCTCTCAAAATGTACCCGGTTGCTTCGAAACCTTCCGTTCCGGTCATCCGTATTGCAGTCTCCGTCGTTCCTGAGATCCCTTCCCACTTCGCTGCCTTCGTTGCGTTGCTGTGAATCATCTCATCTCCTGACGTGTCTCGATAACCGGTGATCGGAACACCTCACCTCGCCTCACCTCACCTCACCTCACTCCTCTTCTAGCCTCGCCGACCTATATCCCTCTCCTCCCTCTCCCAAAGTGTCGTCTATTGCCTGAAGGCTGGCCGTCGCCTGTACCCAAAGACGGTATTCTTGTCTTGTCGCTTCTCGTTCACGGTCTATTCGCCCAACGGTCTATTGAAATCTCCCGGATACCTTGCGCCGCCTGACTCTCCCTGACCATCCAGATCCTGTACACCTTCCAGTGTCTCGCTTGGATAGCCTTCGGATATGACAGGAGCGGACGTTTTGGGTTTGAAAGATCCAAACCCCCCTCTTTCATTCAAGACGTCTCATGCGCACCCTTACCCATCGTCTCTCTCCTCCGCATCTTCCTCCTCCTCGTCCGTCTTCTCGTTGGATGCCGCCTCCACCCAGGCGTCGGTCTCCTCTACCGCGACGAATCCGGTCGATGTGATCTGGGAGAATGACGCGGAATACTCGTCGGCGACTCGGTTGGCCCGTAACCCCCCGCGGGCCCCTACCAAGATCCCCGACGCCCCGGTGCCCCCGGAGTTGCGGAAGCACCCCCGACGCACCAACAGCCATGCCGTTCCCCTGAACGGCACCGCTGCCCGCCCTCCGCCCTGCCTGCTCCGTCAGTCGGAGCGGAAGGTGAATTTCGTTGACAACCTCGTCGGTAAGTGCGACCATTCCTTTCCGCCTCCGTCGCTCCCCGCCGGACCAAGCATTTTAACCCCCGGGTCCAGATACTGCCTCCCAGATCGTCGAGATCATTTGGCCCCTCTCCGCCGTAGCCCACCGGAGTGACTCCGCCACTGGCTGCAAAGGGGTGTTGCCCCTCCGCACCTTCATCCAGGAGACCCTCCGCCGCTCGCGGACGAGCTACAGCACGCTGCAGGTCGCCCTGTACTATCTGATCAAGGTCAAACCGCACGTGCCATCCCACGATCTGACGCAGGATCAGTCCCGCATCAAACCTGGCTGTCGGGCCATGCAATGTGGTCGACGCATGTTTCTGGCGGCTTTGATTCTCGCCTCCAAATACCTCCAGGATCGGAATTACTCAGCGCGGGCGTGGAGCAAGATCTCCGGCCTGAATACTCTCGAGATCAACCAGAATGAGTTGATGTTCCTCAAGGCCGTCGACTGGAAGCTCCACATCCCGGAGTCCACGTTCCAGCGGTGGACGGACATTGTACTGAAGTACACCCCCGGCGCCGCCGGAGCCCCCCCAACCGACGGTCAGAGTTGGCGGACCGTCATCCCGCGACTGACTCCGGATCTGGAGGAAGTCGACATGGCCGAGCCGTTGACTCCGATGAGTCTGGGCGGGTTCGACTCCGCCTCGGCGTCGGATATCCCCTCCCCCCGAGGCGTCTCCCCGAAGGGATCGTATCTTGCCACGAATGAAGGGTGCAGTCTGCCACCGGTGTCCGAGCTGGTGTCCTATCGGCATACTCCCGTGATGACGGAGCCGGCGACGGCGATGTTGCGGTCGGAGAATTTCCATCCTTCCCTTCCACCATCGATTCCCCGGCCTCCCATGCTTCCCACCCCACAGCTGACACCCCAGTCGAGCGTGGCCACCACTCCTGCTGCGAGTGCTGGTCCTTTCCCCCCCGCGCACCGGCGTCATCTCTGTGCGGCCATGTCTCAGGTGCAGAACATGTGTCTGGCGCGGTCGACTCTCGACCAGCGCCCGTCCCTCCCGTTTTGCCCGAGGACTGGCAGCACTGGAGATGGATATCCGATCGTGCGGCGGTCGTCTCTGGCTCGCTCGACCTCCTCGGCCTCCTCCCCGGACTCGATGGTCTCGGATGTGTCGACGCTGTCGTCGCAGTCGTCGACCGCCTCGGGCGGGCTCCTTCCCCGGCTGGCCGTCCAGGCGGCTCTCCGGCACACGAACAACGCAAGCAAGGAGAACCGCAAACCGATTACGGCGGTGTCCCCCATCGACGAGGGCTCGTTCAGTGATGTCTACAGCTCCCCGGAACCGTATGCCGTGGGTCACGTCCCCGACCTGTCGAGCTTCTCGCTCGGCACTCCGGTGGACATGGCCTCGACCCACGAGGCTGCCCAGAGCTTGTGCGCGCTGTCGGGTGCCAGGCCCAACCCTCCGATTCTCCGGGGCCCGCCACCGGGCCGCAAGCGTGGCCGCACGGGGTCGGAAGACCTCTCGCTGCAGGGTCATGTCCGTCATCTGACGCATGCCAAAACTTTCACGGAGGGGATGGTGCTTCCGGATGGGAACACTACCGATCTGTTCCTCCGACACCAGCCCTCCCGCACCCAGTCTCTGACTGCCGCCCAGCTCCAGGCCCTGAACTGCCAGGTGCCCCTCTCCGGACCAACAGGGACGAAGCGGGCGTGCTGCGGTAGCGAAGTGCGAAAGATTGCGCTGAACCCTAGCCTTCGCGCGGACTACCTGGGCTAGGCCGTGGTTGACTGGTGGGCTTTCTTTTCCCTTTCCTTCTGTGTAAAAGGAAAAGTGCTTCTTAATTGCATAACTTTACTTCTACCGGCCACTGGCCGGATTTCTATCTGTTTTACCCGCAAGGGTGGCGGAGGAGGACGCAGACTACCCGCGAGCGAAAATGATATTTCTTGAGCCGGGAAAAAGTTCTCGTCGGAGTTTGTATATACCCTGGGTGTTGGTGGACATTCGCCAGGGCGTCTGCGTTGGGCCTCCGGGGGGGCGCAAAGAGTGGACCACTCCACTGGTGTATGATGTATGCTCGTCTGTTTGTGCTTTTCGTTTGGGGGGTTCTTTGCGATGAGGAGTTTCGATCCTTTTTTTTTTTTTCCCTTTCCTTACGTGCTATATTTTTGCGATATGACTGGATATCTACCGATTTGTCTACATGTTGTTCTAGTGGGTTATTTTTGCAGGATCTATGAGTAGGTCCGGTAGATGGCGGCGGAGTGCCGTCTGCTGCAAAGAATCCATGGTTCTTGAACGAACGAAGCGATGAGTCATTAGTAGATGGATGGCACCGTGGATCTCCAAGCCACGATCTTCTGATCACACGATGTTCTAAAATTGTTTGTATATCCTGGCATGCAGTGAGTCACCAGGCAGCAGTCCGCCCTCAGGCGTCAAGGCAGCCACGCCGAAACCGGATGCTGACAAAGCTCCGGATCAGGTGACGTCCGCCTGTCTGGGATTAGCGGGATCAGATAAGATTTGCCTGTTTTGTTCTTCCCCTCATCCTCCTCCTCCCTTCTCTTCATCTCTTCTTCATCTTCTTCTCTACAACGTCCCTTTCACCCTTCTCATCATGCGTCCCGTCGCCCTTGTAACCCTCTCGCTGTACAGCTTGCTCCTTCCAGTTTCCGCCATCTTCCCTCGTGAAACCCCGCCGCAGGCTCCCCTCATCGACTCCTCCACCTCCACCGCCTCTCCCTCCGACGATGTGATCTATGCCGTCAACAACCCAGAAATCGCTACTCTTCCTTCGTGGTTCACCTCCACCCTGATGGCCCGTCGTCTCTTGGCCCTGTCCACTACCGGGGTTGCCTCGACCGTCTTCCCGGATCCCCTACCGGACTCCTCGCATGCGCCGGCCGAGGTCGCCGGGCATCCCGTCAGTTTGGTCGAATATGTGGCCGACTGTGACGAGGCTCTCCCGACTGGCCACGGGGGAAATGGGAACCCGACCTTCCTGGCGCTGCGTGTCGCAACGACCTTCCGCAACACCGCCGCCGGGTCCAATATCAGCCTCTCCCTCGACTGGTGGGATCATCTGAACGACACCCGTCCGCTCTTCCCCGGATTCCCCCTCTCTGCGGCCGGCCTGCCACGTGTGACGCTGTTCGGATACATCGAGCCGTTCGAGACCCCCATCCCGAAGAACACGGAAGTCGCCCTGCAGAAGTGCTATCTGAAGACCCATCCGGACGCCGCCGTCTGGTTGCCCGGGAAGCCCCATTCACCGCATGCAAGCTTCTGGGCCCGTCTGGTCGTCACACAGGTGTACTGGATCGGGGGCTTCGGGGGCTTCCAGCAGATCGGCTGGATGAATGTGACCGAGTGGGCGGGGATCCGTCGCACGGGCAGTTTGCCGGGCATCGGAGATGGACGGGGTTGGGACGATGTCCGCCTGCCTGGAGAGAAGCAGTGATTTATTTTTTGGGTATCTCTTTTCTTGTTGGCCGTCCCTGAACATCCGGTACTGTACATATCTGATCATCTTGCACATACGCGAAATACGAGATCCGGGGTACGCCGTCTCTGATAAGCGCGGGCTGTTATCACCTTGTACGACGCCAATGGGAACGTCTTGCTTATCATGCGTGCATCGAGCTGCTCATCCCTTGAGGCCCTTATATGTATGGGATGGCGTCTCCGACAGACCGCCATTCTCTCGCCGCTTCATCCATCATCATGAAGTTTCCAAGTCTGCGAGTGGCACAGTCCAAGTCGGCCTTCGCGGAGGGGAATGCCCGCTGGACCAACCGTGACCTCGATCCCGTTCCCCTCGCTCGTCGACACTGGGGTTCGCTCAGCTTCGTCTGTATGTATCGTTCCCCCGGGGTCTTCTTTGCAGGACCGCTGGTGTTAACTGCGTCCAGCGTATTGGATCTCCGATGCCTTCAACGCCGCTACCTGGCAGTTCGCCAGCAGCATCATCGCGGTCGGTCTCAGCTGGCGCGAATCCCTCGCCATCGTCGCCATCTCCTTCTTTATCATCTCCTTCGTGATCGCCGCCAATGGCGCCGTCGGCTCCATCTACCACATCCCTTTCCCCGTCATCGCGCGGGCCAGCTGGGGGTTCTGGGGGTCGTACCTTGCTATCGTATCGCGCGTCATCCTGGCCATCTTCTGGTTCGCCATCCAGAACGTTAACGGGGGCAATGCCGTCGGCGCCATGATTGGCGCCATCTGGCCCAGCTTCCTGACGCTCGAGAACGACATCCCCGAGAAGGAGGGCATCACCACCCGCGGCATGATCGGGTACCTGGTCTTCTTCGTCGTGCAGTTCCCGTTCCTGTGCGTGCACCCGGACAAGGCGCGGTGGCTCTTCCTCGTCAAATCCGTGCTCGTGCCCATCGCCTGGATCGCCATCCTCATCTGGGCGTTTGTCGCCGAAGGCGGCGGCGACATGTTCCACCAACGGGCCTCGGTCACGGGCCCGTCGTACAGCTGGCTCTTCCTAGCCAACATGACCTCGGTGCTGGGCAACTACGCCACGCTCAGCGTCAACCAGTCGGACTTCTCGCGCTACTCGCGCGTGTCGGCGCGCTGGCAGCTCCTCTACATCCCCATGCTGCCAGCCGTCTTCACCTTCATCTCCTTCATCGGCATCGCGGCGTCGTCGGCCGGACAGGCCCGCTACCACACGGCGGCCATCCCCTGGGACCCGATCGACCTGATCAGCCACTGGTCCAGCCGGGCCTGCCGGTTCTTCGCGGCGTTCTCGTTCGCGCTGGCGTCGCTGGGCGTCAACATCTCGGCCAACTCGATCTCGGCGGCCAACGACCTCACCGCGCTGTTCCCGGCCTACGTCAACCTCCGGCGCGGGCAGATCCTGTGCGGCCTGCTCTCGTGGGCGCTGGTGCCGTGGCGCATCCTCGCGTCGGCCGGCAACTTCCTCAACTTCATGTCCGCGTACGCCATCTTCCTCGGCCCCGTCGCCGCCATCATGCTCTGGGACTTCTGGCTGCTCAAGCGCCGCCGCTACGACACCCTCGCCCTGTACCAGCCCGCCGCGCCCACCTACCGCTACGGCTCGGCCTGGCTGGTCAACTGGCGCGCCGTCGTCGCCTTCCTCGTCGGCGTGGGCCCCAACCTTCCGGGCCTGATCCACTCCGTCAACGCCGCCGTCGACGTCGGCGCCGGCATCCACCCGTACCAGTTCGGCTGGCTGCTCGGCTTCGTCGGCACCAGTGTGGTGTATGTGGCGCTGTCGATGGCGTTCCCGGACGCCGCCAGCCAGATCGACCGCGCCGTGCTAGCGGACGAGATCTACGGGGAGCTGCCGTCGGTGGCGGCGGTGGAGATATACGGGAAGAGGCACTAGGACCGGGGGGCGAGGGAGGAAGGGGATAATGCGATACGATTCATTTCATGCTAGCCAGTAACGCCGTCCTATATACATACCGTTCATACACCATGAAGTATAGTAACACCAGCCGAATGTAAGAGGAACGAACCGTCAGGGGAGACCGGCGTGGGCCGCCACGGCCTCGCCCACGACGCGAGTGACAGCCGACGAGGCGCGGCCGATCTCGCCGCCGTCCATGCGGGCGCTCTCCAGGCCGCGCTGCACGGCGGGGAGAAACCGCGCGGCGAACACGCGGTAGCGGTCCTCGCGGGTCTCGTACATCTCGCCGTCCTCGTCGCGCGGCTGCCCGAAGAGATTGAGGTAGACGTAGGGGGCGGCAACGGGTGGGATCATATGCGGGGCGGAGAGGACGACCGCGCCGGTAGTAGCGTCTGTCGCGTTGTTTGGGGCTGCGGCGGCGGCGTCGTCGGTCAACCCGGCGGCGAGGAACTCGGCCAAGCCGGCTAGCACCTTGACGAGGACGTTGCTCGCGGAGCCCTTCCCGGCCTTCCCGAAGGAGGCGCGACTGGCGGACCATTTGGCGGACTCGGCGGTGTGCCAGCCCAGCACGGAGAGGAAGCAGTTGAGGGTCTTGATCCAGCCGCCGGGGCAGGCGACGACGGCGGGGCCGGCGACGTCGACGAGCCACGAGAGGAGGTCGACGGCGGAGAGGCGGATGTCAGCGGCGAGGTGGGTCATGGCGGCGCGGAGATAGGGAAGGAGCTGGGCGACGTGGTCGGCGATGTCGGCGGCGGGCAGGGCGCGGAGGAGCCGGAGGAGGTGGGCGCGCACGCTGGCGGCGGGGTCGAGGATGAGCGGGAGCAGCGGCGGCAGGAGGGCGCTGACGGGCTGTGGGAGCGGCGCGGAGACGGGCCGCGAGACGAGATGCGTGGTGAGGTGGGCGAGCGAGTCGCGGCGCTGGGCGTCGGACTTGGACGAGAGCAGGGAGACATGGTGGGCGAACTGCGAGGAGGTCGAGGGCGCCGCCAGCTGGAGGGACTGCTGGTTGAGGGTGATTGCTGTGACCGTCAGTGGATGGTGGCCGCTGGAGGAGGGTGGAGATCGATACCTTTGGCCTTGAAGCTGGTGTCGGTGAAGTTGTCCGGTTTGGCCCTGGCCTTGCCGACCTTGAGCTTTGCTTTCTGGTGTTGTTAGACGGGTGGCATGGGCGGAAAATGGAGGGAGCGTACCTGGAAGTCCTTCTGCTTCTCCTTCTTCTTCTTGGTGCTGGAGCCCATGGTGGCGTGTGTTGCGGAAGAAAATAAGAAAATGAAGCCATCGCGAAAGCGAAGTTGATGTTATCTTATCGCCACGTGATATGCTTACATAATCACACACGATGACGAGCTAACTCGTTCCAGTAACTTTCTACATCTACAGCGACAGCCACATCTACACTCGGCTCAGAATCAAGTCAAGTCTATTGCAAAACATCACACGTGCGCACTTCTGTCCGGCCCTAATTCACAAAGCAACGAAAGAAAAGGAAAGACAGAAAGGAAAGGCCCGGACAGACGCGATTGTATCAAACAGAATCAATCAATCAATCAATCAATCAATCAAGAATCAATCATCAAACAAGACGAAACCTCGCGACGACATCCATTACTGTCTCCGCCGTCCGATCCATTACCTGTTCCACCGTCGCGGGGTCATGTCTATCGGTCGTGGGTGCATCACAAAGCGTCACAGGCATCATCCTTCACAGACTCATCGTCAACCATTCCCATTCCTGGCTGGCTCCCTGTCCTCCCGCGATGCTGTGGTTGGCCGGGTTCACGGCCGCTGGGGGCATCGCGGGCGCCAGAGGCACCACCTTGGACCGGCCCCCGGACTTGCTCGCCTCGTCCGTCTCCCCTTCCGTCATCGCTTTCTCCAGCCGCCGTTGTCGCTTGGGCGCCACCTGCACCGCGGGCCGTCCGGGCGCCCCACTGGGAGAGGCCGCGGACGGTGCTGACTTGGGCGGTGCGGCCGCGATGGGCACCACGCCGGGCGCCCTCGTCGAGGAGACGCCTCCCGCTGGTGGAGACTCGGAGGCGGCGGCGCCGGCGCCGCTCTGGGCGCGACTGGTGGCAGCGGCCGAGGGCGGGGGCGCGATCGCGGCCGACGACTGCTGCACCGAGTTCTTGCGGGCGGACTTCTTCGCCGATCGCGACGTCCCTACCGCGAGGCTGTTGGCGGAGCTGCGGTTCCGCTTCTTGATGACATCGGTCTTGAGCGACAGCGGGCGCACCACGCCGTGCAGCTTCAGGAAGAGCCCACAGGCATTGCAGAGCGGCTGCCCCTCGGGGTTGCGGCGCCACAAGGGGGTGGTCTGCGTGAAGCAGTTGGTGCAGGTGGTCGGCCCGCTGTTGGTTCCGTCGCCGTTCTTCGGGCCGCCGCTCGGGGAGCCCGGGCGGGAGGGCACGGCGCTGCTGAGGCCCGATTCCGGCGGGGTGTTGGGGGAGGTATGGCTGCCGCCGGGGCCGGCCATGCTCTGGCGCAGCAACTGGGCGGTGTTGGGGGTGGAGGTGGTCCGCGCGATCTTCTGCCGCCGCGGGTCCTGCTCCCGGTTGCGCACCTCGCTGACCGAGGCGGCGGACCCGTGGGTGCGGCCCAGACTGCCGCCATGGGGGCCCCATTCGCCGGGGGTGTCCATCAGGTCGGCGGACCCGATGGTGACGTGCTTGCGATGCTGACCGAAGCCCGGCAGCGAGTGGAAGGAACCCGGGAAGTGGGTGTCCCACGGCATGCCGGTCGGGTCGTCGGCGGCCATATCGGCGGGCATGGACAGACCGGCGCGGTCGGTAAACTGGCCGGTCCCGATGTCGTCGTCCTCGTTGTCGGAATCGGCGCCGAAGCTGAACATGGCGGAGTGGGAGGGCGCGGTGGAGAAATCGGCCGGGTTCAACACCTGGGTGGGATCGACGTGCTGCGGCTGCGGGATGGGGTACCCTTGGGATTGCATGGAGCCGGAGGAGCCGGGGGGCGCGTCATGACCCGGGGCGTTGCTGTTGCTGTTACTGTTGTGATTGTTGTTGTTGTTGTTGTTGTTGAAGAGATAGCGCGGCTGCAGCGAGGCGGAGAGGTTGGAGCGGTGGGCGACGTAGGTGGGGATGCGCCGCTGGCGGGCCTCGGCGGGGGGGTCGAAGTAGATGTTGTGCTCCCCGTCGTAGGCGGGCTGCGGGGTGGAAGCGGTGGACTGGTAGCCCGAGGGCGGGGGGGAGAAGAAATCGGTGGAGTTCAGGGACGAGGCCATCGGGGTGTGGGCGTAGAGGTTGGCGAAGGGATTGCCCGAGGTCATGGGCGAATCGCTCGGGGAGAAGGTGAACTGGGAGGGATAGGCGCCGGTGGTGGGGAGGATGGGGTCGTCACCCAGGCCGAAGGTGTCCAGGTTGAAGGGCACGCCGGGGGAGGTGTGGTTACTGGGCAGGTGGGAGGCGCGGGGATGCTGATGGGGATGTATGCCAAAGGCGGACGAGGAGGCATCGAGGGTGTAATCGGGAACGGCGCCGGCCAGGTCGGCATCGTGATGGGCGGCCAACATGGCGTTGGAGACGGGCGGCACCTGGGGGGAGGACTCGGCGGGCCGTTTCCGGGTCGGGACCTGCAGACCGAAGAACTGACGTTCGTCGATACTGGTCTTGCGCACGCGACGGGGGACGTAACCAAACTCGCTGTCCTTCCGCTGGTCCTGGGCCGGATGGGGAAAAGAGGCGGGGACGGGGGTGGAATCGTCCATGCGGTTGTGGGCGGCGGACTTGATGGGGATGGCATGGGGGTTGGACGGAGGCGGGGAAGGGTGATCGGAGGGCGATTCGAGGGGGACGATGAAGTCGTCGAGGTTCATGGGCTCCGGGGAGAAAGGCGGGTGGTTGTCGCGGTCGGAGATGCGCAATTGGGCGATTCCACTGGGCGGGTTGGGCGATCTGAAGGATGAGTAACGGAGGGGGGTTTGAGAGGGACAGTGGAAGGGGAATGGAGCGTACCGGGCGTGTTGCAGACGTTGCTGCTCCTTGCGCTTCAGACTCATGGCCATCATGCGCCAGGTGAGGTTTTCCATGCGCTCCTGGTTGGGCAATTGGGCCTTGGTTCGGGAGTAGAGCTTCCAGATCTGAGTGGCGAGCGGGTCCTTGCGTTGCATCTCATCGGGGGAATCCCAGCCGGGGCGAGGGGCACCGGAGCGCCATTCGGGGAAGAGAGACTCCTGGAGGAGCGAGTCGGGGGGATGGGAATCGGCCGGACTGAGGGAGACGTCGGAGTCGAGGGTGGGAGGGGGAGGATGGTGGGAGGGTGGCAAGCGGCCAGGACCGGGACCGAGGGGAAACCCGGACATGATGGGGGAGAGGATGAGGAGGAGGAGGAGGAGGAGGAGGGAGGGAGAGAGGAGAGGCAAGAGAGGAAAAAGACAGAAGATGGAGGAGATAAGAGGCGAAGAGGGAGGAAAAGAGGGGAGCAGGCGAGAGGAATTCCCGTTACCGCCGTAAACGACGAGGTACTTTGGGAGCCGCCGGGGGGAGACTGGAGGATTCGTTAGTGGCTGCAGGGAGGGAGGGAGGGATTATACAGACTTTAGAGCATGGCGGAGAGAGAGGATGAAGAGAGATGGAGAGAGAGAGAGAGGAAGTTGAGAGAGGAAGCGAGATGGAGAGAAGTTGGAGAGAAGATGATGAGAGAGAGATGAAGAGAGAGAGAGAGAGAGAGAGAGAGAAGAGGAAGTTGTGAAGTCACAGGATGACCCAATCGGGAAGTCCGTCAGCAACACCAGAAAAGTACCAGAAAGACTTCAAGTCTGAGAACTGGACGGGGAAGATGGATGATTATGACTGTAGGGCAGGTAGAATAATAATCTGTGAGGACAGTAGGGCCGTCGGTGTAATACTGGGTGTATATGTATTACTGATACTCATACCAGTAGGGGACTCAAGGTATACGACTACTACTGCTTCAATATCCAGATCTCCGTTCATCGGATACTCAGTTCTCAGCGGGGTCCGCTCGGACGAGCCCCGAACTGGTCAATGTGTCTTGTATAATATCGACCGAGATATCTACTTGGGGATCTCGGTATCTAGGGACCTAGGTCCTAGGTACTTCGTCTACTAGGTACTATAAAGACGTATGCTTGGGCGCATGCAACTATCAAATGGATGGACTATACTGGACCAACAGTCGAGACGAAGACTCCCTCCCCAGCAGCACTCACCGAGACATCGATCGATCCTCCTAGATCCCTATCTTACCCGACTCGTATCGACCCGGTATTCGCCCTCCATCCCGTCGTCTTGTCATCCCATTTCATATACTTCCCTCCTCCTGCCACGCCACACACCATGCATTCCAACCCTCACCTACAGATTCCCTGCCCGTTCCAAGCCCTCGCCGGCATCATCTTGATCCCTCCGTTCCCCTGGTCGTCTTCATTCGTCTGGGGATGGACCTCTGGCTGATCAACTCCGCCGTCATCCCGTCCAGCATCCCCGTAGTTCCCAGTGGCAATTCCCAATCGTTGGAACATCTTCCAACCGTCCACCTCGGTTCCATCTCGAGCAGGAAAGAAAGCACAGGACAGGACCCGCCAGTAAAGACGCCACGAGCCAATGTCCGTGTCCTCGTCCACTCTATCCTGTTCGATCCACCCGGCGAGACATGGTTCCACCAGCACTAGTCGGGATAACCTGCAGCATACCCACGCGGTAACCGTCAACGCAAGATAGCAGGTGATAAGCTGATAAGAATGTAATTAGCCGTGGTCATCCTCCGATCGGACGGGGTCGAGTCAACATCCGCCGTGTCTAGACGCAGTACACCGGACTGCCGGACGCCGGACGGTGATGATGCTGTCTTCAAGTGGTTGTCTCTCACTCTCGCGTCCCTTCGATCTTCTCCATGGTCCAGTGGCAAGTGGCAACCCTGACTCAAAATCGAACAATTAACTGCCGCATCGAGAGGATTGGTCCGGATGCAGCATCGCCATTTCCGGTGGAACCACCCCCCCTGGAACCCCTCTAGATGGGAATCCAGTGAGATTGGAATGTCGCGTGGCTTGGCCCGTCGCTTCTTCTCCACGACCGTCTGACTGGTAAACGGAATTCGGGGGGGGATGAGACTAGTCTCCGTCCCGAAGTTGGTCCTCGTATCCGGACGTCCCTGGACATGTATGAGACCGGACGCGATCGACCTGAATCAGACCATCTTTTCGTCATCATGAGTAGTCCCAGAAATGAGTCCGTCCGGATGGTCGTCCATGGTCCAGCCAGCCCGTCCACCTTCTAGACAGACGTTGGATCGAGTGCCTGTCGCGCTAGTCCAACCGTCACATCCACCATGGCGTCGTCCTCCACGCAATCGGATGCCTGGCAATGGTCAGCGTCCACATACCCCAGATGCAATCTCACCCGCCCCCAGTAGCAAACACAGACATACAAACATCCTACTGCGTATCTCCCTGCTGCACCTCGCTGCAGAAAGGGATGCGATTTCCCCCCACCTCCGCGTCTGGCCGAGTCGACGGATTTTCCTGGCGGTTGCCGCGGGTAGACCGAAAAAGAGGGAACCCAGGGCGGCTTATGCAGACTGTTGCTCCGGCATGGGCACGGTCATATCGCCGACGAATATCACAATTCAACTTCCGTGGGCCAGGCAGGCGGTGGCTATCCACCTACATGCCTATGCCCGTCCCATGTAGAAAGACAGACAGTCAGTTTCGGGCCCAGAGAGGCGCGGCATCCGCCGCGCACAGCGTAGACCCGACTGCCATCTCCGTGGAGACTGAGAACCAGACAGCCCTTCGGACACCGTGCAGCAGAATACTTAATCGGCCCCTGCCAGCCGCGAGGGAGGTCTCATTCCAGCGGTGCTCCCAGGTTCATATAAAGATGTCGAAGAATCTCATCACCCCATGTGATCACGAAAAGACGTGATCCAGGGAGACTGGCCAACGACCCTGGACGCTACGACAAAAAAAATCAAACAGCCACGAAGAGCGGGCGTGGACGCCGGTTTTGTACGAGGATGTCCCGCCCGATAACTTTGCATGCCAACTCGACGAACAGCGAAGACTGAGATAAGACTCACCGACTCGCACATCACCACCGATGGGGTCATCTCATCAGACCGGGATGTTATCTCGACTCGGTGACTATCGCGACTGGCTACGGAGGAGATAGAGTGACGTTTCGACGCGCTCCACATCCTGCAACCGGCGCCCCCGGAGGAACATCACCTCCATCTGGCGGTGTCTCTCCACTTACATTAACGCGGGAATCCTCTCCATACCTCGGACAGGAGTCGGTCGAATCCAGCGCAGAATCATGACAGCCGCATCGCAGCAACAAGAGCAACGGCCTTATCTCATGCAACATTGCCGCGGAGAACCCCCTTGCCGGAGTCCCAGCCTGGCCGTTTTTGATAAGGCCTCGAGTGTCATTGGCCTGCCATCGGGAGTCGTGTGCTTGCAGTTGCCCCTGCATTCTCGTGCCACCGACGTCTCGATGGTCAGAGCTGCGACACCTGCACAATGGCCGAGGAGAGCAAACGCCGGATCCCATCTTGCGCAGCCATCATTCGTAGTAGATAGACGATCCATCCCTGCATACATAGCTCATGCACCCTCTGGCTTATCTACTCCTAGCTTGATCTACAAGCAATGGCCGATGCAAGGGTATGATGATAATATTTCCTCGAGAATCGAAAGTCTATGAACGGGCCTCAACGGCCGGAGAGCAAAATCCACAAAGGAAAGATGAGGGAAAAGAAGATGCATAAGACATGACGATGATCCCACCCGATCCTCTCACCCATCCTTCTATCAGCGAGAACAGAACAAGAGGAAGAAAAAAGGGACTCCGTACAACGGTCCAAATAACGCAAATGGATCCGCAGGTAGGCTGTATATCCCGCCATTAGATCTATGATCGATGACACCCGTCCAGCTGGTGAAATTCTAACGACGTAGCTCGTGAACACTAGACCCAAACCCGTAACGAGCTGGGAGAACGAAAGTAGAGGGAGGTAGATAGGGCCTCGCCCTCAGGCCCGATAGCCCCAGCCCCAGGGGCCATCCGCGCCCGAAATGATAAGAATAGTCCTCATGATGAAAACGAATGATGAAGCTGATCGAAAAATGCCTGCCGCCCAAAATCCTATGCGCCCGCTAATAATCCAGCTGGAGAAGTGGTGAAGCCCGTCCACAGGCATGCGCGACGGGGGAAGAACGGAAATAAATGCAATGTCTCGCACCGGGGGTATTATCCTTCTTGTCTTTCGTTGTTTTGTGTGACCGTTTTGCTCTTCTCTAAAAACGGACATCTTATCAACCGGGGTGACTGACGCTCGGGTCTCAGGGGGGCGCTTGCCCAGGGCCCGGATGCCCCATCGGCGGAGGCCCGCCGAACGCCGCTTGCTGCGTGGTGTCGCCCGTGTACATGGGATACTGCACGACGTTCATCGAGGACATGCTGTTCATGTCCTGCCACGTGGGGAAGCCCATCGGGGCCGGCTGCCCTGGATATGACACGGACGTCGGACCCGCCTGGAGATCAGCCGGCGGCGGGCTCTGAGGGTTGATGGGGTTCGTGGGGAACGACTGCGGCGGACTCGTCATGCGGCGTTTGAGATCCGGGGGGATGGGCTGCTGGAACTGGCCCGGGTTGGCATACGGCGCTGTCGTCATGTCGGGCTGAGCGGGAAACGTCATGGAACGGGCTGGAGGCGGCATCTGCCAGACGGATCCGTCCGGTTGCACGGCGTACGTTGGGGCCGGGCTGAGGGTCTGCGCTTGCGACGGGATCGAGGGCGCGCCCTGGAGGGGTGACGTCGTGGGCATGGGAGCCATGGCATTTTGCGGCGGGCTCCAGACATTGGGAGACATGTTCACCAACCCCGGTTTCGTGCTAGACAAGGCGGCCAGCATCTGGGGGTCCGATATCGTAGTGTATTCGTCCCAGGGCACCGGCGGGTCGAGCGCGGGGTTTGGCGCAAACTCGGAGGACCCCATGGGGCGTTCTGCTGCAGGTTTTTGGGTCAATATCGAGGCGGGTAATGCATGACAGGGCTCGCCAGAGAGGTCCTACATACCTGGCGCATACGGGGTCATGGGATTCCCCGGAAAGGCGGCGGCATTGAAGTTCGTCGGGACGTCCTGCGCGGAGCTTAACGGAATGGGCTGGTAGGGGAAGAAGGCGTCCGCCTGGTCCGCGCCACTCACGGCCGGCGGGGACGAGGAGGCGGTTGAAGGGTCCGTTGAAGCGGTCTCCAGTCGGGAATTCGGACGGGACTTCTTCTCCATCGGAGGCTGCTGGTCGACGGGGAAAAATTGGCATTCCTTGCGGAGACGGATACAGTTCTCGCATCGGCCCTGCGCATCGTCGGCGGCCACTAGACATCGGATCTTCCGTCGTCGACAGTGTACTAGATGGTCCTCAAATCAGCACCACGCTCCGGGGGTGTAGGCCGGGTCAAGAGACTAACCGCATGCGACAGATGTGCGATGATATCCTAACTTGTTGCGCTTCTTGTCGGCCGTCGACGAGTCCATGACTGCGCCCTGGGGATTCGGAGTCGGAGTCATGCTTTCGATCACCGCGGGCATAGCTCCAGTGAGCAGGACGAAGGAATCAGCCCCTAAACCGCATGAAATCGCAAGGGACCAGGTAGGGGAAACCGTCCAGACTGGATGTTGCGACTAGCGGACCCCAAATTCGAGACTATAGAAGGTCGTGGCAGTCGCAGCAACGGGCCATGCAAGGGTGAGAGGAGGATTCCGCTTCTCGAGGTTCAATGTAGGATGCGCTGATGAGAGTCGTTGTGGTCGAGGCAGTGTTGTTTCAACAAGTATGTACTCCACACCCAATGCGCGGCAGACGAGAGATGGAACTTTTGGGAATGTTTCACACGATCAGTCGGAGGTTTGGGGATGCTGCCACTGCAATAATCCGATTAAACTATACTATTCCCATTTGGTTCGTGGGCGTCGTGGGCGTCGTCAAGGAAGTTGATGTCGTCGTAGTCAGTCGAGGATAGATTAGACCACGGTTCACAGGGCCGTTGCGGTGTCTCGGCCCAAGGTTGGAGACAATTAGAGCAATAGGGATAATAATCCAGAGGTAATAAATAGACAGGCAATCAAAGAATCCACCGAAGAAGGGAAATCCGAACGAGCTCGAGGTGTCGCATGTAATTAGAAAGTAGGAGAGATCCCAACCTCCACGGGCATGAGGTAATAAATCCCAGGAGAAATGGAGATCTGGATTAGTCTGATTGAAGGGATAAAGGGGAAACCAAAGTTCAGAGTCAGTCAGTGATTGAGTTATAATAATAATAATAATAATAATGAAAGGTATGTGCTTGTGTCCTCGGGATCTAGGAGTTTCGGGACTTTTTTTTTTTCCAGCTTTTTTATTTGAAATGAGGTGGGATTTTTTTTTCTTTTCCTTTCTTTATGCTGCTGATAATTTTCCAAAGTCTAACAGGAGACTCGATTGGGCTTGGAAGAACTCCAGAGGGGGGTGGTGGAAAGGGGGCAGACGATGTCCCCAGTCTTGACTATTCAGGATAATAATCCTCCTCACCCTCGGAATAATACCTAATAATGATAATGATGATACGGAGAAAGCGAAAAAAATAAAACGATAATTAGGCAAAACTAAATTAACAGGAAAAGAAAAAAAAATAAACGAAAGAATGGGTCACGGTGAAAATCACAGAAAAGGCAAATGACAGTTCACCAACAAGCCCCAGTGGATAATGGCACTGGACGAAAGGGGAAAAACTAATGGCCATAATTAGATAAATATAGACGAGCCTGGGGACGATGAATCCCAAACGAAGACCCTGAATTGTAGGTAAAATCGAAAGATGAAACGCATGCGTGCGTGGCCTTTTAGCTTCGAGTACTATTCGCACTATTCCTATCACAACCATGGACGCAGGGCTCATTCCCCAGAAGTTTCCAATCTTGCAGGCGTCAATCAATCAATCAAATGTATGCAGGCAGGATTCTTGTCTAATCCTCTTTAAATGGAGGCCCCGAGTGTCCCGGCAGGACGGAAGGACATGTGCCATTCTGAATCCTCCGTTTGATGCACATCGTAAATACTCAACGACGATGAATTCGGCCGATGTCTGTCCGAGTGCCGTTATTGGCCTGGACACCAGACATCTCCATGTCGAGATATGACGAGATACATACTGCGTACGCAGTACAAACCCCTGATCCCTTCACCCTTCCCCGTTGGTCCAACCCCAATCAAACGCAACCATGGTCCCAGGCGGTCTGTGACAAGACATCTGTAACAGAGGGAGTGGGGGGGTGTGGGGGGAATCCTTTTCGATCGGAGTCCACCGAGGACTGTTTTCAGGCCTCTTGCAGCAGAGAAGGACGACTCGGTGGGAGGGAGACTGGGGGAGTAAAAAATGGCAGTTGACGCTGCCAGTGCCATCCAAAGGCTGCACGATGAAATACACCGGACTCAGGAGACCAAACGACATTCCCCTTGAAGCATGAGAAGATTTCGAGTCGAAGTCTGCGGAGCTTCTCGAAGGCGGCCGTCGTCATCGCTGGCGGATGGTTCGCCAATCAGACCCGCTAGGAATGTGGTGGCGTTAATGAGGATGAGCGTTTCAAGTCTGGAATGGGCAAATCAAAATATTCCAGAAGGAAAATCCCATCCATCCTCGGTTGAGTGCTGGTTTGAGGTAGATGAGATGTTATTTTTGGTTTCTACTGGGGAGAGGGTAAGCAGACCTCGGTGGCCGTTTGTTTGCTTCGTAAGATGGATTTCTTCTAGAGATTCTCGTCTTCCTCAAGATCAGTCTCGAGTTCAGCTTGCTTCTTCTCATTCTTTTGCTCCATTCAATCTTCAAGCAGATCTGTCAAAGGTGGGCCACGGCTAAGGTTTAATTAAGGGTAATATTGGCCTCCTAGCGTGTCTGGCCGGCCGATAGAGGCGTTCTCTGTAAGGAGTCGATCGGCTTGCCAGCATACGACGTACACTGATCTCTTCTTCCTGCCTCAACGAGCTAATCCTTATTCTCTGCCCATCGTCAATGTTAATCGCTTTACAGTACGCCTGCAAGGATGTGCCGAGTTAGCATCGACTCGCTTGCTGGAAATCAACTACACCGCAGGAAGTTTAGGTCTATGTACCCCGTAGCTATCCAAGAAGACACTGTAGGGAGTCCACATAACTCTATCCAACTTAAAACACCATCGTGCACATCTTGTCAGACCATATCCGATGGATCCCCATCTCACTCAACCCCGTCCTCTCGTGGCTGACCGCAATGGTTACCCAGAGGAGGAAGGACATAGCATGATCCTACTAGAAAGCTCCGCCATCATGGTCCCCGACCGGAGATTCCCCCTTCGGTTTGCGCTGATGCTGTGTATCCTCCCGTGATACCCCGTAATTAGCATGGCTTCATGGGGGCGTCATCAGGGAGTATCTCCTCATCCTGTCTGGAGACCTCCGATGGCTCGGCGTGGATTTTGCTCCTTTGGTCAAGCTCTGCATGGACTAGTGGGATCGGATGGGACCCGTAAGCGAAGGTAGCATGCTGCTCGTCGGAACTAATCTATTTGACAGCATGCAGGACTCGTTATTTTCCGAAGGCTGGTCGAGCCCAGGCGACTGACCAGGAGAAGGGATATCCTTGATGAGCAACAGACTTGCTATAGAATTGAAGCATTCGTTCTGACATGTCAACATTAAGACAGCAGATAGAGATTCTTCGGCACCTGCAGGGACTCTCCCAAAGGATTCTCACCCCGTTCCACGCCACCACGATATGCAAAAGAATTCTCCGAGGGTGGAATCAAATCTTAAGTCACAACCGATCGTTCATCATTGGCCACGGATTATGATAACCTGGCTGCCATTCATCCGATCCCCATACCAAGGGGCGGAAGCAGTGCTGAGTGGGTGTTGTCTAACCTCCTCTACGAAGCCACCACGGTCGATTTGCCCAATCCATTTGCACCCTGATGTGGCCTCAAGCCACCGAATCTTAGGCTGGACGAGACTAGGCTCATTCTTGACCTTTCGTCCGAAAGGACCCTGAAGACCTGGGCTTTGCTTTCCGATATACTGCGTACTGTGCGTGCTGGCCGTGGAACATATGGAGTACTAGATGTTGATCATCGACGAACGGTGGTTCCATGGATGGCTGTGGGCTATTATGGAGTACGGAGTACGGAGAGCTCGAGTACTAGATGGACAGTACGCCGTACCAGCCATGCAAGTCATGCAGATACTGTCCAACCTGGGCGGTCGCTGGTTGGCTCTATCCAAGGAAAGTCCATATGATATCCGCATGTCCTGACATCCTAGACCACTGCGGACGTATCATGCACCAATATACGGCGCCCTTGTTCGGAGGATGTTACTATTTCTGTCTCCCCAGTGTCATTGCAAACTTCGCGACGGCCACAGGCTTAGGTCTGGCGCGGTCGTTTCACCATCATCGGGCGCTTTGCTGCTTCTGGATATGCTCGACGGTGCCGGTGGATTCGTCCTTCTGCGCTCTATCTTTCTTACGTGTCCTGCGTCTTTTTTCTCCTCGTCTTCTCTAACCTCCCTAGGATAGCGCCGTCGGTACTTTCGGTTTAGTCTTCGCCTGGCTAGCTTGAGGGATGCTCGGTGGAGGTTGAAGCATGCAGGCTAATATGCTAAATGCTAAAATTAACACTAATTATGAACGGACTTGTCTCTTTTTCTCTCTAGAATCGCCTGGCCTATATGATGTCACAATTTACAAGGGCCCTAAAGCATCGTCTACCACTCTATCACAGCTCATGGCACGCTCTGAATCGACGACGCCCGACTTACCCCGTTGTTTCCCACCCGGATCACTACTTTGACGCTGATGGCTCGCGCCTCACGAATGCAACACGCCAGGCATGTCCGCTTCGCCCGTCCGATGATGGCATCGTACCCAGCGGATGCACACCACGCCCGCGCAAACGCCTCCCTCTCGCGACTGCCCCGGGCATCCACCACCATCACCTCGTACCGACCCACACCGATGTTGCCGAAGTACAGCTCCTGCGAGTGCGAGCCGCGCAGCGCCTCCAGCGGCACGACCTTGTAACCGTACGTGCGATGCAGCGGATGGCCCGGAAGCCGGTGGTGGTGCAGCGGCAACGCCGGGCTGGCCGGACTACCCTGGTATGAGACGAAACCGCCGGGGGGCCGGCACTCGTGCGATGCGACGAACCGCACGTTGTACGTCAGGGGGAAGGCCACCTTGATGGTGTCCGTCGCCGTGGTGAGGGTGAACGACATCGACGTCTTGTGCGCCACCACCTGCGGCTGGCCCTCCAGCGGCTGCACGTCCTTGCCCGAGAAGGTGAGCGACTCGAAGCGGATGTGCGGCGGCGCGTCGGCGTCGACCATTGGGGGGTCGACGGGGAGTGAGAACGCGCCGCTGGTCAGGTCGCCCAGCCCCAGCGGCGTAGAATCAAACGAGAGCCTGTTGCCGACCTTGATGCGCGGCTTGCCCAGGTTGCCCGGTGGAGCCTCCACACCGATCTCGAACCAGGTGTTGTCGAGAGGCTCGAAGGTCTGCGAGTCCCGGGGCACGACAGGGCTCGCTGCCCACCCGAGACATACCTGCGATCCATCCAGGCAACTCAGCACGCGGCCGACGATGCACTCCTTACTCCAGTAGCTGCGGCCGTGATAGGCGAATCCGCCGTAGAGGTTAGCAATACGGCCCAGGGTGGCTAGCGCCTCCGGGTCGTTTTCCAGCACGGTGGCCATGAGGATGTGGTTGATGACCTCGCCGGGCACGATGAAGCCCGACAGCCAGCTGCGTGTGATCCACCCCCCGATCTTGTGCGTGTCCTGATCATCGGCCTTGGAGTCATGCAGGAGGATGCGTCGGCGCGAGATGCTGCGGCTGTACATCTCGTCTTTCTCGAATGCTGCGGCGGGGTCTTCCAGCGGCATGACCTCAATGGGTCGGCTGAACGCGTCTGCGATGATCTCGGCGGCATTGTCGGCTTCCAGCTTCGACCGGAGATGCGCGCGCAGGTTGGGCGCCCCCGGCCATCCGATGCTATCGGCAAACACCGTGAGACCTTGTATCTGCACCTCGATATGCGACGGCATCAGGTGGCAGTGCCATGCCGATTCGGCTTGAGAGGCCTTGGCTGTGGGTGACGGCGAGGACGAACGATGAGTTAGGTTGTCGAACCACGCGAGATGGGGGTGACGGGGTTTGTCGTCCTTGTTGCCGTTTCTCCCGTGGTACAACGAGTGCAGGGACATCGATGATGACGTCCGGGCGGGCGAGGGCGACGACCCTGGCTGAGAATAGCTGATGCCGAAGGAGTCCATGAATCGCCGCACGGAAACCAAACACCAATCGACCTGTCCGTTCCGCAGCCGGTCGAAGTCTTGCAAGTCCCGCGCCGAGACGTGCAGGTCGTTCGTGCTATTCAGGATACCAACCCGGACGGTGGCATCCAGACGCAGCAGCAGCTCCGCCGAGAGAACCATCTGCACGAGGAGCCATTTGCGTTCCAGCGTTGGATGCAACCATGGCTTGTCGCTGGACGACGACAGGTCCAGAAAATCGCCGTCCACGTGTGGCGTAGATTCCCAGAGGATCTGTCCAGCGCGGAGACGCCATTCCGGCAGACAGAAGTTCACCCACGCCCCTGGGGTGCCCAGCACGGTGGTCAATGCCTTGATCTGGACCTTGAGGCTGTGCGGATTGTCGACGTCGACGAGCATGAAGTGGGATGGTGGGTAGAGGAACCGCGTGAACAGCCCGCTGTACAGGTCACGGCTGCTCTCCTTGTCTAGAATAGTCGTGGTTTTCTGCCCGTGGAGGATCTCATGGCGGAAATTGGTCAGGAATTGCAGGCGTTCGACCAACGTGCGAAGGTCGATATCCCGCACCCCGATGCGCCGCCAGGCGCTGGGTCCGCCACAGAGAAGCTTCTTCCGGTCATGCACGGTGCCGTCTTCGCATAGCGAGTACGGGTCATTATAGTGCTCCATGAGATCGTATGCCTCGACCGCAGGCATCGTGGACAGATGCAGAAAGTCCGACATGGGCCGGGGTCTCTCGGGCCCAACGTATCGCACAGCATCCCCGACGGGAAACTCCAAGTACGTGCGGAAACCGATGGTGCCGGGCTCTTTGCCGTTGTTGGCAAGCATGTTGGGCACTTCGAAGATGCCAATGTCGAAGGTCGCCCGCTTGGGCGCGCCCGTGCGCTTCCACCGGTTCAGGTGCACTGGGGCATCCCCCTCAATCACCCACTTGTCCGGCACCGGCAGGTGGGCGTGAAGGGTGCAGATCGTGTAGGAAGGGTGAGGGAGGGCGCGCCGGTCCCAGAGGTTCTGGATCGTAGGGTCGTGGTCATCGAAGGGGAAGATCACCTGGGGGTAGAAGTGACCATGCTTTCCCTTTTCCAGGAGGAAGTATGGCGCTCCGGAAAAGAGCGTCTCTGCATCTTCCTTGGTAAGCTGGTATGTGGCCGACGGCTTTACGTAGTGTCTCTTATGGCGTGTTTCAGCATACTCACTGTGTCCTCGTCGCTCTGGCGACTTGGACTTTGGATCTTCCCTCGTAGGCTTCGGCGTGCCGGAGCGCATGGTAGACGTACTGGAGGACGGTTTCCTAGATGAACCTGCATCTGTCTGCATGCTACGTCAGGATGTAAATCACCGTCAATGCTAACATTTCACTTACCGGGTCCCGTCTGATGCCAGTCGGAGGATCTGGATCCTCCGGGCAATCCCGTCGTCGTCGAAAGAGATCCTGTATCATACCACGACTGCGTGACTCCTGTGCTTGAGCTCGGGAGCTGGGCAACGACGTCCGTCTCGTTCGTTGACTGCGAATGAGACCATCCTCTTCTGGCGCTCCTCCCGAAACAGAGTGGCGACGCCCGAAGAAGAAAGACATTGATTGCTTTCTCGGGCTGTTCTCTAGATCACCGGCGGTAGCCGGATGTATATAAAAGCTGCGGTAAACGGCCAATGTTCTCTATGCTTCAAATCACTGGCATAATATGTCCTCGAATGAAAATTATTGGCAATTCCTCTTCAAACAGACAGTCCCAGAGTCAGGGAGGACGGAAACTCCGTCGGTCCCTCACCCATGGGTGGAGGTGCTGAATCGATGACGTTCTCGCGGTAGACGATTCGGTGGGGATTGCCTGATCCGGCAATCCACCCCAGGCATCAGATAATTTGTGTCTAGACTCATTCGTCTGGTGCTGTTCCAGGTTGCAATGGGTATGAGTATGTCTTTATCTTCTGTCTTGTGGAGATGGAAACTAACTTGGTAGCACGGGCTTGTCAGTCCCTAGAAATTTGAATTGACCTACCGGCATCTAAAGCCCACGCCAAACCATGTGGCAGAGGTCTCGCACTGCCCATCCCGGACCGAGTACTAACCCGTCATCCTATGGGAACTCAATGATGGCTGCAATGATGTTGATTGTCCTGCTAAGTTCGGGATGACGACTGCAGTGGCGTATCACGTGATATAGGTGCAGGAAGGCTCTCCAGGATTTGCCATACCGCCCACAGGATTAGCTTATTGTTTTACGAGGCCAGACTGCTTGTAAACTATCCTGAATCAATTTGTTGTGGATGATAATCTGGAATACAATTTGACCGAATAATGCGGAGTAATCTCTAGATACCAACAAATTCCTCAACACCTCTAGTCCACCGGAAACATTTATCGGCGATGACACTCAGGCAACAGCTTAGCAAAGAGGCTGTAGAAAGGACTCCTAGGCTCATTGTACAGAATCGGCTGTGGTTGAGAGTCTCGCGAGCCGTACATTCTCTTTATCCCCAGTACGTCCCACGTGCTAGGAACGTTGTTCTTCTCAATATATGGCGGCCCTGCTTTCCGGGTGTAGGAGAATAATCCAGTTCTCCCCTCATCTACAGCAAAGCTTGACGATTCGTAAAGCATCACCGATTTCCAATCGACCTGGTCAGCTCCTGCAAGATCCTCGCGTGGTGAGATGGTGTTCGCCCAAGGCAGCGGCAAGAAATTGATCGCTGTGAAGTGGCTATTTGCTGCACTCCACTGGTTCACACATATACCGTCCTGCCCCCATATCTGTTCGTAGGAAAGACCGGCTGTTTTCTCCGCAAACTGGGCCAGATTTGGGCAGTGGAACTCAAACGGACTGTAGTCGCCTCTCCATAGCGTAGGGTCCTGATGTTCATGGAATAGCCCCCACACGTGTCCTATCTCGTGGATGACACTGGGAAGATTGAAAGCAAAAAGATCAGGGCGGGTCATTCCGAGCATCATAATGGGTCCCGCTTCCCCGAGAGCTGTGCTCATACCGGTGGAGCTATACCAGCCAGCATTTGCGGACATGCCAATTTCCAGGGAGGTTTTACGGTGTCTCAGACACTCCTCACGGGAGATTTCCTCCATAACGAAGTGTGATGGCAAACCAGCAGCGTACCAAGCGCCCATTGCAAACTTGATGTACAGATCGAGGTACTCCCTTACTCGGTGGTTGGTATAGCAATAAGGGACTCTCGTGTTAGGCCAGACTTGTTGGAATTCACTTGGCGCCATACGGACATAGTTAAGACTGAATGGTGTAGCGTGCTGCTCCCAGAAGGGATGTCCGGCAATGACAACGGTGGCGAGGATAAATAGTATGTAGAGGATGAAAGCAACTAGGGGATTGTGATTTGCCATAGTGGCAGTAGCTTCTTTGTCAAATTTAGTGTTCATATACAGGTTGTGCATTGAAGACATACTTGTTGAGGAATTTCGGTGGCTGCTATGATACGGCAGAGCAGATATGTGCCAGTCGGTTGATCAATTGAAAGAGAGGAGATGGAAGCAGTGGAAAGCAACCATAGGGAAGGAGATCCTAGGGTTATTTATATGCTAAGGACCTGTTGTCCATTCACTGCGTGAAGTTCAGTTTGCGGGAAATTATCTATAGGATCTACAGGTGAATAGAACGTATGTATAGTTAAGAATGAGGTAATGAGGTATATGGAAACTTCTAAGGACAAACTCCGCTATCAAATAGTGATATTCACGTTCACTTATCCAAAGGTATATATATGGGTATGTTTTCCACCAATGCATGTAAAGCCACAAACTTACAATATCTTCTACCTCTCAAGAACAGATTCCTTCCTCCGCAGTACCTTCAACTAGTTTTCCAAAATGGGATGGCTCTCAAGTAGAGTGGTGCAGTCCCTTATCCTTCTTTACTTCTCCTGCGTCATCGTCACCGGCAACATGGCCCCTGACAGCAACTTCAACCTCTCTAGTATTCAAGGACTAGCTTTTTCAAATGATGATTACTCGTGCTCTAAGGATACGCCCTGCAAATTAGGTTGCTGCGGACCACTGTATGTCTCATCGTCTTCATTTGCCAACACTTCCCAGCATGCAATAAGCTCTGCTAACAATATTAAGTGATCCCACTGGACATGGAGTATGCGGCTTTGGACCCGAGTATTGTGGTAAAGGATGTACATCTGACTGTGGCCGTAAAAGCGAATGCGATCCTGGCTGGGGTAAGGACTGGTCAAGCGCCCCCACATGCCCTTTGAATGTCTGTTGCAGCAAGTTTGGTTTCTGTGGTAAGTAATAGAGTCAGTCCTGATTTAGCTATTGTTGCTAAATTTACGCCCTACAGGAACAAGCGCAGATTTCTGTGGCGACAAGAAAGTTGTCTCTCCTGAATGCAACGGCAAAAGTGCCACAGCAAAGGTGGTTGGTTACTGGGAAGCGTGGAACAACCAGCGCCCTTGCGGACATAGTAAGTCTTTTGATAAAACCTCATAGTGATCAGATATACGAGGGGCTAACAATATTTGAGTGGATGCCAAGGATATTCCCCTAGGATACTATACCCACATCAACTTCGCTTTCGCTTTGATCAATCCTACAACCTTCCGCATCGCGGATATGGACCCGACTACCGGACAGCGTTACAGAGAGCTTGCGGAAGTTAAAATTCGGCAGCCTTCGCTCCAGGTATTTCTTGCCATTGGGGGTTGGTCGATGAACGACCCAGGTCCGTATCGGACTGTCTTCTCGGATCTTGCTGCATCAACCACGGCGCAGGATAGCTTCTTTGAGTCACTGGTTAGTTTCCTGATGACCAATAATTTTGATGGTGTCGATCTCGACTGGGAGTATCCCGTTGCCGACGACCGAGGTGGTAGGCCAGAAGACTATACAAACTTCGTCACTCTATTAAGGCGGCTCCGCGAGCATCTTAATCAGACTGGTCGGTACTTTGGTATCTCAATTACTCTGGTACGCTCATGCATCGCGTCTTGCCCCCTATATATTGTCATTTTGAACTAGCTGACCTTGAAATAGCCCGCTTCATATTGGTACCTGAGAGGATTCGACCTCGTCCACATTGAGCCGTTCGTCGATTGGTTCAACGTGATGACTTATGACATACGTACGTAACTCCCATTCGTTGGATGGACAATAGCACTAACTTGGTCGCTAATATAGACGGAACTTGGGATAAGCATGTGCATGATTTTGAGTATAGGGCCTACGCGCACACCAATTTGACAGAGATAAACGCAGGCCTGGAGCTTCTCTGGCGCAACAACGTCAATCCTGAACGTGTGGTCATGGGTGTCGGTTTCTATGGGCGGAGTTTCACAATGGAGAGCCCCAGTTGTATGGCACCTGGGTGTCGCTTCAGGGATGGAGGACGGAAGGGTGAATGCACCGGACAAGAGGGTGTCCTTTCCGCTAGTGAGATTCACAAGATTCTCAACTCGACCAAAGATGTCTCCATTCAGTTTGACAAACAAGCAGCGGTGAAGATCGCTACGTGGGACATGGACCAGTGGGTCAGCTGGGACGACAAAGAGACCTTGAAGCTCAAAATCGACTATGCGAACCGAAGATGCCTCGGCGGGACCATGGTGTGGGCCATTGATCTTGACGACGGGGTATTGATAGATGCTCTGGGAGAGGCCTTGGGGAAGCAGAAAAGAGTTGTTGGATCTCTTCCATTGCCCCTCTTTCCGGATCTTATCATTCCACCAGAAGCCATACCACCAAATGATGACCCAAGACCGCCCAGAACTGCATAGTTTATAGGGAGGGCTGGCAGAGTTGATTCTCTGCTATTCGGAGGCGCACGGCATAATCAGCCATGAAGGGACTCAATTTGAACTGTTATTCCTGGCGATCCGAAGAGTAGGCCCATGCCCACGTTAACGGCATTGAGAAGGACTATCGTTTCTGTCCCGAACAATAGAAGGATGCGGGTGCGTATAGACCGCCTTAAGATCATGCCTAATTTTACTCCTACTCTGTAGTAGCAAGAAATCGGTGATAAATTGATTCTTATCCCTGGAAGTTATTATTCAGGTTTAATATGGTGGAATATGACGAAACATTATTTGGAAGCTTTTTTGCTTTATTGCTTGTATAATTTATGCTGTAGTGTTAGCAATTCCTACAGAAAATTAATCATACATATGACAATAGCGCTGCACAGCGTGTATGTATGGACACCCATTGACCTGAACTGTGCAAAGCAAGGATTCCGATATTGTATGCATGATAAATAAGACGGTCCTATCATCACACCAATGGATGGACAATTCTAATTGTCAACGGAAAGTGACAGGGGTCCTATCAAGAACCGCACTATTTAGTCACGATGGTGGGCTAAAAGCGGCTGAGCTCGGTAGATGGCGCCAAATGTGCATATATGGTAAGCCGGATATAGGATGTACTCTCATTATCAGAGGTGAGAAAGTGCAGGAGCTACTTAACTTTCTACGCCGTACAGCTGGAGGGTGAACATTACAATTTGTACTAAGATAGTCCAGCCTGGTCCACATTTACGATTATCGGTCGTAAGAGGGTAGTAGGGAAGCATTTGGACTAGTCAAAGACGGCATATGCTCAGCTTTGCAGATCCACTTCAGCCTTCGAACTATTGTTCACGGCCTGAGTAGGATCCCAGTGGTGGCCGGTGGGGGATCTAGTCCCACCGCCGCTGCTTATAATGAAGTGCATGCACCGACTTATTGGTTGGTCAGGATGTCACAGGGAACGGAAGAAGTAAGCGAGATAGATTGCTTCAACTGCGGTGGTGAATGGGAATAGTTGATATTTCAAGGGTAACAGGAGAGGATGTCAGTATCACCAAGAGAGACATGGATCGATAAATGGGACCTGGTTGCATAAACTCATCCATAACATCTAGATCATGGGGCAGGGCCACATATCGGGGACCGGGGATCGGGGATCAGGGACCAGATGGACATCTCATGCGCCTTCATGCACTGTTCGGGCTATCTGGAACGGAAGACTAAAAGCTTTTCACTGACAAGCTCTCTGTATGTGAACAGATCTGGCAAAAGTGGCACACACCCCATTGAGCATGATAGAGACGATCACCGGCATGATGGTTCATCATGGTGAGGATCCGATCGACGGGGCTGACAGGGACGTCTGTCTTAGGGTTTGGGGCCATCAAGCACCCGCTATCGTCCTTATCCCGGCGCGACCATTGGGTATGTAGGGTGTGGTTCCGCGGAAATGAAGCAGGCCCAGCAGACCTTATCACGAAGGCTGATAAGATGCAGCCACCTGGTTCGTCTGGCGGTCCCAATTACCTCTGCCATCCCCGTTTATCTTTATTTATCTCTATTGGAATTCATGCATTGTCCCAATCGCTCGGGTGCCGATCCAAGATAAGCAATCCCGGCCCACTGATTGGTTCCCGCGCACCCCAAGCCCTAAGTCGCCCCGGATCATACATCGAGGATATTGAGGATATAACCTGCATGATGCCTCTAGCATTCCGGGGTGTCCATCTCCTGTCAAGAACCGCTACCCCGGTTTCTCTTATCCATACCCACAGTTGTCATGTCCACCATCTCCTTTGACGCCCTAACCCCGTCCGAGGTCATCGCCTCCGTCGCTCGGTCGGGGGTGACCCGCGGGAATATGCGCCTCGATAAGGTCTTTCTTAGCTCGGTCTCTGCAGGATGCCTGCTTGCATTCGCTTGTGGAACCGTCCTCAGTACTGGTACGACGCCGTGGTTCCAGGAGAACGCCCCCGGCCTGATTCGAACAATCAGCGCCCTCGTTTTCCCCTACGGCTTGTGCATGATTATTCTGACAGGAGCGGATCTCTGCACGGGATCCTTCATGGTAAGAGGTGCACAGTGTATGACAGATGCCTAGATCACTAACAATCACCAGTTCACTACCGTCGCCGCCCTGCAGCGCCAATTGTCGTGGAAGAAGATGCTCCTCCATTGGTTCATCACCTTCTGGGGTAATCTGGCTGGATCCTTGTTCGTCGTCGCGATAATTTTTGGCTGTGAGTAGCCCTTGATAGACATGCCCTAAGCTATAGCTAACCATAATGGGATAGATGGTAATGTATTCTCGAGTGAACCGTACAAGTCCGCCGTCATCACATTCGCCACAAAGAAACAAGTCACTCCCGACTTCCACATGGTCTTCCTTCGCGGTATTGGGTGCAACTGGCTCGTCTGTTTAGGATGTTACCTTGGTATCCAAGGCCGGGAGCTGTCGTCCAAGATCATTGGTATCTGGCTGCCCATCTTTGCCTTCGTTTCTCTCGGCTTCGACCACGTTGTTGCCAACATGACGTTTATCCCCATGTCTATCTGGCTCGGAGCTCCCGGTATCAGTGTGGGCTTGTACATCTGGAAAGGCATTATCCCGACCTTATTGGGTAACATCGTGGGTGGTGGTCTGTTTGTCGGTAAGACCTCCCGGAACTCGATCACTACTTGCATGTCACTGACCTCTTCCAGGAACCTACTATTGGTACATGTACCTCCTCAAAGACGAGGTCATGACCCTGACCGGTCTTCGGAAGGGACAGGATCGGTCTGAGGTGAACAGCATCTCTCCCCAGCCAAAAGACGATGTCGAGGCCTCCGCTGGCGTCGTCAACAGCAGCGGATCGTTCAAGAGTAGCTGAACGGTTCTATTAGCGTTGTTTCGAAGATGGAAAGGATACCCCAGTCTGAGGACTATTGTAATGTTAATTCCATACATCTAATAATTCATAGTTTCTAGTTAATATGAGCACAAACTTTGTAAATGTACTACAAAGCTTTGTACGCGGTACTCAAGAAAGTCTTCGCAGTACTTTAAGGAGTTTGGCAGAAGATCACTCCCGTGGCGGAGTGCTATCGTCCGTCCGGCCCACATCGTGCAGACGCGGGCAAATTCAATCATAATCATTTCACGACTACAGAACCGTACTGCGTACATCATATGCCGACAGAGAACATTTCGGTCTACTAAAAATAAGGGAACCTGACAGCAGACTCAATTTCGATAACACTCCGGAGAAGAGACACGAGTTGGTATAGTGGACAAGACTGGGTGCTAAATTTTTCCCGTTCGGGAATTTTAGGGAACAAGAACGCCCCACGCAGTCAGGTACCTTTACCCACACGCTCACCGGCATCATCTGGAGTAAAAGTTGTGCTTAACCCGAAATGACTTAGAATTGGTGGACCTCTTTTTTTCTGATGTTATTTGACATTAGCCATCCCTAGATTTTTCCTGCCGACATACACGTTGGAGACTTCGCCAGGGACCGGGTAGAATATTCATTCACAAGGCAAGCATGATTCAAGTCCCTAGCGCCACGGCCGACCCAGAGCGGCAGCCGTCCGTCGATGGCCCTGCATTCGAGAGAGATGCGGCCTTGGCAGTAGTGGGAGAGGAAGCTATCGAAGTTGACCCCGCCGTGGAGAAGCGGGTGCTATGGAAGATTGATATGTTCTTCATGCCAGCCATGCTGATAGGTATGACCACTTGTGAATCATTTCTAGATCAGGCTAATGTTCCTAGGCTATGGCTTCGTCTACTGGGACAAAGTTAGTTATATAATTCCGAAAACCAACATGAACACCCATTGACAATGGATGCATAGGCCATACTGGGAAGCGCCTCACTCTTTGGCATGACAACCGATCTTCAGCTGCAGGTGCTTGATTACACCACTACCCCTCCATCAAAGGATACCAGCAGACTCAGCTGGGCGACCTCATTGTTCTATTTCGGCATGCTTGCTGGCCTGTATCCGATGACATTTATCCTACAACGATTCAAGACCCAGCATATATTGGCTCCCATTGTAATGCTGTGGGCCATTACCTGTGCATCGACAGCAGGCGTAAAGACCTGGCAGGGGCTGTTTGTGCAGCGGTTTTTCCTTGGTAAGTATACTGTCTTGTCATATCAAGGACACCCTGGCTAAGATATATATCGATAGGGTTCGTGGAGAGTGTTGTTCCCACAGGTTTCATGACCATTGTCAGTGGATACTATACGCAGAGTGAGCAGGCTACGCGCCAGGCATGGTGGTTTTCCGGCACTGGATGGTTCACTATCATTGGAGGAGCCCTGAACTATGCATTTGGACAGATTGGATCCGGTGCTCTGCGTCGATGGCAGTATATCTACATATTCGCAGGTGCATTGACCTTCTTGTTTGGCCTGTGGTGCGCCTCCATGCCAGACTCGCCTGTCTCTGCATGGTTTCTGACCCACGAAGAAAGGGTCGTCGCTGTTGAACGTCTCCGCAAAGGTCAGACTGGAGTCCGATGTCAGAAGATCAAATGGGACCAGATTAAAGAATCCTTCCTCGACATCAAACTATACCTTGTTGCGATCATGATGGCGGCAGCGTGAGTCATGCTTCAATATGTCTTCATCCAACGTATTCACGCTTACAACCCCCCCAGGTACACCATTAACGGTGCGATCTCCGGCTTCGGTCCCTTGATTGTGTCGACGTTCGGATTCGATACCCTCGATTCTATTGTGTTCCAGTTCCCCGTCGGCGGCATTTGTCTCATTTTTATCCCACTCTGTGGATACATTGCCTCTCGGATACCCAACACTCGTATTCCGATGCTCATCGCTTGCTGTCTCCCCGTTATCGCAGGCTGTATCATAATCTGGAAGTCCGAATGGGGCTATAAACCCGCAGCACCAGTTGTTGGCTACGCCCTGACAGGATTTTTCGGTCCTGTTGTGAGTCTCGTCATAACCCTTGGGGCGAGCAACGTAGCTGGTGCTACGAAGAAAACCATCATGGCTGCTAGTGTTTTTGTGGCATATACAGTCGGAAACATCATCGGGCCCCAGCTAGTCAATAGCAAGACTGTGGACCAACATTACCCGGAACTGTGGAAGGGAATGGTAATTTGCTACTGCATTACAATTGCAGCGGCTATGGCGTTGTATATTCTTCTCTGGAGGGAGAACCGGCGGCGTGCCCAGCTGGAATTGGACGAGAGCCAAAGGGACAAGCTTGCCTTCCTTGACCTAACAGATAAACAGAATCCCTTTTTCCGGTATGTTTTGTGATGGGCGGGAAGCTGTATGCATTCGGGCTTTGGCAAGGGGTGTTTTACATAAAACATCATTCGACGCCTTTTTTTGCGCCGATGTTATTGTATTTAATAAGTAACTATAATGTCTATAACGCGGCATTAGGTCATGCGACATCATCACATCAACAATCCGCATTCTCCCAGAGATGATTCTGAAACCCTCTCCCATCGTCGCCCGTTACTACTACCCACATCACCTTCTGGGCGATCTTGGTCTCTCTCTTCTCAACTCGCTCGATGCGCTGTTCGCTTTGTCGGAGCTTTTTGGTGACTCTCTTCTCCCTCTCTTTCAAGAGTTTATCTCTCTTCTTGTCTAGTTTCTTCGTCTCCTTCTCCAAGTCCTCCTGTACGATCAACTTACCCTGCATGGACTCACCCAAGGGACCTTGCAGCCGCTCTCTAGCCCGATCCTGGGCACTAGCCTTCAGAGCTTCCACTTCGTCGAGCTGCAGTCCCAGTTCGCGCTCGGCAACCTCCGCTTCGGCAATCAAGTTGGCAGCCTTGTCCCGCTTACTTGTAAGAAGGGAGTTCTGCCTCTCAGAGAACCACCGTTCCTGCTTCTCAGAAGCCTTCTTCAGCCAGTTATCCGACAGCGGGAGAGAATCCGCAAAAGTCAGAGGAAGGACGTAATCCTGGATTGCCTCTAACCGTCTCATCTGTGGGTCGCGCTTGGCCCCATCAGTACCGGTTACTGACTTATATTTCCCAACGGTATCGATATCCCCCGGGTTATCAAACGTATCGTCAGCCCGATCGGCCTTCCCGGACGATCCCTCATGCGGTAATTCAAGCACGGAACCAGGAATACCAGCTTCCTCCATCATAAACTTGGTCTTCAAAATCTGCGCGCGGAGGCGCTTTGGTGCAAACAGCTGTTCATTAGCTAACTTCATATACGCCTGGGTGCGCATCTGCGACAGCTTGATGGAGCCATACTCGGCGGCAACCTGGACGCCCAGCGCGGCGAATTGGATTTCCAGCAGCGGAAGTAACCCCAGCAGACTGGTTGTCGCGCTGGTAGCCTGCAGATAGGGATGGGCTAGCCACACCTGGTTCAGGCCATCAACAAACGCCAAGAAATCTGAGGCGGAGATCCCATGTTGGCTGAGGTCGGGCGGGTAGGCTCGTGCAAATGGACGGTAGATGGTACCGTGGAAGGTATGAGAGGTCTCTATCGCGGAGTATTTAGTTTATCCTGGGTGTTGATAGGAGAAAAAGACCAGCAAAGGAACTTACGGGGAACGACGCAGGGCTTAGGAAGGACGTTTGATTGGCGCGGGCCTGCGTCGGAGATTTGGCTGTGGATTAGGACCGGCGCGGACGAAGGAGAGTAGTATGGCGGTGGAGGTTCCTTGGCTTCTTTGTCCAGATCTGGAGAGTCATATTTTACTTCCTCGGAGTTGCTTAGGTATTCATTGGATTTCGTAGACGGTCGAGGGGGCAGAGGCGGTCTATTATCCATATCAGGAGTTGATGAGGAATTTTGGAAGAATACAAATTTGTCCTGGATTGTTGATACTGCATACGGCGGTGAGCCAGTGGCTGGTGCTGACTCAGTCGGATTAGTGTGCTGATTGGACAGACGATCTATACAGTCAATGTGTAGCGATATGTCTATGGCTTGTACAAATAGACACTATTGGCATCCGATAGAGTGCATAAATGCTTCTGTGAGCGACAAAGTATAGTTAAATGTTTACCGTGTCTAGTTATATCATGTAATATTCGCCTGCGGTGTCTAATCCTCCAATTTCTTACTCTCCAGTATCCTCGACCGTTCCACAATAGTCTGTGCCAGAGACATGATAGCCGAATTGTTAACGATATCCAGAATGGATATATCAGCCTGTGCCTCTTTCAAACTCCATGCCCGGATATCTACTGCCGTCAGACTGTCCACGCCATATCCACTCACCGGCTTTGATGCATCGACGTCCTCAATATTGACCATCATCTGTTTTGCAAGCCTGGCTCGAAGGGCTTCAGATACTGCTTCTGTGGCAGATGCCCGGCTAACTGCTTTGTTTAATTGCTCCGGTAGACCAGGTCCGGAGTTATTGCCTCCCTCGCCAGTAGCGCCAATCTGTTTCAGGTGTGACATCTTAGGATCGGAGAAATAGTATGGCAGATCAATCCCTTCGGCTGCCAGATAGCCGCCTGATGCTAGCCCAATGATCACCTGAGCATGATCTGAGTGATGAAACTCAGTATCGGTAATACCAGCCTGAATGATTCCAGCCAGCTCAGCCCCGGTAAGTCCAATGAAGCCAAGAGATCTCATGACATCTTTCATATCGGGCTTTTGAGCCATGTAGCCCACGTCGAAAACAGCCCCAACGTCTAATGACATAGCCGTCATTCCCTGGGACCGACGATAATGTGCCAGAGCATCCAGGAACGTATTACCTGATTTATGCTTATTAACGCGAAGAAGAAATTCCTATATAAAGGGTGGCTTACCGGCGGCATAATTTGCTTGACCACGCAACCCGATAACTCCGGAGACAGACGAAAGCATTATAAAGAAGTCCACGTCTCTTGGTGCAGCAACGTGGATATTCCAAGTTCCTAAGGCTTTTGTGTTTGTACTCAACTCCCATTGTTTCGGTGTCATTTGCCTAAACGTGGAATCCTGTGAGAGGCAAATTAGGAGGTTCACCAGATAGCAGTACTGGACAGCCCACTTACCGCAAGGGACATAGCAGCTTGAACGATTCCTCTAACTGGTAGTTGGCCTTCCGCCGTTATCTCGTTCATGACTTTCTCCACCTGCTCTAGATGTCCGATATCGCATTTATATGCTTTGACCTTCGCCCCCTTGCTCTCAATATCTGCGAGCACACTCTTCGCATGAGGTTGATTCGCACCACTTCTTGATAAGAAAACTAGGTTTCTGGCGCCATTCTCAGCCATCCATTTGGCAATATGATGCCCAAGCCCACCAAAACCACCAATAATGATATAGGTTGCGTTGGCGTGAAATTCTGCGGGTTTTGGGGCGGGTGGAATGGCCATCACCGTTTCAAAATCATCAGCTTTAAAAACGATTTTACCAATATGTTCTCCGCTGCGGAGGAGGCGCATCCCATCGGCAATCTCTGAGAAGCCCTTAACCATCAATGGAGTTGCTGGCTGGCAATTCTTTCCATGATAGAACTTGATTGCGTTTTCGAAGAGCTTTGATGCCCGATCACTGCATGTATTAAACAACCCGACTATATCAACCAAATGAAAGGACAGATTTTTGGTAGAGAGGGCGTCGATGTCTGAATGCTCAGCTGCGGCAAGTTAGCCAACATCAAATGCATTAGTATCATAATTTACTTACCGGCCCACCTCTTCCCTATCTCTATAAAGCGCCCAAATGGGGCCAAACACGCCAATGAATTTTGAACTGACTCTCCCGACAAACAGTTGAGCACAACGTCGATGCCTGTAGACTTTGTAACTCGCATGATTCCTTGTGAGAAATTGACCTGACGACTATGGAATATGCGATCCTGTTGAATTCCGTACGTCTCCATGAGGTGAGATCTTTTTTCCCGAGATTCAACAGTCACGCATACTTCTGCGCCAAGGTTTTGTGCGATCATAATCGCGGCCTGGCCAACACC
Source organism: Aspergillus ambiguus (assembly GCF_047715705.1). Lineage (NCBI taxonomy): Eukaryota > Fungi > Ascomycota > Eurotiomycetes > Eurotiales > Aspergillaceae > Aspergillus > Aspergillus ambiguus. The sequence goes on along the minus strand of NW_027395543.1, from coordinate 165,216 downwards.
TCCTGCGGCAGAATGGATAAGGACTTTTTCTCCTTCGCCAAGCCGTGCACATTCTACCAATGCCTGATATGCAGTGCAATAATTTATTGGAAGCGAAGCCGCTGTCTGAAACGACATTCCGATTGACATGTGCTGTACCATGCATGACGGACTTTGCACAATGTTAGCAAATGCTCCCGAACACCACGTCATGACTCGATCTCCCATCTTGAAGTTGGTCACATTCGAGCCAATTTTGCGAACCACCCCGCTGCATTCATGTCCAAATACAGGGTCTCGAACTTGGTCTAGTGCAGAGTGAAGGTCAATGGAACTCAGTCCAGACGCCTTGACTTCTATCTCGATGTCGTCTTTTCGCAGTGGCTCATGCATGGATGGGTTTTCGTCGAAATATATTGAATCAAATAAACCAGGGATTCCAAGGCGTAGGGCAAGGTTCCTGTCATGCTGCTTCAACGGGCTAGGCTGTGGTGTAGGTCCGTCTCGAAGAATAGATGAATAATGGTTCAGTCGTCGTTCTAGTTGGATGCGTGGGATCAGGAGATAGTCATCTCGTACGGCGAATTCATGATCGATATCTCCTGCTGCATGTCGTCGAAGGATATGGATGACAAAGCTAACATTTCTGTCATTATCACTCTGAGTAGGATCCAGGTCAAGTGTTGTCAATAAAATTTCTGGATGCTCCTGCCTTATGGTGCGGACGAGCCCAGTGACAAGGGCAGCTTTCGGATTACTGCACTCAATAGTGGCCCCGGAGGTAACCCAGGTCGTACTCTGTGACTCAAGCAAGAGCCGTTTCAGTAATAAGAAATTCTTAGCTGTGATGTCGAATAAGATAGGACGCTCCAAATCCGATATAATTATGCAGTTTTTGCCTGCGATATCAATATTTTCCGTGCCGCAAAGCGTTGTATGCACTGCCTCAACCTCATGCGCTTCCAGTCGTTTCTTTAAACTATGGAACATTGAACTGGGCTTTGATGGGCCAACAACAACAATCTCGTCTGGGACACAAGCGGTACCATTGTCCAGACTTGATATCAGGAATGGAACGGATGACAGCGATCCGGCTTCAGCACCCGCGTCTTCGGTTCCCGAGTAATCAAGCCCCGTAAACTTATGTCTGCGGAGCTGACTGTTCAAGACTCCATGAAACTCAGGAGGGAAACTTGAAGGAAGAATAATGAGACTTCCTTGATCCTTCAGAAACGGCCTTAGTCGAGCAAGAAGCTCATCTGTCTCGCTGGTGCCAATTTCTGTCTTAACAACTACACAGTCATAACCATGAGGTTCCAGACCTTGGTCTTCCCAACGCCGATCCGGCGTCAATTGAACAGCCCTAAAATATGGTCCCCACGAGCTGAAGAGCTTTTGTAGCCTCTCCACATCCTCTAGCTTCTGCGAGGTTGCTGTGTATTGCTGTAGCCAAGGAGTTGATTCACCGTCACGGCCTTTGAGAGACGCGAGGAGCTTTCCTGTAATCTCATCGTTGTCCACACCTACCTCTAGAATCTTTAGGTCTGGGTGTTTATGACCAAGTAATCGAATAAATGAATCCACTGAACGTATGCGGGTATCCTGGAGTCTTCTGTAATTGTGGAATTTTTCGATGTTTCCATCTTTGAATTGCGACACATCCAAATCCCAATGCATCTTGCTTGCGATTTCTCTCATTTCTCCCCCAAGGCCATCTTTGGTAGAACTCCCACCACTTAAATGTGTTACTCTGAGTTTGTCGAATATGATCAAAGGCTTATCCCATTCTCTCGTTGAAGCTCTGATTGACAACTCTCCACCTTTCAGGCCATATGACTTTGCTGAAGAGTGTACACTGAATACTGTACCTGGATCTGAGGAGACCTTTCCAGAAATCACCATTCGCCCGACAGATATGGGGACTGATGCGCCTTTCTCGGCATTTCCACCGTTCAATATTGCAAGGGACGAATGGATTATAGGATCAAGGGTGCATGGATGGATTAAGTGCTCATGGGTGAAGCCATGTGGCATGTGACTTCTCACATTGGGAGTCCTAACAAAGCATACCATCTCTTCCTCTGTCGTGTGGATGTCCTGTACGTTCTGGAGAGTCTCTCCAAATTCGAGTCCAAACTTCCATTGGCCATTATAGAATTCATCGGATTGTATATGCCGCTGGCAAGTCTTCCGCGCGCGCATGTATTCAGAATGATATAGCGCATTGGTTCGGACTGTTTCATCTGTGAATGTATCTGTCTCTGTTTCAGGTTCATACTCTGTGCGCACAAGACCTGTGCAATTTTGTACCCAGGGATCATGAGAAATCCTTGAGTAAATGGAAAATTCCATCCATCCAGAAGGCTCGGAGGCCTGACTCCTCGCTTTCCAGGGATGCATATGTAGCAGTGTCTCAACACCTTCTTCCCCTTTGGGAATGATGATAGCTGTTTTAATAGAGACATCTCGCAACTCGAACCCCTCAATCCGTCTCCCAGTCTTACTGATTTCTCTTGTTGCTTCAAGTGCCATGACAAGCATCCCCGCAGCCGGATATATGATCTTCCCTTGCACGCGATGATCCTCCATCCATGGGTTCTCCGACAGGCGCAGGAATTGGCGCCAGCGCGGCTGGTAGGGATTATCCTCATTATCTCTGAGTCCAAGAAGGTCTTTTCGGGGAAATTTTTTGAAGCGATAACCGGAAGCAATTGCAGACTCGTGCCAGTAACGGTTAGAATGATTCCATGGGTATGGTGGTAAATCAACCAAAAGCTTTGGGACTCCGCTGGTGGGAGGGAAATTTGCTGCCGAAATATCCGTGTCGTAGCCATGCTGAAAAAGGACACCTATTGCTTCCAAGAGGCACTGTGCAGCATCCTTCTTGCGGTCCAATATGGAAATGCTGGTGCACTTTGCATCTGCTTCCTTTAGATTTTGTTTAACTGGGCCTTGAAGAGCACCATGAGGACCAATCTCCAGCAACAGATTCACAGAGGAGTACCCCTTGTTATTTTTCACTCTGTGGTTATCAGTATGTTTGATAAGTCCACTCATGGCCTGCGCAAATTTAACCTGACTTAGTAGATTAGTGACCCAATATTCTCCACCAAGTTCAGAGTTATGAATCAATTCTCCTGTCACACAGGAATACATTTTGGGGGAACTGGGAGTTTCAGGGAGCCCATGGACGTCTTGCAGAAGATCATGGTACATATCTGCAACCACCTTCATGTGTCCGGAATGATAGGCCCTATTTACTCCTAGTCGTTTGGCCAGATGCCCGTCACCCTTAATGAGTTTCTCAGCTTCGATGATAGCCAAAACGTCACCAGATAATGTGACACTCGTGGGGCTATTCACACAACCAACAACCAGCTCTCCCATGTGCACATTTTTAATATATTCCTTCGCAGTCTCTTCACCGATTCCGGCAGCGAGCATGTCGCCATCGATTCCGAGCTCTGGCTTGACATCTGGAAGAACAGAGCATACCCGGCCGCGATAATAAGCGACCTTCCACGCCGATTCGCTCGTCAAGGCGCCTTTGGCATACGCTGCAGCTGTTTCTCCTCCCGAATGACCGATAACAAATTCCGGTGGCCAGACACCAAGGCTTCGCAACAAATCGACTAAAGCCACTTGCAATGCGATACAAAGCGGTTGACTGAATTCAGCGGGGTTTACCCGTGATGACTCCTCGTCACGCAAAAGTTCCTCAATAAGTGACCAAGGACAACCAAGAGAATTCAGGAATTTATCCGCTCGTCGTAGGCTCTCAGCATAAACATCGTATTCCATCAGACGTCGGCCCATAGCGTAGTGCTGCGCACCCTGGCCGGTGAAAACAAAAGCGAATTTCGGCTTTTGGAGCGTTCGGACCGGGGGTGCTAGGTCTGCCGCTCCAGAAATCATGTCTTCTGGCCTTGAGAGCACCGCGAATGATCTCCACGGGAAGTGGGTGCGTCGTCTCGCAGCCGTATATGCTAAATCCTTGAGAATATTGTAGTTGCCTGATTGACTGCGAGCATTGATTTTTCCACTCAGGTACCCCTTCCATAACTCTGACATCCGCTCCAGGCCGCCTTTCTCATGAGCGGACCATACAACTAGCTTCGGGAACAACTCCAACCCGGTGGAATTTTCATCTACCCCCGATCCGAGGAAGCCTGAGTCATCGGAGGAGGTTTGGGATCTGGTAGGGCTGTGGATGGACCCTGTGGTCACCTTCCGGCTCGCTCTGCCACTCCTTTGCAGATAAGAGTCTGCGTCTTCTAGAATGACATGCGCATTGGCGCCAGCAAACCCAAAAGAGTTCACGCTTGCCCTCCGTGGACTGGGATATGGCCATTCCATTACTTCTGTCGGAACAGCTAGGTTCCATTCCTTCAGGCGAATGCGAGGATTTATGCTTTCGTACCAAATCTGCGGGGGTATAATTCCCTTCTCCAGAATGTAGATTGTCTTTATGACTGCTGCCAATCCACTCCCGCCTTCCAGGTGACCAATATTTGCCTTCACTGACCCCACCCAGAGTGGTTGACCTAGCGGCCTGGCTTTACCGATCGTTTCTCCTAGTGCTCGTGTCTCTGTCGAGTCACCCGCGACAGTCCCCGTGCCCTTACAATTTGTTAACGGAAGTCCAACGAATCTATGCTGGTGACTCACGTGGGCTTCAAAATAACCTGTTTCTTCCATTCTCAATCCAGCTTCCTCATAGACCTTTCGAATCAAGGTCTCTTGCATGTTCCTTGAGGGAAGCGTCAGTCCCGGGGTATTTCCATCTTGGTTGCTCCCAGAGTTGCAGATAACGGCTCGGATCACGTCATCATCTGCAATAGCTTTGTCGAGAGATTTTATCACGATGAAGCAGGTTCCTTCGCCGCGGCCGTAGCCGTTAGCCTTGGTATCAAAGGTTTGGGATTTGCTGTCTGGTGATATCATTTGTAGATTTGATAGCTGCATATTCATTTCCGTCGACGATATGATATTCACCCCGCCGACAAGTGCCTATTTTGGTTAGTTTTATCTTCCTGCATTGGCATTCCATTAAATTATACATACCATCTCCGATTCCCCAGCTCGAATACTCTGGCACGCAAGATGGAGAGCCACCAGGGATGACGAACAAGCCGTATCAACAGTCATGCTTGGGCCAGCCAGATTGAAGAACCATGAAACACGGTTAGAGAGACAAGACGCTTCTGTCCCTGTTGCATTGTAAAAGGGAAGGGTTGTTTCATCCTTGTTCAAAATATTCCGATAATCATGATTGAAACAACCTACATAACATGACGTTGGGGAACCTGAAACTTTGCTGAGAGGAACACCCGCTGGGAAATAAAGACCATTAGTCCTTAACACCTATATATTTTGTTCCAGGAAGCTCACCGTTTTCCAACGCCTCATATGCAACTTCCAGACACATTCGTTGCTGGGGGTCCATTGCCCTCGCCTCAGAAGGTGGGATGGTAAAGAAGGGGGCATCAAAAGCATCAATCGCCAGATTCATGAAATGTCCACCTTTGAAATTCTGAGATCCTGGGCGACTTGGCTGAGGATGATAAAAAGCATCCACATTGAACCTATTCCTCGGTGTCTCTGACAGAGTACTTTTTGAATCCCTAAGGATTTCCCATAGACGGTCAGGATTGGAGGCATCTCCAGGAAATCGGCCACCACAACCAACAATGGCGATTGGAGTAACCTTTTCCTGGTTGATGCCTGACATTATGAATTCTCACAGCTTTCTTATATATTCTTGATCGAGTAACTCCTGCTTTAGTGTCGCTGATGGCTACTTGATATGTCTGGTCCCAAAAAGCCAAACGATGATTATCTCTTATATACTTTTCTCATATAATATTTACTTTGAAATATAAACGCAATATCGTGCTTAGGATAATTGGTTAGTCATACAATATTCAGATCTACAGTGTATGGGTTTGTGACGGTAATACCTCAAAGTTTACCATAGTCTTACCGAGCCCACCGCTATCCCGTTATCGACGGAAATTTTACTCTTTCTGGTTACATGCGCACCATCTGAATACGCGACCTAATAAATATAACGTCACCATAGAGCATAATTCCCTTATCAGCGTGTCTCTTCAAATTATGTGCGGTCCACTCGTCCACTTCCTATCAAGTGACAGAGAGCTCCCTTCCAAATGGCTCTTGAGTATGGGCCGCAAGGTAGAAGAAACCTGCAGATTCCATTGTCCGAAAGCTTATCGGGATCTGATATAATGGCCCTTTAGGCCCTGGTGCGTGTGCATGGTACATAACCCTTACGTGTGATATTCCTGTTTATAATCTCGGAGAGATTGTCAAAGGGTAGTAAGGAACAAGCGCTGTCCCATACTCTGCTTGTTGAATCTTGAAAATTATTACGCAACTATAGTCTACTCATGATCATGCGTTTCCTCTGTCTTCACGGAATAGGATCGAGTGCACAAGTTCTCGAGACCCAGCTTTCGGCTCTCATCTCTGAGTTGGGTCCCAAATATGAGTTTGTTTTTATACAAGGGGATCTTCCATCTGCGCCTGGACCTGGTTGGTTCATATTGAGATACATCATTCTCAATTCTCAATGCTAATTGTGGTATAGGGGTCGAAGGATTGACGGCTGGTCCATATTATTCATTCTTCACACTTCCCACCCCAGACCAAGTGCGCAGTGTATTTGGTATCATCGACCAGACTCTAGATGCCGAAGGTCCATTCGATGGCATAATAGGGTTTTCACAAGGGGCTTCCCTTGCTGCATCTTACCTGCTAAGTTATCCATTTCCCGAACTACCGGTAAAATGCGCGGTTTTCTTCTGTGCTAGTATGCCTTTTGATGTGGATTCATCCTTGTTTCGAGCGTTAGATGACGGAAGCTTCCGCGATGAGGTCACTGGTGAGGATATTTCAGATGAAATAAGACATGAAATTCCTGAAATCATGAACCGAACGGAATACCCGGGACTGGAAGGCAAGAGCCTTCTGCGCAGATACGGAATAGGCAATCCTACCAAGATTTGGATCCCGACTGTTCACGTTTATTCGAGCAATGACATGTACTACGTCCAGTCCCAAGGCCTGGCGCGCATGTGCCAATCTCTGGACAAGGAGGAGATCGTGCATAGAGGGGGTCATTCTATTCCCTGGGAACAAGGTCTTACTACCGATATAATTGAGCGGATTAAGCGAATGGTGCACGCAGCGGACCTTGCATGAATATTACTTAATTTGACAGCATGGCAGCTCGAATGTGAATAATTATAAATTATTTTTGCTAAATCATTAAGAAGACCCCTTTTCAAAGGTTTTTTTAGCACATTCAAATCTACAAATACCGAAACTTCTTCGATCCTGCTTTGCCTATATTTTGCTGCGGTTCAACTACTAGGCCAGTCTTACTGTCACAGTGTAGGGAACTCTGTCATTGTTATAAATCTTCTCTAACATTTGCAGATGGCAGGGCAATCGAATATTGAACAGCTACTCATTGGATCATGGTCACTTCTTGAATGTCGGTCAGATCTTCCAGATGGTAAAGAGACCATTTACCCCATGGGAAAAGACGCACGAGGGATCATTACCTACGCGCCTAATGGGTATATGGCGGTTCAAATAATGCCTTCGGTCACAAAAAAAATCAAGAAGACTATCCATGATCTCCTAGCATATACTGGTCGTTACTGGTGTGAGAAACAACCCGACGGAAACGCTATACTGAATCATCACATGGAAATGTGCTCCGAGCCTGGGCTGGAGGGCTCAATCCAAAAGAGATGCGTCACACTTTCAGGTGACCAGCTCATTTTGGCATCACCAATATTCCTTGACTTAGAGGTAAAGACATGTCTCACTTCTGTACAGCATGTTATGCATGATATTAAAGTAACCTATAAGCAGGGAGTTTTACAGAAACCGACATTGGTGTGGCAAAGGATTAGAGAATCGGCCGATAGCTTGGAATAATAATGATGGCACTTCAATCCATGTCTGTTATTGGACCATCTCAGAAAGTGACCGATCTTATCACCTATCTGATATAGTTTGCAATCAACTCTAAGCCCTTCCCGATAAGGCTTACTGCATATTCCTCATGCACTACAATCAACTCAAAGCCCTTCCCGATAAGGCTTACTGCATATTCCACATGGACTAATACAAAATAGGCCACTGGTCTATAAAAGCCCGGAAAATATTTCCATACCCATGGAGAGTAAGCTTTTACGGAGCCCATTGGCAAGGAGAGGTGGGCAGAGACTCCTCGGTTGGAAATAGACTTTCAGTTCAATATTAAGCATATTCTTCACGTCAAAAATGGCCCCAATTGGATTACAGTATACTTTTAACTTCATGCCAAATCCCCGGGCGATGAAGGTACGCGTCACCGCCCACTGGACCATGGCTCTCTAACATTATGTCCTTCATATTATGGCTGTTGCAAACATGAACAATCTAGGAATCACGGTTACGCCTGACTTTGTTTTCCGGCGTGATAACAATACCCCGGAATTTTCCGCGGATTACCCGATGGGGAAAGTCCCTGTTTTCCGAGCAGCCAACGGTTTCAAAATCTTTGAATCTGACCTATAGCCCAGTATATTGCTGAATCTGGTCCGTGGAACAATAGACTCCCTGGAAACGACATCGAGGAGCGCGCAACCATCCGGCAGTGAATTTAACACCTGGCAAATAATGAGACTATGGAGCCTACATTGTCGTTGGGTTTGTGGCGCATTCAACGAAGGGCATTATATCAGAAGACTAAAGATATTAATCTGGAAAAATTCAACGAGGACTTCATTGCCTAGAAGGGCATATAAAAGGCCGAAGATGGGTGGCAACTGAAAATACAATAAGTTTGGCGGATATCAGTATGGCTTCGGCAATATACTGAGGTTTCAAGTTCGTCATTGATAAGAGGATGCGTCATGACTACCCTAACATTATGCAATGATATAAGAGAACTCTTGCTAGTGGTGGGGTAAAGGAGGCATATGGTGGAATGGATCTCATAGAGTCCTTTAATTTACCCAGAGTGACCAGTTCTCTGATGCTCCACAAGCAATGGTGTACTTCTCTTAAAGTATTCTACTCGTTTTGTCCCCTTCTAGTAGTTTTAGTAGTTTTCGTATTGCTGCGTATTGTGACTACCGCTATTTTGTAAGTAGCGAATTCCCCGGTGTATTACCTTTTAAGGGCAATATGAATAGATTCACCATCAGTTTCCCTTTCTAAGTCGATTCGTTCTGGGAAGAGTAACCTATTCCGTAGATATCCTCATATTAGCTGATTTGCCTAGTCAAGTCTTATCCTTCGCCCAAACTACAAAATGCAAGGCGTGAAACATGGTCTAGGCCATTATGGTGGTAGGTCTGAAAAAGCCAATGATATGGATGACTACTCTTTCTAATCCTAGAGCCCTATATTCCTTCTTGAATTATGAGGCCCACAGTCTGCACACGAGTCAGGTGAGGCGTAATCTACATATCTTGGTTCTCAGACCCCATCTGCAGAATGACTCAATGCGGAGATATTAAAACTCAATAAGCAAGGCAGAAGCTGGTATCGCTCTGTAAAACTGGTATGACAGACGTATTTCAATCCATACTATACTACTACCTTGCGTTTTGAAAACATGATGACGCTGGGAATTAGAGTTGAAAGCAGGTCGCACAAAAAGGAAGTACTGAGTTTGAAAATAGACCCACCTGTACTTGGGAGTGGGCTCACAGTGATAAAACAATATCCGGGAAATATGGGAATGGTGACGGATCAGCATGTGTATATATCCGCACCGTCTGGTGCCAGATGAATATTCCGGATTCCTGGCTGAACAGATCTTTTCACAGGGTTGAAATAATAGACTTTACTTCTCACCCCAAATCTCAGATCCCTACACAGAGACCACAGTGTGAAAGATCATAGGTTCGTTTGTTTGAAGCCACCGACATGGAACCACTCGCAATAATTGGGTACGCGGTTCGCTATCCGCAAGATGCGGAAAACGTGGACAGTTTCTGGGATTTACTCATGAGCGCGCGGGAGACAAAAAGTCCCTTTCCAAAGGACAGGATTAACGCCATGGCGTTTTATCATCCAGATCCGAATCATGGAGGAACAGTGAGCTGGCCGACCAACACACCATTCCTCTGAATATTGACAACGATATCCAGTTCCACTCGAAAAACGCTCATTTCCTCAAGGAAAGCCCCGTATGCTTTGATGCAGCATTTTTCAAAATGAACAAGACCGAACTTCTGAGTTTAGATCCCCAGCATCGTCTTGTCATGGAAAACGTGTACCATGCTCTGGAGAATGGTAAGTACTTCTATGGCCTATCTTTTCTGATCGCGTCCGATAGTAGCTAGGGACATGGAGCGGCTGACAAAAGGGTTTCGTTCGTCAAAGCGGGTATCCCTATGGAACGTGCAATATCCTCTGAAACCTCTGTATTTGTGAATGGGTACAATCACGATCATGCAGATGCCCTGAATATGGACCCTGAAATAATGCTAAAGTACAAGCCTACTGGGACAGATAACTCATTGACTTCGGGGAGAGTTAGTTGGTTTTACGACTTTCGTGGGCCGAGCCTGACCATTGACACGGCATGCTCAGGTAGTCTAGTTGGCCTTCACTTAGCCTGCCAGAGTCTCAAAGCAAAGGAAAGTAATATGGTAAGTCTGCTCGGCAGATTGGTAATGTTATACATGTAAGTATGGAGCACTCCTTGACTTACAATTTATAGGCAGTGGTCAGCGGGGTCAATGCTATCGGATACCTTCATCACATGATTGGAATGAGTTATTCTGGATTTGTGGGATCTGAAGGAAAATGCTTTGCCTTCGACCACAGAGCTGGTGGCTACGCCAGAGGTGAAGGAGTAGGGACCGTAATTGTCAAACGCCTCTCTGATGCGGTCAGTGAAGGGGACACTATCAGAGCCGTGATTCGTGGGACAGGCCTTAATCACGATGGGCGTACGCCGGGGATAACGTATCCAAGCCTATCATCCCAAGAGGAGTTGATTCGCAAAGTATACCATTCTGCGGGTTTAGATACGAGCGATACGTGCTACATTGAAAGCCACGGCACTGGGACCCAGGCCGGAGACTTCGTGGAAGCTCATGCCATAAGCCGCGGATTTGACACAGCTAACCGGAGTACGGCGTTGTACGTTGGTGCTCTGAAATCGAATATTGGTCATTTGGAAGGTGGATCTGGCATAGCGGGTCTAATAAAGACTATCCTGGTTCTCGAGACCGGCATCATTCCTCCAAATCTCAACTTTGAGAAACCAAACATGAAGATTCAGACAAAATCGCTGAACTTGAAATTCCCAACAGAATGTACGCCATGGCCACGTCCTGGGCTTCGTCGAGGTTCTATCAGTTGTTTTGGACTTAGTGGCACTAACTCACATTGCATCTTGGATGATGCAAACGGTTTTCTCAAAACGCACGGCATTCCTGTGAGATACAGAAGTCCTGTGCAATGGAAAAAGGGACAGCCGGTATCCTCAGACAGCGACGCTTATTTTCCAACATCTGACGACGTGGCGTCGAGTTCCACACGAATAGTTCCGCATATTTCTTCGAACACATACGGCGCTGGCGCTATCAACATGCCAAAATCTCCATCGAAACTTTTCATCATATCTGGGTTTGATGAGAGTGCCTTCTTCCGGGTATTAGCTCACTTATCCAATTATATACACAGCAAACAAAATTTGTCATCTGAAGAGGAACAAAGGTTTATTGACGACCTAGCCTTCACATTAACGGAGAGAAGAACACGATTCAACTGGTCGTCCTGCGTCGTGGCTAGCTCAGTTTCGCAGCTCCACCATCAATTGTCCCAAATGAGCCAAAAACCATTTTATTGGCGGAATCAACCAAAAATCGGCTTTGTATTTACTGGCCAAGGAGCTCAATATGCAGGGATGGGCCAACAACTCCTTGGATATCCCACTTTCTTGGGGTCCCTAAAAGCTGCTGATCAATATTTCCGGTCACTGGGAAGTGAATGGCAACTATTTGGTATGCAGGATTACAATACATGCAATATGGTCCTGCTGATGCTTTTTCATAGAGGAGATTTCTCGCGATAAAACCAGCACTCGGATAAATGAACCGGCCATTTCCCATCCTCTATGCACGGCAATTCAAATTGCTATGGTTGATCTTCTAGGAAGCTGGGGCATAAGTCCTTCTCGAGTTGTTGGACACTCATCCGGAGAAATTGCCGCAGCATATTGTGCGGGGAAAATATCCCGGGAATCAGCTTGGAAGGTAGCTTACTTCCGTGGCCAAGTTGTACATGGGTCTATAAGCCATGAAGGTGCAATGATGGCAGTTGGGCTGAACGCGGACGATCTCCAGGATCATATAGATGAAGTCAAACACATGGACTCCGACGGAGTGCTAACTATTGCATGCTTCAATAGCCCCAAGAACCAGACAGTTTCAGGGGACGTGGAACTGGTCGACAATTTGAGGCGCCTACTGGATGGAAAAGGCGTATTTGCTCGCAAACTGAACGTTGGGAAAGCCTACCACTCCTCGCATATGAAAGCCTTCACGAGTGATTATCAGAATGCGATGGGCTCATTGAGAACCCCGAAGGACGAATACAATCCTTCCTCAGTGGAAATGTTTTCTACCTACACCGGGAACGAAGTTAAGGCCACCTTCTTGGATTCTTCATATTGGTGTGCAAATATGGTAGGACCTGTCAGATTTCAGGCTGCTTTGCAATCTCTTTGTTATGATTCCGCAGTGGACCATTGTATGGAATCCAGTCCTCCAGCAGTTGACGAAATAATCGAGATCGGAGCTCACAGCACCCTTCGAAGTGCGATCAAAGAGGCGGTAGATTCCACACATATAGGCTATTGGCCAACTTTGGACCGCAACGTTTCAAATGATGATAGTCTTCTTCAGACAGTGGCAGGTCTCTCTGGAAGAGGCTATCCTGTCAAAATAAACGAGATTAATCGAGCCAAGTCCCAGTCTGACGGATGTGCCTTGCTCCCAGATTTGCCCCCATACCCTTTTGATCACAGCAGTCGAGTCATCTATGAGAGCAGACTCTCAAAGAATTTCCGTCTCCGCAGTCACCCCCGACATGACATCTTTGGAGCTCCAGCAATCGACTGGGATCCACGTTATCCGAGGTTCAGACATTTTCTGCGCCTCACGGAGAATCCATGGCTAAAGGATTATTCTGTAAGCATCCAAGAAACATTATACACCTCATTTCAGTGCCTTTTGAACTAGTCTAACTCTTGGAAGATTCATGGACAATTCGTATACCCACCAGCAGGCTTCCTTGCCATGGTTTTCGAGTCATCTTTACAGACGGCTGACCAAAACAGGTCAGTTCGTGGTATACGAGTGACACAAATGGCTCTAAACGCACTATTGTCAATACCAGACCATAACCAGGGCGTTGAGATATGCTTATCATATACGCCGGTGGATGATCGAAACGAATTGAGGAGGTTCCACGTGAGCTCGTACGAAGAGCTTCAGGAAGAGTGGATAGAACATTGTTCTGGATACGTCATAGTTGAATACGAGAATATGTCTGAGGCAGTATTGGAGGTTGACCGCGAAGCAAATAAACAATGGCTAGATTTCCTTATTAAGGGGGATCAATGCCAGGAGTTAGTTAGCTGCGAAAAGATTTTCAAGCAGCTAGCCTCAACGGGATTGCACTTGGGTCCAACGTTACAGAAATTTTCAAGCGTGAAGATGAGTAGGTGTGAAAACCGTTGCTCCCTAGTCACCTCGGAAGTTCCCGACGTCCGCTCAATCATGCCGGAGAATTACATACACCCTCACCTTTTACATCCCGCCACGTTGGAATCTTTCCTCACTTCAGCCGCTGTTACACTCCATGCCTTCCCGAAAGCTCCGCAAGGAGAAGGCTTGTTTTTGCCAAAGTTCATTGACCATGTTTGGATCTCCTCCCAGGTCTCATACCGCCCAAATTCCCAGTTCCGTTGTTTCAGCAGGGTTACAGCGTCTGCAGTCAATCAGCAGCGCTGTCAAATTCAGGTCGTACCTGAACCTTCTCTTTCCGAAGTTGCAGTATCTTTCGAAGGTATACAGCTAGAGAAACACATACCGAGTGGAGAGCTCTTCCAGCCCCCAGCACCACCGCGGTTCTATACAATTGAATGGCAGCCTGATATTCATCTTCTTGACAACCACTATTTTGACAGATTTACCAAAAGCACAGCACATCCGAACCGCCAATATGATTTTGAGTGCAAAGTGTTCACTGACCTACAACTTGCTGCGACCCTCCTTTCGACCGATGCGCTTTTTGAGATGAAAGGCCGTGATCTATTTGATTTGGAGCCACATTACTATCGCTTCTACGACACACTCAAAAGCATTGCCGCAGATGTTTTGACCAACTCTGTACCAAGAGTTCCTTTCAATCTCTGGAAGAGGTATGCAGATGATAAGGATCTCAAATCACGGTTATACAAACGCGTCGGATCAATGAACAGCGATGGTGCACTCTTGATAAGGATGGGAACGCGAATAGCCTCCTTTTTCCGCAAAGAAATAGATCCCTTGCACCTAATGTTCGGGCAAGACGATCTCATGACGCAATATTATGACGATGATTTTCGAATCGGAACCATCCAACAGAAGCTAACACATTTTCTGTCTCTTTTGAAATGGAATAAATCAAATCTTTGTGTGCTCGAAATTGGTGGTGGAACAGGATCATTTACAAACCAAGTCCTAGCCTATCTGTCTCCTCCGGATACGGAACGGTCCATTTCGGAGTACGTCTTCACTGACATCTCTCCTGGCTTTTTTGAAAAGGCAAAAAATCGTCTGTATCCATGGAGGGACGTTGTCACGTACAAGCGACTTGATATTGGAAATGATCCTATAGCGCAGGGGTTTCAGTTGGCGTCTTTCGATCTGGTCGTCGCAAGTAATGTGCTTCATGCGACACCTAATCTGCTCGAGACACTCAGAAACATACGCTCATTGATGAAGCCAGGTGGGAAATTAATTTTCCACGAGGGTGTTCGCCAGGATACACTATGGACTAATATCTCCTTCAGTCCGTTATCTGGGTGGTGGTTAGGCACGGAGTCTGAGCGACGATGGTGCCCCTATGTCCCCACAGGAACTTGGAGCCGGTATCTCCAGTCTTCGGGGTTTTCCGGTATCGATCTCGAGTTCCCGAGCTCAGACATTCCTGAATTCTCAAAAATTAGCCTTATGGTCTCCACCGCTCAAGGGGAACCTCTTAGAACTGTCCCAACTGATACCGGTCTGGTCATCCTTCTACCTGATACGAAAGAACCGACTGTTCTTCCAACGCTCAGAGCTGGGCTTGAGCAATTAGGGATCAACTCGTCCATCACTACGCTATCAGAAACTTCTACTCTCAACCTTTCTAGCAAGCTTTGCCTGGCTCTGTTAGAATACGACGAGCCTGCTCTAACAGCTGATAGTATGATTGCTTCGGATAGAATACGAGAGTTCCTTCTCCAGTGTAAGGATATGATATGGGTGTCTGGCGATCCTGTAATCGATCCCGCTTTTGGCATTACAGCAGGGCTTATTCGAAGTGGGAGAAACACAGGGACAAAAGATGATAAGAACTTTGTCACTGTTTCTGTTTCCAATGAACACCCTATCGACTGGACCCCGGCAGAAGCGATTCTCCGCATTATTCGGCGTCAATTTCTCTCTCCTAGTCTCTCACAGAACCGCAACGCTGAATATCACATCGAAGGGGGAGGATTGATCTTGACGAGCCGGGTTAGTCCCAACTGGGATGCCACGTCCATAATTGGAAGCAGAATATCGCTGCCACAGACTGTTTTAAGGACGTTTGAAAATGCTGTACAACCGCTGAAGCTTGTTGGCCGTCAATCTGCTGGTGCAGATCTGGAATTCGTCTGGGTGACGGATGATGCCCAGTCCGACAGGTTAGGTGAGAATGAAGTTGATATCGACATCAGGGCAGTGAGTCTTGGCGATCGGGACCTTGTGGTGTCCAAAGGCGGTCTCCACCAGGGAGGCCTAGGCGGGGAAGCATCAGGAATCATCACTCGTGTGGGGTCGTCTGTGAAGGATCTCCATTGTGGAGACAGAGTGATGTGCCTCGCCGACCGACGACCCGGGAGAGAAGGTGCTCTAAGGTCAGTATTACGGGTGAACTCAGGGCTAGTCGCCCCAATACCCAAACACTTGTCCTTCGAGCATGCTGCAGCACTCTTGGCATCGTGGACATTAGCTGTATACTCACTGAAATATGTCTGCAAAATGGCGAGCGGTGAAAAGGTCCTGATCCACAATGCCACTGGAAGTATAGGACAAGCTGCGATACGCTATGCGCAATGGGTCGGGGTAGAAGTCTTCGCCACCATAGCCAGCCTAGAAGAGAAGGAGAAACTCATAGGCGAATTTGGTCTTGCAAAGGATCATATTTTTTCTGCCCAGTCACCATTCCTCTTAAACTACTTAAATCAGAAAGCCCCTGGTGGTGTTGACATTGTTTTATCACCTTCATCGCGCCCCACTGACGCTACCACCATCGATTATATCGCACCATTTGGCAGGGTTATAGAGATCAATACAGGCATCCCTCAACCAAAGACACGACTCCCTGCAATGACCAATTCCAACAGTGTTCTGTTTGCCAGCGTTGATCTCCCTTCTATTGCCACAAACTTCCCGGGAATAGTACAGCAGCTCTTTGGCGATATCATGGACCTGATTTCAGACCCTCGAAATATCACAGAGGACCGTGTGAATGTCTTTGGCTACGATCAGCTGCATAAGGCCTTTGGTTCACTGCAGAATACAAATGCCGGCAATGTCATCATGCGACCTTCAGACCACGCCGTGCCCGTTGTGCCCGACTTCAAGCCACCTATGCTTGAAGAAAATGCATCATATATAATGATAGGCGCAGTTGATTCTCTAGGCCTCAAGGCTGGAGTCCGTTTGGCTGGAAGAGGTGCCAAGCATCTCATTTTTCTGTCCTCAGCGCCTGGCTCTGATACCAACGATCAAACAGTCAACGACATACTCGACTGTTTGAAAAAGCAAGGATGTACGGTTTCCTTCGTTCATTCGGATCTTTCCAATGAGCCGCATCTTCGGAAATTGGCCGCAGAATTAGAGCAGCAGCTTCCACTCATAAAGGGTGTAATCTATCGTCCTTGTGTGGGCCATCGCGCTGTTGAAGCTATCTCAGAACGACCATCAAGAAGAGGTCATCAGGAAGAGATAATTCGACTTTGGAATGTCCACTGTGTATTTTCCTCGCCTTCAATTACTTATTTCGCCGCCATATCGCCCATAAAGGGTTTAGATGGTCTTTGCAATGGATCTGATGCACAACCGACGCGCACATTTCAGGATGCGCTTATCCGCCATCGAATGTCACTGGGGCTCTGTTCTGTAAGTGTTGACCTGGGTGATATGGAAGACGATGATGCATCGGCTGTTATCGAATATGCCACAAGCGGTCGGGGCCTATCTTTGGCATCTTCTCAGGTCATAACCGGCCTCCATGGTCCCTCATCACCTGATGGGGCGGGTAATTCTGTACCCAGGTACCTATCAGATCCTTTGTTCCAGCAATTAGCAGCTCCACGCACAATAAACATATCGAAGGACGTACCCACGGAACGGAATCTTAATGTACGCGACCGTCTCGTCAGCTCTGAGGGCATGCAGCAGGCTAGCGTGGTGATGTCCCACGAAATTAGACGAAAGCTTTCCAGTCTTCTAAACGTGTCCGAAGATGAAATAAACGAAGAGCGCAATATTCGCGAGAATGGCGTGGACTCGCTTATTGAGATGGAATTCCAAAGCTGGATCAACAAGGAACTCAGTATAAGCCTCCATACGGAGGATCTGATCTCCAATAGTATCATCAAGTTAGGTGCCCAGGTGGTGTCAGCTTCAGCTCTTGTACAGCCGACCTAGCTTTATGTATGCCGTTGTAGGGCACCATGGTAGCTGGAAGGAAATTCAGCCACAAATCCCTACTTATACAGCAAGAAAACATATGCGAGCCTCCATATCAACGAATAACAGTAAATGGCATTAAGCAGAAGATATAAATAATATGATAATAATATGATTCCTACGTACGCAGTGTCCGATAGGCGCCGTCTCCCATTGAAGCCAGCAAAGGTCGCTGACTCCATTGGAATCTCAGGTCCACAGGACCAGGAGGGAGAACTCAACCGCAGGCTGACGGCCAATTTCTATGGAATCCTAAAAGGAAATATTTATTAGGTACTCTCCCTATCAAGAATGGAAGAGTTAGCTTCAAGAATCCACAGACAGCGGTGAGGTTCCAGCTGGGACTTGATCGAATGTATTTCCATAGGAGCCGGGAAATTGCACAAATTTCGACTATAAATTGCGTGTTAATGGGTTCTCACACTTTAGTCACCTGGTAAAACTTCTTTCTGATGAGAAGAAACGGGGTCGTCTTATCGGGTTCTGGCTTGTGCGTGCGTATGTGCCCATGTTACCCCTGAAATTAGGACTCCTTGTGAGGGATCCAGCTGAATACACGAAGAAATCCAGCACAGGGGCAATGCTATTTGTCGGATACTGCGTCGGGAATCTAGTTGGACCTCAGGTCTTCCGCAGTTCCGAGGCGCCAAATTATCAAGTTCGTGACAGGCGTTAATCCAACGAAGGGCAGCATATAACACCTGGATGATCTACTTTGTGCTTAGAATATGCCTCTCTCTTGGCATTAGAGTTTATCTGAAGTGGGAAAATAGACGGAGAGATCGCGAGCAAAGGATGCACATTAACCGGAAAACAAAGCTAACCATTGATTTCCAAACGGATTCGGCATTAGAGAGCACGGATGAGACAGACCGACAATCGAGGGTTTAGATATATTTTGTAACCTACATCTGTGTCCACCATAGATATAGCTCTTGCGGAAGTCATTCGGGATCGATTTCCCTGTAATCAAAGACGTTCTGGAATATATTCATTCTGAGTCATTAGGTTCATAAATCATCAAACTAGTCCCCATGCTTTTCCTTGTCTTCTCCATCTTCAAGAGTTAGGCCATCCCATTTTTCCAAGAATTGGTCCATTGTGTCACCCTCCTGGCGTTCGTGTCCATGTCGGATAACGGTCGAGAAATGCGGATAAAAGCTACTGAACCCCTGTGCATCGTTCTCGCGCCAAGACTGCGCTTCGAAGTCTGTGAACAGCGCATCTGTCTCAGCCGGCAATGATACCTTCGTTTCTCTGGCGGAAACTTGAACCATGCGGAGGGTACCCTTGGCAAAGGGAAACCGGCGCGAGAATGCACGTCCAATAATACAAAGTTCCACAAATGCATTGCGGTTGTGTGGATCGTCTAGTTCCTCCAGGAGAGTGAAGAGACCAATTGTGACCCATTGTATAGTCGAGGGAGCCATGCGATCAATGCCCCATTTGTCGCGGTGGATATTGAGCAGGGAGGAAATGCGCCGGGCAGTGGAAATACAGAGGCGGCGGGTCGACTCGGCAGTTTCAGGATCAAGCTCGGTGCCACCGCTGGAGCGGAGGAAGCCAAATATTTGCAAGACGGTGGTGTGATAAAACAGACTGAGAATCCATTAGAACTTTCCTCTGGTGGAATCCGGCAAGAAGGTATAATTCGAACTAACTGGATACTCAAGACGTGAGGAACCTCCGCGGCTTCGATACGAAGACACTCAGGGAGGTTGGCGTACCACCCTTGGAGCTGACGATAGATATCGTTCACAATAGACACCATTTCGGACTTTGGGGGAGGGTTATCCTTCTTGTGAAACGCACGACTAATTCCTATCGTAATACAGCAGAAATCGGACCACCGGTCAAACACACAATTATGGTGACCACAGACCGGTTGTGCATCGCGCGGGTACGGCGACCACTTATCTCGAGGGTCTTCGTGTGTAATGGGGACACGCGCCCTTTGAGGTGGACTAATATCTATATGTTTCATTAGGGATACCGTAGCGGTCCTACAATTTCTCAGCATGTCAATTGCCCCAGGAGGCTTCCAACTTACGACGCAATATTGAACACACCCCACAGTGTACGGTTGACCACATTTTCCTCTGTGCGTTCTGACTTGCCGTTAGGAAGCCGTGGAGGGTGCGATGCAGCGTACTCCTCCGCGGCGCGCGTCGCAAGATCAAGATACATCCAACCGAGACGATCCTTGCCCATCAATACCATGCTATGCATGCTAGTTAGCCTGTGGTTTCTTTGTATCTTCGCTCACGGTAACCCACCGAATGAACAGTATCAAAAGGCCCTGAATGGTTGGAATAGTGACATGGCCCTGTTCCACTTCTTCCTGCTCGAGCCGTTGTCGAGCCTCGTCGTAAAAGTGCCCTCCTCGTGAAAGCATATCCCCGGGAACAGTGAACACTTCGGCATAGTCGGAATAGTACTGGCAGTAGTTCTATGTTAATATCACCTTCTCGTCCCTGAGGCTCTTTCCTCAGTTCATCCAGGCTACATACACTCGCTTCAGCAAGAATCGCGTTGACCAGAAAGGGGGAGCAAAACCGACAGCGCAAATCCCCAGCCTGCATATCGCGAATGAAGGCATCTTTATCGAGCCAATCAAAGAATGGATATGTCCAGGTGATCCACAGCGAAATCAAGTGAGACACAAGATCGTCGTTGTCTGTAACAGATGTCCACGGCTTCGCTGGTACCCGATACACGGGTACGTCAGTCAAACGACGGACATCCATCATACGACGGCCAGAGGCCTGCATTGAGTCGTCACTCTCGTCATCCGACGGCCGCAAGATATGACTCTGGACCTCCCGGAGTTCAGGCGTGCTTTCAAGCTCAGTCGGCGAGAACGTCTGCTCCAGGAATATTTGGAGCTCTGCGAACGAGGCATTACTCTGGATAAGATTAAGTAGCTGAGCAATCTTAGTGTTCTCACTCTCCCGCAAAGCAGAAAGGAGCCGCAGGAGAACATCTTCAGCTTGCTCGAGACGGTCAAGCTTCCGTTTCATGGCAAATTTCCGGCGCATATCGGCCATTTCATCGACGATACACTCGAGACCATTGGACATACAGTGCTCGCATGGTGGATCACCACGACACTGTGACAGGTTATAGTCTATTCAAGGAACGGTGAGGGGAGCTGTGATGGGACACTTACTTTGAGCTTCTTCAGCTTGCACGCCCGACATGCGGTCGTCTTATGCTTTCGCCCCGGGACTACATCGTCTGAGGATATGGATCGTCTTGGAGGTTGACCTGGTACAGGGGCTAGAGCGCGAGAAGGTTGTTGATCAGACATATATGGCTCTACGCCAGTCCAGGCGAGGGTTGTAGGAAGAACAGGCGGTCGTTACAACTCTTGTGAGAGGGAAAGGAGACATCACTCGGGATATAAGTTAGTGTTCTATGTCCATCCTGAAAAAGCGCAACGGCGTTTCCGAATAAAAATACATAACGGGTATTCGAAAAGCGCAAAAAAATAAAAAAGGAAAACGAAAACAGGGACGAGAAAAAGAAAAAAGAAATAGAAAAGAAAATAATAAGGAAAATTCAAACTCAATAATAATGGCATTAATCAAATCAGATCTGTCCGTAGAATAAACCAGAACAGCACTAAGAATGAAACGTAAGAAGCGTACCAATGGACCATTTGCGGGAAATGTCGATTGACCTCCGCGGCCCCAGTTGGCGTCTGCGTCTGATCCATTGTTGAACTGCGATGAACAAGCACAGCGGGTGGCATTTTTACCCAGCGAATGAGCATCGAGCGGAATTCTTAAACCCGACCCTGTGGTTGGTAAAATGGCCATGTGCTAAAAGGCCCTGGCAGGGAACCATCCCCATCGCATCGAGATGGTGTGCTGGAGCCTGATGAGGTTCTTCGGCATCCGCAAACATATTAAAAATGGATCAAAGCCCTAATCGCTTCCTTCTATCTCCCGCGATGGACTCTGTCGGATGGAAGCGAAGGAGTTTTCCGTAGTTTGTCAGGCCCCTAGTCCCATTCCAGTATCCCCTCGTTTTGCCTTTCGGTAATAAATTCCACCCGACCTCGATGCCCATACATACGCCCCAGTCTGGCTATCCTGGCAGCAACCTCAATCTTCATCTTCTCATGTATCCTCCATTCTTCGGCCGAGAATATTCCCCGCTGCACAATCTTGGTACAGTTAACCGACCGTCCCTAGCTTATTGATCCTACTGGCCAGAACACCCCACGCATTCTCTTTGCATGACAGATTCTTTTTGTGTTCTTTGTCTATTTGCCTCGGCATGCAAGGGGCTAGTCTGGTGGCTGGGAATCAAGTCTCGTTTCCACAGATTCCGTCATTGAACTCACGAGAGTCTGGCCGAGTCATGGGATTTAGGACTCCTACCTAATTTGGTACCTCATGAGATGCTAGTATATCTTGGTAGCAAATACTCCTCCTATGTCGTTTTAGCGGGGTGATGCTAGTGATAACATGACAGCCCAGAAGCCCAGAGAGAGATTGCATGCAGCTAGTAGATTAGTTCTGGCGCCACCAGTTTGACTCTCTCCGCACGAGGTTTTCGTACCATGGGACGTGATTGGTCTTTATCCTCTATCTAATTCCTATTGGATCGCCGCCGGTTTCCGATCACCTGCTGCTTGAACTACCCTCGAACGCTTCGTGGTGCATTCAGAGGGAAAAGGGAAGCGTTCTAGTCTATGAAAGACCTATGGAACCATCCCGTGGGTTTGTTTCTTTATGCCCCGGAAATATTATTCCCTCCACATACTCTACATGTCCATTCTTTCATACAATGGCCATCTGCCAACTGTGCAGCATGGTTTATATGGTCACTTAATACTGTCATTGAAGTGGGAGAAACGTCACCCTTTGTCTGATGTCCCGGAACATCACAATGATTGGATCCATGTTTCAGGGAAGATATACAGATTGATCGAGTCTCTGTGTATCCCTATATAGCCAACATCTAAATGCAGAAAAAAAGAACTTTCCTCATCACTAGTTGCGAGATCCTCTAGCCGATGAATTGCCCTTAACATCAGGTGACCATGAATTTTGAAGTATATCGTACGGCATTTTATATGATCGGCATAATCTTAAAAATATATGATTACTCTTGTCATATTCCATTTTTCAGACGAAAAGGTCATCATCCTGTATTGAATCAGACACTGTACTGGTGGTAGCTGACTATTGCCTGGACCAAGCGGCAATGTCCACTATCATTTTATACGACCGCGGAATGCGGTGCATTCAAAGTCCAATGCTGTTCCCCGATACTTCAGAATACCCCTGGAGAGCACGCAGCCTATTTATATGATTATGAAACACTTTGGTACCACTAAACGCCGGACTGTTGCACAACAAGTCCCCCGATATTTGCAACAGGCTGCCATTAATTATCTAGATTTCCAATGGATATATACATATGATATTAGTCCACAAAATCTACGCCGAGGGCACAAGGTTAAAGCAGTACCCAGCATCCATTGTCTGCATCCTAAACAAGACTACTCTTTCTTTCCTATTATCGACAACTGGAGACGCTTTTACGTTGCAAACAACGTGGCGATATATATGGACAAATATAAGTCAAATTTTGCCGCTAGCATATATTGCCGTCCCTATTGCAATCCTCACTACTCCGTACCCGAGCCGATATTCCAGCTCATGTAAAGACTGTCAAACCTCGCCCCTGGATCGACTACAGACCAGCTCTCCATATTATAAACCGTACTACCTCATATTACAGCGTATATTTTCCCCTGATTATCAATCTACATTCCGGCGGACCCGGCGTGGATACATAACTTCAGTAGCAGATAGCACGGCAAGTAGTAGTTTTTAAAAAGCATTTCAAAGTGCACAAAGAAACAGACAAACAGTTCATGGTTATCATCAGAAATATTAAAAGGTTTTACTGTGTAAAAGGCCATAGGAGATGGAACATAATGTCGTCCTATGTGGAGAGGAGCTTAGGCTCTAAACCAAACTCTAAGCTACATGGTGAAAAATTTACAGGCTCTGACTCCTTTGTTGACTTCTACCCTACGAATTTCATTACTAACTTTCATTTTTGTGCGGGCTTCCGTAGTATTATTACGACAGACTAGAGGCTACTAATGCGGCCTAGCTGTATATAGTCTCCCACCTTCATGAACCATAGACTCCGTATGCCATATACACCGCATAAGCAACACCGAACCGCGCCAAAGTACGAATTTATAGAAGATGGCGCGGCATATGGTGATAGATTCCCAATTCGTACCTATCCCGATCGATGTTTGGGTCGGTGTAGAATTCCAGCCAATGATACCAATACATCCGCTGCTCCAAGGAGCAACATTTGTGGGTCATTACTGGTACCTCAAAAAACAGGCATGATTATGAAGAGCGGCAGATTTAATGGTATGATGAGAATGAATAAATTATGTCTCACATGATTGTGTGTTTTGGACCCAACATAGCGGAGGGAAAGGATCTGCTTCCATCCGGATTATGGACCGCCTATGAAATCCACGTCTAGAAAACTTCGACTCCGCCTATCTCGAGGAGAGGGCAATGAGATCTCCTGAATCACCGTGGAGAATTGGGCTTCGGTTCTTACATCGGGATGCAAAGTGGTGCCTGACCGAGCCTAGTACCGACCAGGTTCGGTGACACGGGGGCCATACCTCAATCAGTTGCCTCAATTATAATACCCTTTCAGTATCCACATACTGTACACGGGTCTGGACTCGATGGTACAGGTGACACTAATGCATCCTTGGGGCATACGAGCCGCTAAGATATGGCAAGGCGCGGGGAACGATGTCTGATATTGGTTCATTAAAGGAGTAGCCATTGTTCCTACAGCTGTCTTCGATACAGATCAGCTTTTATCTGCATCTAGCCCCTTTAGTCTCCCGTAGGTATTGTTTAGATTGTTCAGATAGTGCCACGGTGTCACGGAAAATGCATCGCGCTTCGGTTTGGAAACCCAAATCGCGCAATCAATATGTCGATCGCATCGTATCTGGCCACTGTCATCAATGAAACACTTCACCCCAACAGAGTCAGCGACCCTCCAAGACTTTCGGGTCATCCACTCACGGTCTTCTGCTACCGTCTGATTTCTTGTGGCCCGTTGGGGGCGGAATGGCCTGCAAAAGCGTTGATACTCCCGCATGGAAGTTATAGCAGCAAAGGTCAGGCAAAATCCCAAAATAATTCGATGCTTTTCGGCTATGCATGAATTGTCTGTAGATCCACTGTCTAGGGTGTCTTCTGTCTTATTCTGTCGGGAACACGTCTCAGCAGAATTGAGATAGAGGAACATACCCGAAGTGCCCCGAGGATAGACAAAAATACGCTAGATTGGAGCTTGAAAAACACTAGGTTATGTGGCCCATTCTAGAAACAAACATCGTTTGTATTGAAATGACGTGGGTACGCAATGTGTTTGTTTAGGGCAAGCGGTTCCCGACACAACATCCAGAAGACCTATCTAGGTAAGGTACCACCACCTAGGCGATATGCAGCACCTCATTTCCACTCGCTGATATGTTAGTACAGCTATCATAATGACTTAATACAGCTACAGGAATTATGGTAACTTTCTGTGATAGTAGCATTCACGGCGGCATGGTGCCAAGATATGCATAGTGTAGACATATATGATCTACCAGCAACATCCAATACTTGAGACAAAGGCGCAAAGTTGGATAATATAAACGTAAGGGGCATATTGAAGAAATACCTCAAGGCCAGGCGCAAAGACATCTTTCGGGCTACCGTTTTGGGCGCTTTTTGGGGCATCCATTTCAGACCTCTTGGGGCCAGCGCTTTAAAATTAGATTAGAATAGAATAGTGGCTCGTACAGAGAACCTCATCCTTTTTTTGTAAATTTTCTGTAAATTACGAGCAATGAGGATGGTGTGAAGCCATATGTAATATCAACGTACGCAGTATGCAGTAGCGTTAGTTCATGTCATGCCCCATGGCAGCAGACGTCGTCGTTTCACTACAGCCACAGTAAGCTCTATTTTATTCTATTGTGTGACAAATATGGAAGACCTTCCCATCCACTAGGTCTTTTCGTCTCAGGCGATAGGTTATGCTTTCACTTTGAACATACTCATCCCACAGCCATGTAATACATGGCTGTTCCCGACTCTCCCCCATTACCAAGTTAATTCCTACGCTCAGATTTTACAGAGTAATTAAACTAGGTCGTCACAACAAACTCCTCCTTTTTATATACCTCAAAATATAAGTTCCCACGAGGCAAACTCAATGCTCAGATCAAAGCTCCCCCATTATGTACGCTATCCACGCTGGAGCATTGCAAAACTGAACTGTCATATCTCCATTCAGCCCTTCTGGTGATGTCTCAAATCGACACTCATTCATGCAACCAACTAACCATTGCCCTCATGTTCCCAAACCCTCCTGTTGGTCTCCCAGACACGTGATACTGTTCCCCTTCGAGTTAGCGTAGGCGGTACGGATACTGCCTCTAGACACCGCCCGACTGCGTACCGAGTCAACGTGCCCTGACCGCCTGCTGCGATCAGAATACTGCCGACTGCGATCGCCGCATTCAGCTGCGACATGTTCCTGCTGCAGCCTGTGAACACCACCTGGACGAGCTGGATTAGCTGACAACATACCGTCCGTCTACCTACACACTCGCTATTTGCTATTTGGTACAATTGGCTCACTCCACGTGCTGTAACGAACAAACACCCCCCCTCGCCGTCTCCTCCGAACGCCGCCAACCACTGCAGCCGTCCATAATGCGCCCTATGCGCAGCCACGATGACTTCTCACGCGACCTCGATTCACCCGAGCCCGATCTCCGCAAAAGGAACAAAGTTGCGCATACGGCGAATCGAGTGTGTTACGATTGGATGGTGGTGTCTGGAAATTGCCACTATGCGCGCGACCGCGCCTCGTTCACGTCCTACCGACCGGTGACGCTGCGCATCAAGAACAACATCTTCAATCCGCACGAGGAATTGTATGTCGAGGGGGTTGGTACAGTGCAGTTGACCGTGTGTCGCGGTCGGAATGATCCATCGCCGCAGGTCCTCGTACTCGAGGATGTGCTACACATCCCGGAGGCTATTTGCAACGGATTCAACCCGTTGCTGTACGGCAGTAGTATGTCGTGCAATGCGAGTTACTGGGAAGGCGGTGATGTCAATGGTCAGCCATTGTGGTATGGTCTGCCTTTTGCAGGTGCCACACGGTTGGTCCTGTGGGGGAACCCACAGGGGGACTCGGAGATGATTGATGGGCGGCATTATACATTGAGCCTGTATATAACGCCGGAGGAGAAACAGGCTATTGTTCATGGGGGCGCGATGAGCAATGGTTGGTAAGAGGGAGTTTTCTGTCGCATTGGTGGTGTTCTCTGGTGGGCTATCCAGGGATGGGCTTGCATCTGGGACGCATCTTATGAATTGATGAATATATGTCGGAATGTGCCATGCGCAGAGTCCGAGTCTGCTGCGAGGGCTGTTGGATATCTCAGGGGTAGATCTAGATCCTGCTGTATCAAGAATTCTTTCCTTCGCCCGTGACGCCACAGTTATGGAACGTGCATCCGACTAATGAGTTCACGATGCGCCACCGCGCAGTGACTGGCTCCCCCTTTCCACTTCATAACATCTCACCTGTGGCTTCTGTTGGCGTAGACGGACTTGCAGCAGCCTCATGTTACATAATTTATGGCGGTCTGAGTGCCATGTTGGTCAGGTTAAGGGTCAGGATCATCCAGATTATCTAGACAACATTGGCAAGGTATGGATATGTCTGGCTACGTCACCGCGCTGTGACAGAATCGCAAATTGTTTCCAGACTGTGTAATCTGTTCTTGTTCGCATGAACTTTTAATCAATCACAAGTTGAAATCGGCCTGATTCCTACGTGGTTATACAAGGATATTGTGCCTTCAACAGTGCACCGTCTCTAAGCTAGTTTAGCAAATGCGATTTCCATGACCAAACATTCCCCAACTTGTCGATAATCCCCGTCATAGAACTCGTACCGAAGCCGGCATGCGTGCCCGGGGAAATTTGTGGCTGAATTGCACCTATCATGATACAGACGACAATGGCCTTCCAGTCCAGCGACAACGTAGAACACCATTTTCACCCTCCCCCTCTCCCCGGATGAACGGTAAATCCCAGTCTGAGAGTTCTTCCGGAGTCCTGGTCGTTTACTCCGAGGTGTGAAACTCTCAAGACCCCCAGTACGGGTCGACGGTATCTCGGTCCGTCCCCCGGAAAGAAAAGAAGACCTTGGTTACTCGTGGTTCTCTCCCCACAAGAGGAACCTTCGTCATTAAATGCTTCTTTGATGTCAAGGACACGATGGCATGAGTGTGATTCTCCGTAACAACGGGACTCCTTGGCCGTGTGGAATGGATTAGAAAAAATAACCCAAACTGCTAGTCTTTCTCCGCATCTTCACCTCCAATGCCCTGCACCAGACGGTCCGGCCCTGTCGCACCAGCTCCAGCCAAGGCCAACGTACCCCGGAGTTTGGTCAGATATGGTATGGCCAGACCCCTCTCCTTGCCCGTTTTGGGGCGGGGGAAACTACCGGCGGGGTTGCTGCTTACCCCGTTCCAGCCAGGGCTGAGGGGGACTCGTGGTGGCTGCATGGAAATAATCCCTCTTCCATTGTATTGTGTGGCGTCCTATTGGCTTGATGCCATGCGACAGGATCGGTCTCACAATCATCGGTGGATTCTTGAATCTAGTCTTTATTATCCCGGTCGGGTGTCTGCCTTTCTGTCTGGGGTTGAACCGCGTTGTATATATCCATGGCCGATTTGCCATCCCCGTCACGAACGATCTCGCGGACGACGTCAGTCCTGGCCTACAGACAGTCATTACTTCTTTGATTTTGTAAAAGTATAGCCATGGGTGAAGGACGAGATCCTTCCTCCTCTTTCAGCGATGATGGCCGCCTCCACGGAGTCAATAACGCCGCACTGGCGGTGGCCATGTTGCAACAGAAGCCCAGGCTGCTGAGCAAGAGTATGTTCAAGGTGCGTTGCTCACCTGTATCAAGCTAACTTTGCTAATAAAGAATTTTGGCTGACCAGAAGATAGCTGTATTGGTGCATCGCTGTCGCAATGCTGAACTCCTGCATCAATGGCTACGACGGCTCCCTCATGGGCTCGATCAATAGTTACCCCCAGTATCGGGAATATTTCGGCTTCGACCCTGACAAGGGCACCCCGGAGACAGGAATTGTGTACGCCATCTACACTATTGGCAATATCGTGGGCTCATTCTGTGCCGGGCCATTCACTGATTTCCGAGGTCCATCTCTTCTCCCCCTCGCTTATCGTTAATGCGTGATGGGCTAAACTATGGACAGGCCGTCGGGTCGGGATGGCGCTGGGTGCACTGTTCATCATCGTTGGAACAATTATCCAAGCTACGTGCAACAATATCGGCGCTTTCATGGGTGGTCGATTCCTCCTAGGCTTTGGCGTCGCAACCTCCGCCACTGCCGGTCCATCCTACGTCTCAGAGATGGCCCATCCAGCGTACCGTGGTGCCATGACGGGGTTGTACAATGTACTCTGGTTCGGCGGCGGTATTCCTGGGACATTCATCCCATGGCGGACGAGCTTCATTGACGGGACCATGAGCTGGAGGATCCCGGTATGGCTGCAGATGGTGTTTTCAGGGCTTGTCTTGCTTTTCTGTTTCACCATTCCAGAGGTACTGTTCACACCGCACAATTCACAGCCTTAGCCATATATCTGACGGCTGCCAGTCTCCCCGTTGGCTCATTTCACAGGACAGACATGAAGCCGCCATCCAGGTCCTTGCAAACTACCACGGCGATGGTGACCGCAATGCCCCAATCGTGCGGCTCGAGTATCGTGAGATGGTGGAGGATATCTCTAACGTTGGATCCGATAAGCGCTGGTGGGATTATCGTGAGCTTTTCAACAGCCGTGAGGTCCGATATCGCTCGATGCTGGTGTTATTCATGGGTGAGCCATTCGCTCAACTCTCGTGCTACATATATTGTGCTAACCAGGACCAGCATTCTTTGGACAATGGTCCGGCAACGGGCCCGTGTCGTATTACTACCCACAGATGCTCGCTGGCGCCGGCATCCAGAACAACGACACACGCTTGATGTTGCAAGGACTGCAGAATGTGGTGCAGTTCATTGGAGCAGTGTTTGGGGCGCTCATCACAGACCGTGTTGGACGTCGGCCACAATTGCTCGTGTCGACGAGTATCATTGTTGTCCTATTCACGATTGTGGCTGCACTGAATGCGACGAATGTGGTGATCGACGCGGAAGGCACGGCCATCGCGAAGAGCGGTCTTGTGGCGCGCGCCCAAATCGCCATGATCTTCATCTTCGGCTTTGTGTATAGCGCCGGCTGGACACCAAATCAAGCGATGTATCCGGTGGAGTGTCTACGCTACGAGAGCCGAGCGAAGGGGATGGGAATGAACAACGTATGTGGCTTTGTATCTTGATCTTGTCCTTCCGGGCTATCCGATACTAACCCGGGCTAGTTCTTCGTGAACATCGCCTCGTTCTATAATACGTTTGTGACAGGTATCGCATTCACCGGTGCCGGATGGAAATACTACTTCCTGTTCATTTTCTGGGACACCTTGGAGGTGATCGTGATATACTTCTTGTTCGTGGAGACATCGAAACGCACACTGGAGGAGTTGACCGCCATTTTCCAGCAGCGAAGGCCCGTTACAGCGTCATTGAAGAAGGACACGATCTTTGTGGCTGATAACGACGTGATGGAGATCCGCAAAGAGCACAACCGATACTAAACGTTGTTACTCACGGTCAGAGATACCCTCGGCCAAGCTGCCTCTGATGAGAAATCAAGTAACCACGACTGGAACAAACTTGCTTTTTCATCCACAGAGCCAAGAGAGCGGTGGCGTTCGTTATTTGCTTTTATTTAGCGATCATTTTATGTGTTTAATTAACGGCGGTACGTCCGACCCACCTGGTCCATCATCGGCCTCCATCCAAGGTTCCTGTCAGGGGAACCAAAATTATAGTGCGAAATCAAGTCGAAATACGGGCAGTTTAATTTATCTTATCCCAATTTTTATTTACTATGGGGTACGTAGACTATGCGCGTCTATGGTATGAATGAGGAACAGTGAAACAAGGAAAGAAAGTTAATACCGCCGATCCTTCATCGCGCTCTGCACTATCGTCTCATGCACTACTTTGATGCCGTCTTGGCTACGCTGGCTCTGACTGTCCCAGTCTGCCGTACAGGTCGGCGGTTGTTGCCGGTTATTCCCCGGGAGGATCATCTGCTCGTCGCTGATGGTATGCCACTGGGTGTCAGGGATAGACAGCGGGTGGCGGAACTTGCGCCGCTTGCTGTGCATCATCGATTGGTCGCCCTCGGAGAGCGGATAGCTCTGGGAGTTCGATCCCTTGCCGGTGGTCATGTTGGTCATGTACCACCCGGCGCGTTTGGCCACGCGTCGGAATAGTGGGTAGATCATGGGGGCGTTGCCAATGATGACTGCCACGAATGTTTCGCGACAGGCCCAGCTACCGGCCTGGGAGGCGCCGTTGGCACCGGCCTAGTTTTCGTCAATTCCACTGGACAGGCTTTCGGTTAATGAGCGAGGACATACGGTGACGATCAGCACACAGCGGAGGATACCGGCGGCCATGACGAAGATACCGCCACTGAAGAGAATGAGGAGTTCGCACTTTTCGCGCCAAGGGAGGCGGGCTTTGAAAAGCATCTATCGGCAGTTAGTCGGTTGTACTGTTCACGGGCTCTGATGGGATGTGCGCACCGGAGTCGGGATAGTAATCAGGTACAGATCCGTGGCGACGTTCAGGACCACAGTGACATAGACATCGATATGCGACACCGCCGGTTGACAGTAGTTACCAGGGTTGGGGTAGATCTGCCAGTTTTTGCTCATGGGTCGACAACCGAGGAGGATGGAGAGAATGACGGCGATATATGTGGCACCAATGAAGGCATATGCGATTTTTACGCGGATGCGCATGTTCATCAGGCCGGCGCTGTTCTCAATTAGTGACCACCATAACCGCGCAGTAGGAACGTGAGCGTACGTCAGTCGTGAATAGAAAATAGCCATACAGGCCTTCAGTAGCCACAACAGCGTTGTGTACAGCGACCATCCCAACACCTGGGTCTTGGAGCCACCCACCCTTAGCTGGTACTCCAGCGAGTCCGGGGAGAGAGAGGCGCGCTGTTCATCGGTCATGGAATTGTTGGCGAGACCGTGCCACCAAGCACCGACGCAGTAAGCGGCCCCTGTTTCCAGGCCATACACCACCTACATTGGTTAGCTCGGGTGCGTCCAGCCAACAGGATGGAAGAGCATACTCCCGCTAAGGGCATCAATAAGTCATCGAGCTGGAAGTTCTTGGGACCAGCCGTCATCCAACGAGCGACGACACGGATACCAATGGCCACAATGGCAATCCCCAGCAGGGTGAAGGCCTCAATGGTGAAATCATCTCCGCCAGCCATGATCAAATCTTGATCCGCATGGAATAAAGATAGGAATGGTTACAGAGAATTGGAAGAACGGGAGAGGAAACGAAGGTGATAAGATTTTAATAGAGAAGGGGTAAAGAAAGGAAAGAGATCAAGTGAGAAAGAACGTCAAGACAAGCAAAGGATGAAGAAGATAAACTCCCCGAGCCATCCACGGAAGAGCCAAAGAGTCAGCCC
This sequence comes from Aspergillus ambiguus, assembly GCF_047715705.1. Taxonomy (NCBI): domain Eukaryota; kingdom Fungi; phylum Ascomycota; class Eurotiomycetes; order Eurotiales; family Aspergillaceae; genus Aspergillus; species Aspergillus ambiguus. The sequence continues at coordinate 132,464 of NW_027395543.1, read as the reverse complement.
ATCTTTTTTTATACGTAAAATCGTTCTGGCTTTGGCCCCAAGCAGGAAGATGGAGTCGATGACACGGCACAGGCCTATCCGACCGATAACTACGTCCTTGGGACCGTCCGCGGGAATGCGTACAGGTAATCTGCGAGCTAATATTAGGCCGGAATGATGGTTATCGTCCTGGCCGTTGGTGTCGGTGGAGCCGTAGCAAAAGCCGGATCGTTGGCTCGCCAGGGCTTTGACGGGAGGACCTGGCCCGTTCGTCCCCATCGTCCTGACGAACTTTACTCTATATAGGAGGATCAGCACAGGAGAAAGGGGCCAGTCGTTGAGGAACCTCATTTCGGCAGAGATTTTGCCTCCGTGGAAGAGGCGCAAAGACCGGCCTGGAGGCAACCGCATGAACATCAACATGATATCTGATGGCCCAATTGATAGATAGAACAAGGGGGAATACGTATGTCAACTCTAACTCAACCCATGATGTCCTCATTGCTCTTCACATGCATGATGTACACAACAGTCCATGCTCGACCTCTATCTGTCCAAACCGCTACAATGCACATCCGATGTATCTATCACACTTGCAGAAAGTTATCGGGGATCTTTACGACTAAAATGGCAGGAAATAATGACAGCCACTAGTTCCCTGGCTGAAACAACGGCCACATGGCCAGCCAATATGGAGTCGGGCATTTAGGTTATTACGGGCCACCAGTTCCACTCTGAAGGTGCCCACAAATGCTCCGTACCGGCTGTCGAACAACGCTGCTCGACCTGTCCATGACCCATTCGGTGGTTTCTGGTCAAATCAGTCCACACTGATGTCTCCCGACTTCCCCGATAGTGGGTCTCGCTAGGGGAATCCGTCCCTAGCTGCGCCGGAATGTCGTGTACCAGAGTTGCGTTGTCGGCGGAAGTCCCACGCCCTGTCATTCCTGTTGTTTCTAGTGTATTTCGTTTGCCGCCAGCAGGAACATCTGTTGTACGACTAGAACTAAAACAACTCCTGGCCAGTGACAGTGCGCTTAAACATGTCCAACCGCCTTGGCCAGACCGAAAGGGATCAGCATGGGGTTTGATTGCTCCCCTTCGAAGGCTGGATGATCGTGATTTACTTATATAATGCGTTGACGGCGGTTTCCACTCCGCTTTTTCATTCCTGCACCACTTTACTTTTTTTACAGAATCCTTGCAACATCATCGGGAGCTTTCAATCATGGAGTCGGTCGACGTGACGGTGATCGGGGCAGGTATGCATCCCCAATACAGCCAACTTCTCAGCGTCCTCCAATAGCATACATACGTTGGTAAGCAATCCAGCTAACTATCGCAGGATGGAGTGGTCTGGCCGCCCTCAAAACCTACCACCAGGTGCACCCCTCGGCCTCTATCCTCCTGCTCGAGTCGGCCTCGTCCGTCGGCGGCGTCTGGGCCAAACATCGGCTATACAGCGGGCTCAAATCCAACAATATGCGTGGTACCTACGAGTTCAGCGATTTCCCCATGGATGACTCGTTCGGCGTGCAGGAGGGCGAGCACATCCCGGGCTCGGTCATCCAGCAGTACATGGAGAAATTTCTGGAACATTTCGATCTAACGCAGTACCTGCGACTGAACACGAAAGTGCGCATCGCTGACCGTAACGACGACGACACCTGGACGCTTAGCATTTCCTCGCCCGCAGGCGACAGCACTATCCACAGCAAGAAGCTCATCGTCTGCACGGGCATCACTTCTCAGCCCTTCCTACCTAGCTTTACTGGCGAGGAGGCCTTTAACGCCCCGCTCTTTCACTGCCGCGACCTGTTGCAGTACCAGGATGCCCTGTTGCAGCCCGGTAAGCGCATCACTGTCTTCGGCGTCACCAAGTCCGCGTGGGACGCCGTGTACGCGGCCGCGACTGCGGGTGCACACGTGGACTGGGTGATCCGTGAGAACGGCCACGGCCCCTGCTGGATGGCGCCGCCGTATGTGACACCGCTGAAGAAGTGGCTGGAGAAGCTCGTGACGACACGATTTCTCACCTTCTTCAGTCCCTGCATCTGGGGCGATGCCGATACCAACACGGGCCCGCGCGGCTTTCTGCATAACACCTGGGTCGGCCGTAAAGTCGTCGACAGCTTCTGGTCCGTGCTAGCCAACGATGTGATCCAGCTGAATTCCTACGATGCCCATCCGGAAACGGCGAAGTTGAAACCGTGGATCTCGCCGTTCTGGATTGCCTCCGGCCTGAGCATTCTCAACTACCCGACCAACTTCTTTGACCTCGTTAAGGACGGTAAGGTGCGCATCCATATCGACCAAATCTCCCATCTGTCAGACCATAACGTGCATCTCGCCTCCGCCTCCGATACTCCGCTGGGCTCCGACGCGCTCATCTGCGCGACGGGCTGGCAGGCGACACCAAACATCGAGTTCCGCCCGGCCTCGTTAGACACCACGCTCGGATTCCCATGGGCCCCCGATTCCCTCCCTGAGGAACTGACCAAGGCCGCCGACACGGAAATCCTGCGTCGCTTCCCGCGCCTGGTCGACCAGCCCACACCGGCCAACCCGTCGCCGTACGCGCCGCTGACCGACAATGCTCCCGCGACAGCACGCCACCCCTTCCGCCTGGCGCGGTTCATGGTGCCGCCGGGGCTGGCGTCGTCGCGGTCGATCGCGTTCATGGGCATCACGATGACGATCAACACGACGATGGTGGCGCAGGCGCAGGCGTTGTGGATTGCCGCGTACTTTGGCGAGAAGCTGACGCCGACGCCGCGCGAGACGTGTCCCGACGGAGTAAAGGCGGCGCTATCGAACACGGACGAGAGCACCGACGTTGACCTCCTCTGGGAGACGGCGCTGCACTCGCAGTTCGGGGTGCATCGCTACCCGGGTGGATTCGGCAAGCGGAATCCGGACTTCGTGTTTGATGCTCTGCCGTATATTGATATGCTGCTCACGGACCTTGGGCTGGATATTCGGCGCAAGGGGGCGATGAAGTGGTTTGAGCCGTATGGCATGGAGGATTATCGCGGGCTGGTGGATGAATATCTCGCGAAATCCCCATAGTTTCCATCGCGTGGGAGCGTGCTGCGTTTCGTTTATTATCTAGTATTCTCATACCCCTTGCATTATGCTATACTGTTTACTGCCGGGCTTTAATCATATAATCCAACCCTCAATCACTATATGAACGCCTCTACTTCCATACATACGTGTACATACATCGAGCAATGCCAACCATTCACAGGAAAGAATCAGAAAGAGAAATAAGAGTGATGAAATGAAAAGTCCGAGCCCGTCCATTCTCCATACAGTCCGTCCCTCAAATACATATACCTCGTGCAAAACAAATCGAACACAACAGAACACCGGTCCGTCGCAGAACGCCAGATGAATCATCGGATCAGTCGCTCAGAATCAAATTTAGAGTAAAAAACAAGGCCGCTGGCTGCATCAGCGTAGCCCGTTCGTCTCGAGGTCCTTGTCCTCTTCCTTGACGCCACGCTCTTGCTTCGATGCGTCCACGTCTTTGCCGCATCCCTTGACGAGAATATGTCTCTGGCCGAGAGCATTAGCACACTATCAATATCTTTCACGAATATCGATGGAAATGCTCACCTTCAACGCGTCCTTGCGCGAGAAGCTCTTATCACAGTGTGTGCACGGGAACGGCTTTACGGACAGGTGGATCCGCTTATGGCGCTTCAGATCATGGTTCCGATTGAAACTCTGCGGGCACTGATCACACTTGAAGGGCCGGTCGTTGGTCGGACCCGGTCCACCATGACCCGGGTGGGAGTACAGATGTTGCATGCTCGCGACGTAGCCGCTATTGAACTCTGGCATGAGACCAGGCTGCAGGTTGCCGACCAGCGACATTGGACTGTTGGGGTTGTGCACGTTGGTGCGCACGGGACCGGTCATGGCCGGCAGCGAGTACGATGGCCACGGCTGCCGTTGGTAGTTTAGATGTGGTGAGGGATGCGGGTTAGATGCCACGCGGCCGGGTGGATGGAGAGCGCCTCCTGCGCCGCTGCCTGGGTATGCGGCGGCCGAGTAGCCGCCCCCGGATGGGCTGGCGAGCGGTTGCATGCTGCCGTAGGCGGGCGCGGAAGACGACTTTGCCATGTAGGGATCGTTCGAGGGGAGGGGAGCGGGGGGTGCTGGGCCACCTGAGTGGGCGGAGTGGGCGGCGGGAGTAGGCGTGTGCTGAGCCGTCAGCATGGCATGCGCCATTGCATGATGCTGCGGATTGGAGGGCAGACTGGCGGCGGAGACAGGGAGGGACTGCTGGAAAGGTGGAAGCTGATTCATGTCGTAAGGCTGGGGGAGGGCCTCCGTGCCGGGAGGGGAGGTCGTTGGATTGCGGGGGAGAGGGGTCAGCGAGGGAGAAAAAGGATCGCGCGATGGATAGGAGGGATTATTGAGACCGGGGTTCCACGGCTGTCGAGAGATGTAGGAATTCTGCGCCGAGTGCTGTGGCTGCTGCTGCTGCTGCTGCTGCCAGTAGGGCGCGTATGATGAAGCCAGATCCGGCGACACAGATACCGCAGTGGTTGTGGCGACAGAACCCAACGACGGCGATTCACCAGTCTGCGAGGTCGCCGGCGGCGTCAGCAGACTGCTCACGCTGGGGTTGGTCGGTGGATGGGAATTGGAGGAAGTCGGATACTTCACCGACGCTGCGCTGGCTCCTAAGAAGTTCGGTACAGGAAGCTCGAAGCTGGGCAGCGACGGGGCACCCGATCGACGCGAGTTCAACGGCGGCTGCGGGGCGTTCAGCGCATCCAGCGCTGTCCCCATGCCCGGAGGAGGAACTGCAAGGGCAGCCAGGTTGGCGGCAGTCTCACGCGAAAAGCCCGACGGCGGAGGAAACAGATCAGCCGTGTCCACCGAGGATGGATGAACGGGAGGAAACGAGATCGAGTCGTTTCCGAGCGCCCAGAATCGACCTCCAGAGATGTCTGGAGGATCCAGGAGGGGCAATGAATCGCAGATCAGCGATCACAAGAGGGATAAGAAGCACGGATCAGGGAAGAGCGAAGGAGAGAGAGGTATCCAGCTACAGAGGAGACTCTTGGGGGAGAGTTGATGAGGTTTGAAACGTTCCACTCGTGGATCACTAGCAAGACATATCCTGAAGATCGACGGTGATGCCGAAGAGGGATCAGCAGATAAAGAGAATAGACGGCAAGCTGAAGAGTTAGAGATGAGGCATGACGGTCTGGCTATCACAACAGACGCGTCAGAAACAGTCCATAGAGCCACCAAGGAGAGCAGGAAAGAAAGGGCGAGATAGATGTATGAAAAGATGGAAGAAACAGAAGATCGATGATTGTATATCCAGGGAACTGGCAGAATAAGAAAGAAACTCTCCAGGAATGGAACCAGAGCCAGACCGGTCTGGCCAGCGCGGGGGGGGGATGCGTACCGTATGGTATGGATACGAGTCAATTATCAGAATTTGTAGAATCGGGGCCGGGGGGTGGGCAGCAATTAGCAGGCAAGGAAAACCGGGTTGGAATGGGATCGTGGATTGTGCGTCTCTCTCAATTCTCCATCGACTCATCGACCTGGCCTGTTCTGAATCCTCAACGCAACGAGCAGCACCCCAACTCCCCCAGAATAAATAAGGGAAAAAAATCCTCGATAAAATACCCATTCCCACTAGTCGCAATTGAGTCTAGTAAAGCTTCGGGCTTAGGACCAATCAGCGTGCAGAATCTCCCTCCATCAGGATCGGTATCACTTGGTATTAAGAGCAGGGCCTCGGTATGGGCCATGATACTGAGTCTTGCTCCTTATTCGGGCCCTGGCAGGCGAGAATGTCAAGAGCAGGAGATTCACCGAGTTTCAGTCTACAGGATTCATATGGAATTCTCCAACTGCTCACGCTGCTATCGCCAGACACCCCTTCCTCCAGTGTATCTCCCACCCGAACTATAAAAAGAAAGTCAACATCCTGGCCCAATAATTCGACTAGAATGGAACCAACGTCAATCGTCCCTCCCGACTGATCATCAGCAACGTGGTTGACAGGGCTCAAGAGGCCCAAGTTCCACCTTTCGGCCGTATCCACGGTCATCAGGGGTGTGTGGTGTTTTCCACTGGCCGGTCGCCATGAATCATCACCGGATGTCTCCTGATCCTTCGCTTAACTGTCGTCGGTATCTTTCCTGTTCCCGTCCTAGCGACCTCTAGACCAGCTGAATGATGCTGAGATTAACCGGAGCGACGAACTGCCCCGGCCTCCCCTGCTCGAGAAGAAAAAGAAACATTTATTGTGAGTTTCAGGGAACTTCCCCCGGTGGAGAGCAATCTCGCCGATCGGTCTTCCCGACCCAGCAGGGAATGCACAGCTGCGTGTTTTCCCTGTTGGTGGAGCAGAGAATAAGCTTACCAGCTCCGTAATGTGGACGATCGAGTTGATCGACGCCTGGGAAAAAGAAAAAAAAAAGCAGAAAAAAGCGTTCCAAGACTACAGTTTGTTTTCCCTCCTTATTTTCTATACTGTGACCGACGAGAACTTTCAGCCTCAGTCCAAGTCAGTCCAATCGACGATGGAACTAATTCATCTCATCACGGATGGCCGGGGGCAAAAAAAAAGGAAAGGCCAAAAAAAAAAAAGCAATAAAAAGTGGGATTGGTTCCAGGCAGCCCAGAAAGGGGTAAACAAGCGATTAATCCACTCGGGTCTCGTAGGGAAGACTTTTCTCTCTCCTTGCGTCTCCGATGCATGACAGATCGCAAATAAAATCAGTCTGGATAGATGGCAACGGTAATAACGGGGAGGGGGGGCATTCCATTCTTGATCGGTCTCAGAAAATAATAGTAATCACAATAATACTCAGAACAATCTGATACCCGGAGGCTCCAAGAACCATTCCTCCGTGCAGGCAAACGGTCCCTGGTTCGCCTCAATCCACCCAGTCTAGTTCCGTTCCCTCCACGCGACCTGCCCCGGGTCATCTTCGCACTGTACCAATTGATACCGTCTGTATGGATGAGTCTGTGCCATTCGCATTCCTCCCGGCACCAATCAGTACCCTGGCAGAACTCCCTTAATACGAGACCATCTGGCCGCTCTTATTCCGGGCACTCACAAGCGAGAGGTGAGCATTTAGGTTTCACTTCCTTTCTTCCGCGGATGGTTGGCTGCACTGTCCGCTGGTCTGGAGAGACCATCTGCATGCGGACCCACGGAGTGTTTCCTGGCTGGTCTGCCTGCAGCGTCGGTTTTCGTCGGTTTTCGTCTGGTATGGTATTCTTTTTCTTTGTTCATTATGTTTTCTTTTTCTCACTTTACTTCGCTTTCCCCCCTCTCCTCACTCCCTAGTTTTTGGGCCCTAGACTACAGCATCCTGGACATCGTTCTCCGAATGCGACTGACTCGAGCACTAACGATTTGTACTGAACCATGGTCCCGTTCATGTCCACCCCAGGTACGAGTACGGAATGAGTTGTTTCTGTCAAAGAAAACTGTCCGCTGTCATGCAAGGAGACACAACGATCCCCATGATTGGAGCACTTCCATCTCATCCGTTTCTTCCGGCCAATAACCTCGTTCATGTCTCGCCCAAACAGGCAATAGACTGCTTCGGCAGTGGTGATCGGTCAGGTGATACATCACTACTTCATTACTAGATCGTAGTATGGGTCCGGCATACGGAGGCACCCTCTCCTCATGTCGAACAAAAAAAATAAACCTCCGTTCTCTCCCGGCCCACCGCCGCACCATCCATTCTGTCGGTGTCAGTGGGGAGTCGACGAGGGCCGATCGGTGGCGGCCACGGTGACAGCTCCTCCTGGCAACCATCAACGTTGTACTCGGAGTATGCCGTTGAGTCTCTCCTTTCTTCCAAGCTCTTGTTGAGAACCAGGAGATTCACTCATACCCCACGGCCCTCATTCCATCAGTTCCGGATGGTGTCCCCAAAAATACCTCCTATCCCAATCCGGTCGTGGAAAATGCCTTTTTGGCACGGCCGCCGCACCGAACGAACCTCCTGTTGTTTGCTAATATTGCCTGCTAATTCTTTAGTTTGGGGCCTAAAACCTGCGCGGAATGGTTTTGATCTTTTTCAATTTTGTCCGCTGGGGCGGGGAGTAAAATACACGTTCCCGCGCGCCGTCGAATCTGGTAAAAATAATGAAATCCACAGTGTACTCCCAAATTCATAGCCATAACCATAAACTTTGACTCTTACGGAACACTACCATCATCATTCTCGATGGTTGGGATTAGCCCAAACTGAAATTCCCATTGTTTGTTCCCCTAATCCAATTCAATTCCAAACGAAACCAGACCGCAGCTTATTCATCCGATCAGACCGAGAACCTGTCTCTCGTTCTCGACGCCCACGGTTTGAAGCCGATTTGTTCCCTGTCTGCTGTATCCTGCAAGGTTTCGATCACGCAGCACGGCTAGTTAACCGAACCCAAGTCCACCGTTTCAAAAAAAAAAATACCTTTGCGGCCTAAAGTAATTTGCCTGCGAGACCAAGGGAACTTGGGGCCTCGTTCAGACCTATCGCGACCAGAATTATGGTAGGAACGGAGTCCATTCCATCCATGTACGCACTAGGTATGCACTCCGTACAGAACAGGTCAAATCCCGGTCTTCGGGCCTCGCTAGCGGGAGTCGGCGGTTAAACATGGGTGTTGGGCGCTGCTGAGGGCGTGGGTGCGTGCCTTGAGCCACGCAGACGGGCGCATGTAGTCCGAGCAATTCTGTTGATGCCAATGCCTACTTGACTTCCCACGAATAATGATAGAAATAATCCGTTATTTAACTCCCGTGTCATGTGCCTTTTGCGTTCTTCTCGGCGAAAAGCCTAGATGGCTAGAGACATGATACCGTCTCAATACGGGGGGAATCCTGTCAGCTCGTATTGTCCCTCGGACAGGAAGAAAGACACAAGCCAGTGCAAACCCACCTATTCGCCTTCACTAAATATTGGCCTCACGCATGCATGACAGCATGGGACAGACCTGCAGATAGCCTGGGCTGGACTGCAGGTGTAAATAAGCAGTCTGGGGTTTGATTCTGTCTTCGACATGGATCCTCGGGCAAGGAGGCTCGAGAGTCATCAAACAGTGTGGATGCACGGCTGTGGTGTTGGGCGGTGTTAGGGAAGGCGTTGTGGCTGCGAGCTTAACTGAGTGTTCTTCCACGGTAACGAGGCCATGATCATGATCAGCAGCGAACTGGGTATATGATAGGCAACACCTGTCGATAGCCATATAGAGATTAGGCAATGGGATTAGGGAGCTACGTTTACATGGTCACACGGGGTTGTCCGGATGTTTGATGCCTACAATCTCGCATTATTCTAGCCTTCTTGGGCAATTCGTTCTTGGAGAATTTTCACCCTCCTTTTTGCCCTACAACATTTGGACTATTTTGTTTCTTATCCAACCACCAGGGGGCGTGACTAGCCTTGTGTATTATAAATATCTGGCCCCAGGTAATCGCACGCTGCCACAGAGCATGTATTGCACATGATATATTTTCTGTATTGGCAGCCGAGAGAGCACAAAACAATTCGTTCCAAGTAGAAGCTATATCTTCAAACTTTAAGAGCTGATTTAAACTCGGTTGAAGGAATAATGGGGAGTGGGCATCCGTATCGATTTATCTTTAGCTCTTCCAGTAGCTATCTCAACCAGGACATGATCATCCTCATCCAGTCGAATATGATTTGCCAAAGTACGCCACTTCTCCAAGCAGAGGACATAAGCCCCTGCAGGCGGCTGCACAGTGATCTCGTTGAAATTGTTCGTTGAACTCCCAGCAGTAGCGGGCGTCTTCAGATTATATGCGTTCACCCAAAGTGCGAGTCGCTTTATAAAACGCTAACTGTTGCTATCGGGACATAGGTAAATTTTTAATCAGCATCCTCAGTATAAACATTGTACTTATACCGACTTCCAGGGTGGTCTGCCCGCAACTCCTTTTGACCCTTTCCATATACCTTCTCGCGCGCAGTCAAGGCCTCCTCACCGGCTTCAGCATAGATCCCCCGTCGGCGCAGCTCCGGCACCAGTAAATCCACCACCTCTTCAAAAGTACCTGGGGTCGTGACATAGCCAATGTTGAAACCATCCAGGTCCGCCTCACGAATCCACCTCTCCATTTCATCCGCAACCTTCTGGGGACTGCCAATAGCCACAGGGCCCAGGCCACCAATAGCTGCCTTCTCGGCAACGACCCTGGGTGTCCACTTTGGGATGTCTTCGCTAGTCGTAGTGAACGAATCCAACAAACTGGTCACCTTATGCGCCTCGAGGGAATCTGCTGCCGTGATGTCCTGATCGATCGGAATCCGCGAGACATCAATCCCCGTCCATCCACTCATGAGTACCAACCCGCCGATGACAGAAGCGTACTTTTTTACCTCCTCGTGCTTTTCGCGCGCTTCCTCATCTGTCCGCCCAATGATGGGAGTAAAGGTGGCAAAGAACTTGATTGAGTGGGGATCACGTCCCTGATCCGCTGCGAGTTTCCGAATGTTGTCGATCTTGGGCCGTAACACGGCTGGGGAGTGGCTAGACACGAAGATGGCCTCCGCGTGGTTTGCCGCGAAACTCGACCCAGCTGCAGATGTCCCCGCCTGGAAGAGGAAGGGAGTGCGTTGTGGCGATGGGTCAACAATGTGTCGAGTGTTCAGTGAGAAGTACTTCCCTGCATGATTGATCTGGCGTACTTTGTCTGGATCAATGTATGTGTCCGTTACGGGGTCTGCGCAGAGTGCATCTGGTGCCCAAGAGGCTTCCCACAGCCTAGATTGTCAGAATCCACGTTGGCTGGATGATAAGGACAAGCCTACTTGTATACCACGCGAAGGTACTCGTCCGCCTGGCGATATCGCTCATCATGCTCAATAGGTGTGTCCAGTCCTATTGCTTTGAACGCGCTCTTTTTCCATGAGGTGACAATATTCCAACCAATACGGCCGTTGGTCAGATGGTCCAGAGTCGAGAAGCGTTTAGCAAGAAGAAAGGGGGGTTCAAAGGATGTTGATGCCGTGATGCCGAATGCCAGATTCTTGGTCACAGCAGCCATAGCAGAGATGGGCTACCAATAACATCAGCATGGACTGAACACAGCGCTCAAGCGATAGTCATACAATAGTCGGGTCTGCTACAGGCCACTGGGCAGCTCTCCGAATACATTCGTCCAGTTTCCCCTGGTAGGTATCATATCCCCCGTACGTATCTGCCAGGAACAATGCATTGATGCCGCCCCGCTCTAGTAGCTTTGCCAGTTCAATCCAATATTCTAGCTTCCCCTTCGTGGAAGACTTATCTTTGGGGTTCTAATTAATCTTATTAGTTCCTTCAATGTAAAATACTTCGTTAAAGAATTTACCTTCCATTGACCAGTGCTTAAGTGGCCGATTGTATACATATCGAAAGCATTGAGAAGGATCTGCTTCCTTTCGCCATGGCTTCTGTCATTGGCATTGCGATCGCCACCAATGTCGCCCATTGTTGATAAGAAGGTATCTGCTATGTCTCAAGTCTACATCAGAAGATGCGAGGGCGGTAGACCAGATATAAGCCTAGCTAATTATCTCGCTCGAGGAACCCCGCATATCGCCATCAACCATCCTCATCGCGTAAACATAGAACAATGGCGTGCGATAATTTATCGCCCTACATCTTCAAGGGGATTCATTCGCCATTAACCCCGCATCAAGCGCAACTATTATCGAGTAGTATATCGTTCGCTCTTATGACAACGGCTGTAGTGGGTATGATTCGCGTCTGGTGGAGACATGAATCGTGCGTGTTCATTTTTGGTCCAGATGGCGTTATGAGTGGTATATATTCAATATATTATGCGAAACATCACGGCGAACGGTGCCGTACGTGTTGATCACTGGGCAATGTGATGCATTGCAACATTCAAATGGACCTCTACTTGCCAATCACAATGCGTCCAGACTCCACATCACTCCTATCGCTCGTCTCAGACTGGTCTTTCCTTTGAAATGTCAGCTTTTAAAACAAGAGAGCCGAGTAGGTGACGTACTCCTTCGAGAAGTAGCTGATCGCATGTGCCAATGCGATCAGGCAAATAGCATTCGCCAGAACAAAGGAGTATCCCTTTGTGAATCGGGGCCCCTCCACCGTCTTGAATACGAGTAGTGGGGTCCATGCTGTCGTTGACTGCGCAATCATGTTAATGGCCACGAGCGTCACCGATCGCTGGACTGGTGAGGAGCGCAGCTGCGTATTGACCCACCCATATAGCACGCTGGACATGGCAACGGCAGAATAGGTGGTCTGGAAGGCAAACCACAGCGCAGATTCCGGGACCTCCCAAATGACCAATATAACTAGTCCTATAATGTTCCAGACATGTGCCATGGTAATGGCCCATGCTGGCCCGAGCACCAAATCCGACGCAAAACAAACAAAAATGGTGTAGAAGATACCCAATGCTGGAGATATTGCTGCTAGCTCGTTGAGTCGAGAGGTAGAAAATCGACGAAGGCTTTTTAGCCACAGAAGATAGCCTCCCGTCGTTGTGTTGACGCTGCCATTCCAGAAAAAGATATCCAGTAGGAGAAGAGCCCAAAATCGCCCATTGAGAAGGATATCCAGCAATGTTTGTACTGAGAATCGACCAGTTGTCTTGTCATTTGCATCATTCGCGTGACCGTGACGCGCCAGCCGCGCCTTGGATAGTTCGACATCCTGTTGATTTAGCACAAGTTTGTTTGGTTTGTCGGGTGTTCCGGGGAGTATGAAGTAACCGAGGAGGCCGATTGGGATTGTTATTATTGCGCAGATGATATACATCCAACGCCAACCAGCCAGGCCATTTATTCCGTCCAGGCGTGCTGAAGTGCTTGCCTGGATTAAGCTTGCTGTCAGGGTTCCCAAGGTGAGACCAACATAAAAACAGCCCCCACGACGGGCAATTTCGTCACCGCGATACCAAGCGCCTGAGATATTAGCTCCAGTTAAACATACTGGGGAAATTTTTACCGAAGATGTAATGCATTCCGGGGAAGAAAGCTGCCTGTACTCGTCAGGGATTACTATCTCCAATTCTAAGAGAACTCTAAGCAATACCTCAAACCAGCCGACTAAGAATCGATAAGCCATCATCTCATGGTAGGAAGTCACGCGGTATTGTAGCAGTGTGAAGATTCCCCACGCAACGTCCATGAAGGGAATAAGCCATGACATGGGAAGGCGGGTAAAGAGATACGCAAAGGGAACTTGTCCAACGACTGCTCCAACCGTGTATATCGTCTGCAGATTGACAAGCTCGTTCCCGTGAAGGTTTAGGTCATCTGAGAGACCTGAGACGTACGCATTATCTGCTATATTAGTACACCCCACAAAAAGAGTAATTGATCAATCTCACTGATGTTTGCTTGGTCAATATATTTTGTCCAGTAAGCAATGAAGGCATAGGGAACAATTAATGCGTCAAGTTTCAGGATGAGCTTTCGGTCTTCTTTCGTATCTTCATCTGCAAACCACTGGATCTGATACCATTTCTGACGTTGCTGTACAAGCCCCATGACTAAATAGCAAAGCAATTACGCTGAAGAGACTACCGGTATAGCAGCTAATTCCCGGGAATCTCGCTCTTTAAGTTGTTCGGGCAGGAAGATGTCAATCCAGGCATATATTGCGTGACTGGTCATGTCTCAGGGATGTCTCCCCGTAGGACAAACAAGATGGTCTTTCACCAGTAGATTTATCTATTTGAGATACCCATACGTTCTTTACCCATTGGCCTATAAGAGATCCAGTCTTGCTGCCCATTTTGGTCACTGGCTTGCCGTCCCTGCAGCTGCGGCATGTCAGTAACTATGCTAGGGAGCCTTTCCACATCCCAACAGATCCAACTCACGCTACGAAGCAAGATACAAACTGCTCCTGTCCAATCGTGAACATAGTCATTAGCAGTCTGTGGTCGGGCATCCCGTCCACATGGTGAAGTAACCGAGCTCTATAGCTTCGGTTCGCTTACCCGGGGAAAATGCCGACGATGACGTAGTTGGCGGGGGGTTCGGAAAATGAAAACACCCGAATGTCCATATCAACGACGACGATATTCTTCGTCTTCTACTTCTTCCCCTTCTATTCTTGCTTCACCCTGTGCTTCCTCTTGCTGACTGCTTTCTTGTGCGTCCATTCTTTTCCTCATTCACTAATCCTATACCAATGTTTTCCAGGCAGCTTCTGACCATCCCTCTGCGAAGGCCCCTCTTCTCGGTCAAACCTCCCAGTACCGCCTCCACCTTTCGTCCACTGCGTTCCATTTGCTCACCCTCCAATATGTCTGGTGTTAGCAAGGCTTGCTGCTCGTACGTTGGTTCATGCGGTCGTTTGGGGTGATTTGGCGTCGACACTGACCCTCGCAGCATCCCTCCCGTCGTCGCCAAGGGCTACGAGCCCAAGGGTGAATACAAGACCATCAATGGCCTAAAGACTTGCAAGTAATCCAAAATTTCAGGCTACCGAAGTTAATCTTAACTTGTATAGATGTCACCGGTCCGGAATCCGCTACCAAGGCCATCCTCGTCATATACGGTGCGTGGCACCCTCCCTACATCGCTCGATCATCACCAGCTAAAACCCATTCATCGCGCAGACATCTTCGGCTTCTTCCCTCAGACACTCCAGGGAGCTGATATCCTATCCACTTCCAATGAGAAAAAGTACCGCGTCTTCATGCCCGACTTCTTCGAGGGTCAGCCCGCCGACATCACCTGGTTCCCTCCCCAGACCGAAGAACACAAGCAAAACCTCGGCAACTTCTTCCAGACCAAGGCGGCTCCCCCGAACACACTGTCGAAGATCCCTAAGATTGTCGAGGAGGCCAACAAGCTCGCTCCTGGCGGTCGCTTTGACTGGTCCATTCTCGGATACTGCTGGGGCGGGAAGATCGCGTGCCTGGCCTCTGGCAAAGAAAACCAGATCTTCAAGGCCGCAGTGCAATGTCACCCGGCCATGCTGGCACCTGATGATGCCAAGTCTGTCACTGTTCCCATGGCTGTCCTCGCTTCCAAGGATGAGGTCCCCAAGGATGTCGAGGCGTTCGGCGCCAACCTCAAAGTCGCCAACTACGTGGAGACCTTCGCCACTCAGATTCATGGCTGGATGGCGGCTCGTTCTAACCTGGAGGATGAGGAGGTGCGCAAGGAGTATGAGCGGGGATACCGTACCGCTCTGGATTTCTTCCACAAGCACGCTTAAACCCACTGTCTAAGGTAGTGGTCAATTGGGCTGTGAATCTTTAATGATATGATGTACTTTGCCAGTGGGTTAAGCAAAATGCAACTTTACTGTTGGGTGAAATTGTAGGTATATCAATGCAGTAATCCATGACTAAACCGTCAATCTGTAACTGACATTACTTGTTGCTCTTATGTACTACCATCATACTACCTATCGGGTCGCTTACCCGAACTGTGATTTGTTACTAGCTCCCTCTTGTGGCTTCTCTTTGAATTTGGACCGGCTGGGCTCCTCTGAAGGGCGGATCCTAGCAATAGTTCTTCAAGTACTCGTATTGAGCTCATGGACCTCGCTTTTGATAAAAGTGCCTAATAACCTCGCTAGCTCATTCGTATCTATCTCAGTAGATTGTCGATGTAACTAACCTAAGTGGTTATGAAACCCGAAATAACCTTCCGTCGAAGACTATCGTTTAGAGGGGATCTTAATTACCAGACAGCCACGGCCTTGGACTGTGAATGGTACCACGAGCGAATATGATAATAGCGACTGGTGGCGTGATATCTCAGGTGAGTATCAGCTATAGTCATAGATCCAAACTTACGGGAGCCATTTACTAGAATGTGGCAGTCTGAGGTGCTGGTCGCTTTCCTATTGCGAGGAGTGGTTAGAGGCTGTTTTCCTTCGTGCTCTTGGCACAAGGATGGCCCAGGACACGGCATATATACTACAGTACGTACTATGGCATATCCCGAAATAGTCACGGGTCAACCGCCAATCACAAGTAGACAGTTCAAAAATCCACAGTGAACAGTACAGTCATGATTCTTCAACATACGAACAACCGATAAATCCAAGGTTCTTCACTAACGGTGAACGGAGACAGGAAGTTGCCAGAAACCCTGAACAGCACATATAAAAGGATCTCCTACTACTCCTAACTGTTTGTCTCCAACCTCCTGCATTCTTCAACCTCATCCCTACATTGCATGTTTTTAAGCATGGCACTTTTCCGACTTCTTACCCTCCTCTTTGGAGTGGTCAATGTCTCACATGGGACATCAACCACCTGGGAGATAGCACCATCTCGTCCGACCACTCCTGGAGCTGCTCCCAACTGCAACAAATGGTATACCGGCAAGAAGGGAGATTCTTGCTGGTCAATCCACGTTGCGTTTGGGATATCTCTGGATGACTTTTATCTCTGGAACCCTGCAGTCTCAGCTGGCTGTCTTTCCAACTTCTGGATAGATACATCGTACTGTGTCGGGGTTGGCCCTATGGTGACTACCACGACCAGTACTACGCCGACTAGAACAGAGCCTCCCGAGTTGATGACTAGCCGTTCGTTGCATACGGGCCCTGTGTTAACGACTGGTCTATCCACTGCGACCAAGGACTTCTCATACACGTTTGTCAACCCAATTACCTCGTGGAATGTAACGAAGTCTTCTAGCGAGACTGCACGGCCCCCAACAAAGACACAGTCAGGGCAACCGAAGAACTGTAACAGATGGCACCTCGTAAAGGCAGGTGACGACTGCGACAACATTTACACCAGGTACAACTCTTGGATGACATTCGAGGAATTGTAAGTTAATTCTGCCTTCTTATATGATAGAAATACTTATAAACTCTTATAGTCTTGAATGGAACCCTGCTCTCAAAGAGGACTGCCGCTACCCATGGATCGGCTGGTGGGTGTGTGTCGGAGTCAGGCCGACATCGACCTTTTCCATCAGCTTTCCCCCAGCAACTCCTCCACCAATGGAAATACCATTTCACACTGCCCCTGAGCCTGATTTCCCTAGTGAAACTGCAAGCCCCACGCAACCTGGAATTCCTACAGATTGCCAAGCTTTTTACAAAGCAGTCGAGGTGAGATCACAATCTACCTTGAGATTGCAGGCATTATGCTAACTGCGCCCTGACAGAGCGATACATGTGACCATATTCTCCGAGAAATACCCCTGTTGAAAAAGGAAGACCTCCACAAATGGAATCCTGTACTTGGTGCAGAATGTAAAGGATTAATTCCGGGCTATTGCTACTGTGTTGCGGCCTATTCCCCGGGTGAGTTGCCCATGCCGCCAACAGTGACCAAAATTCCATCCCCTACAGGAACCGGAATTGTATCAAATTGTGTCGCGTTTTACAAAAGAACCGACGGGGAGTCCTGTGAGGAGATTGCTGCAATGTTCGGTACTTTCTCAGTGATAGAATTCATGCGATGGAACTCGGGTCTCATGGAAAATTGCATAGGGTTGCAGGTAAAAGTCTTTGCCATGTGACAGTTGTTTATTTTCGGATTCAGAATTCTAACAAGTATCGAAACCATAGGATGATTACTGGTACTGCGTCGCTATTCCAGGGACTCCCACTACTCGTACTTCTATGGCAACGAGTGTTCCTTCAGTCGCTTTTCTCCATGAGTTCCATGACTCTCCTCCGTCGATTACTCCTGTACCAGGAGATGTACTCATACACTCTCGGTCCTCGAACAGGACTTCTCCAGGTAACTTCCTGACGCCTACGTGGTATTACAAAGGTTTATGAATGGGACATCCGCTTCTGCAACTGGTTCCGTGAAAGGGTACCCGGACTTGCCCGCAAAGTGGAATCTGACTCTAAGAGGTGAAAAGTTTCTGTGCATCAGAACAAGTTTCATCCTGACAGTGAGTTAAGTTCCTGAACCGTCGTATCTAGGAATGATACGGACTCCGTATGAATGCCTCTTCTACCACATTATTTTCCATTTGTGCCTAAGGAGTCCTGCACCGCAGAACAAATATGTGGAATGATTGCTATAGAGCCTGATAAAAACAGAGAATGTGGTTCTTTCCTTGTCGATATTAGGATTAGTCGTAGCTGGGAATAGATCTTTAGACGGCCTCGGCATCCAATCGTACATCGGCATATCTGACCAATGTTTATATGAACCTACCTAATACGTTAACAGAGATATCATGAGTTTGGTAAGACGAGAGTTCACGGAGACTAGCTAATACAGAAGAAATGTATCATATACTCATGGATTATCGCAAGGAGGGTCAATACGATCGATTTTCATATTTTTCCGAGCCCCCTGGCCTTTTTCTTTTTTTTTTCTTCTTTTCTTTTTCTTTCTTTCTTTCTTTCTTTCTTTCTTTCTTTCTTTTTTTTTTTTTTTTTTCCCCCAAAATCAACACTGGCTATTGCCTCTTCTCCATTTGGAGACAAACAACTAAGCCTAGCATCGTGGGATTCAGCGGCGCCTCTTTGTGATGACCATGAGGCCCCGTCGTCCGGGAACGAGGATGCACTGTAATGAATTACGCGTAAGATGGGAATGGCCTTAGCTATCTACAATTCTGAGGGTATTGAGACTACTGCAGTGGCTTGCGGCTTAGAATTTCATTTAGCAGTTTAGCAATTTGGAGAACAGTTCAAACGTAATATGAGAAAGAAAAAGAATAAAATAAAATAAAATAAAATATAGCAAAGTAAAATAAAGTAATAAGTACCAGAAAATTGATGGCCAACAACTAGTTTGCTAATAATTGCTAAGATTGTCGACCCCAATAATTACTTCATCGGCATGCCAGGTTTTTCCGTCGTCAGATGTGGTGAAGCCAGTCGAATTAGTGCCCCTATACAGGTCCAACGTCTTGCCGAAGTGCTGGTCTGTGTCGTTTAAATAGATAGTAATGTTTTCATAGCCTTTTTCCTTCGAATTAGCAAGCCATTGGATAACAAGATAGGGCTTGACGCAAAAATTCTCACTATAGCCTTCAAGGATTCCACAAGTTCCGTGCCCCGTATAGCATTCATCTGCAGAGTACAGGTATAAGAGATTGTCGTCTAAATCTGAGTTATGTTTTTAGTATGGAGTCTCGCAATACGGATATCCGTCATTCAAATCTACCGTCGCTCTCTTCAGAAACAACGTCTCCGTCCATCGACACTGCCTGGAAAACCTTGCTTGAGTCGACAACAACTGCACGTTATATGAGTCTGTGGCGCTTAAATAATAGAATGAAGATAGATCCAGACCTTTGAAATCAATCTGTGTCCCTTCTGGCACAGTAAGATACAATTGTTGGGTTTGCCCACCTATACCAAAGCAAAATATAGTGTTAGCACTGGTAGGACAAGTCATATGCTTGGTAGTGAATGGTTGAGCCCTACTTGGCGTATAAGCGCTGGCAGCAACACACCACTCAAATGGGCTTGCAGAACAGCCCCTGGCAAATATTTAGCACTATATACGCATATCTCAATTATAAGCTTCGTGTCATACTGGGAGTTCTGGTCTGGGGACCAGTTCAACAATGGCTGGTATAAATTAGCATCATCGTTTCCGGCTGTAGATGAGAGACCAATCCAAATTGAGACCCAGACTGCGTCATCTGCTAATCCGACTGCTGCATCTGCCGGCACTCTTGGGGGTACAAGCGACCAGCTAGCCATGACTATGTGGGCTTTCGTCGAGGGACCTGTGTAGAACCCGTTCCCAAATACCCATGTAGCCTTCCCTATCGCCATGACGGGAATGATGACTATTAGGCATAAACTACTCGAGAACAAACTCGTTTTGAAGTTAGGCATGGGGCTTTGCTAAGTATGGGGAAAGTAAGCATTTCCCCCATCATTGGCTTTACGCGAAAGGGGGCAAGTTGGTTATATATTTATTGAGTCTGCCGAGGTAAAATTCTGATCTGCTCCATTGATGGAGGTTCTGCTCATTATTCATCAACTTCAGTGAAACGGGACTGTTCAAACTTGAAATAGCCAGTAACTGAGGTCAGCTGGAAAATCCACTCAAACCCTAAAAAAAACAAGCTTAAATATTGACTGTTAAAGGATAACCTAAAAAATTATCAGTCTCTCTTCTGGCATCAATTATGCAACTACTATTCGGCACTGACTTCTCAACAAATTGTGTCCCCTATTTGTCCATATATAGCAGCCAACGTCTGTCAACGAGTATCTAAGTATAAAAATTTGCGATATACCCCCGTTAATCTGTGGAGGTGGGCCCATATTTGACATCCTATATCGCACCATGCGGGAGAAGGGCTAGAACATATTCCGTCATGATGCAGTATTCCATTCACTAAGCTTTTATATGAATACTTTTCCTGACAGTGCATTCTCACATCTATAACAGCCATATCGGCTAGCAGAGTTCGCCTATATCTAAAGAAAACTGACATTGATCTATTATATATTAGGATTTCTCCTTAGCCAACTAAAGTATCCATGTACACCTGACCGGAGTAGTGCATAAGAGCTTCATCCTACTACTTAATGGCTAGAATTAATACATCGGGCTTTACAAATTGAGTTATATCTGAGATTATGTTTTAACGTATCCCACATAAGCATTTAAATGACATTCATATATACACTGTGTGCATAAGGAATGAAAGGACCAGTGGCCAACTAAATCTAGGAAGATAAAGATCGACAAAGGATTTCTTTAACGGCGTTTATGCAATCCCCTAATCATCTACGTGAATCTACATATATGGAGACTATATCCAATGAGAATCTCCGGAATAAATAATGCGGGTATCCCTAATTCGAGTGAATATAGTTATCATTGTGGCGAACAGGTAAGCTATAAAAGGACGTTATTTTTTCAGAACTTGTAGAATTTCCAATCACCATCCCTCTTCCTATTCCTCTTTCACATCTAACTCATTCCATCATTCTGTCCTATCTGGAGTTACAAGTGGACATTCGCGTACGGCCTTTAGGTCTCTTCGACATGGCGAAATTACATGTTTCAGCTAACCTTTTCTCAAACATCTTTCTTCCTCTCCTTCTGGTGGACCTCATTTCTGGGTATGCAATATACAACCCAGACAATGTCAGTCCTTTTGCCAAATCTGCTGCTCTTTCCATGAACACTTCGCTATTCGCTGTGGATAGTCACAATCCTGACGGCGGCATCGGTAATACCGCTTGGATTACGAGATGGGCTGCTATTGGAGATAGTTTCACTGCTGGGATTGGTGCAGGCAACCTATGGTCAAATGACTATGAGGACGTAAAATGCTCCCGCTATGATAAGTCCTATATCGGGATTCTGGATCATGTTTTTGGCGATTCAGTGAGACATTTCCAATACGTGGCATGCAGCGGCGCGCGCACTTCCGATATCTTGGAGCAGGCTAAGGCATTAGCCCCTAACTTGAATCTGGTCGTAATGACTGCTGGTGGTAATGACCTTTGCTTGTCCGACGTTATCAAAACGTGCATTTTTCTTCCCTATTTTCGTCATGAAGGGTGCCAAAATGCCATCAAGAAAGCCGAAGAGAATATCGACACTATTCTGAAGCCGAATATTCGCGAGATATTGAAGGAAATTAACAATAAAATGGCAAAGAAGAGTGTCGTGGTGTATGCTGGATATGCGCAGTACTTTTACGACGATGATAAGGACGATGATTGCACGTTCAAACAGGATTTCACGTTCCCAAAATCAGGATTGGGCTACAAGATGACCCTGGAAGATCGTAGGAAATTCAACTCTCTAGTCACAAAGACAAACCAGGCTATCAATGAAGTTGTTGATGAGTTTCGCGAAAACAGAGATGGCTTGAACTACTTAATTCGGTTTGCGGACTGGGACCCATGGCCGAGACACGAGAGAATTGCTGGACAGATGTGAGTACGCTTCCTTCACAATACTTTCCTATCAACTAATCTTTTACTGCAGGTGCTGGCCAAAATCGACAGGAAGAGTACCAGATCCAAACCAACCCAACCTTCAGTTCTTTAAACCGGCCACAGATACGCCTGAGAGGGAGCTGAAAAGACGTGATGAACTATCATTGAATCTTGTTGAGAAGTCGCCCAATAGGAAAGGGTGGAAGGAAAGGCTTTACAACTCTATTCTTTACAAGAGTGTAAATCCCTTCGCCGAAGCCCTGGCCCGTCTGACTCGGCGAGGTGCCATTTCACCTCCTCGCTGCCCCACGGACGATGATTGGGACATTGGCTTTGGCCTACCAGATCGCTGGGGGAAATTTTTCCACCCAAATGAGCTCGGGCACACTACATTAGCATCCTTCGTCATGAATGCACTCCTTTCTGCAAGGACAGAGCTCATGGGTGAGAGCTATGGGGTGTGCAAGGTCCGGGACTCATTCCATTGTTTTGAACATAACCGGGAGTCCCTCGCGAAGTACATATCCCCCTCCTTTGTTGATGAAACCTACACGAAATTTTGCGCGGAACTCTACCAACAAGAGACTCCGAATTGGATCGATGAGCGCATTTTCAACGAAGGAAGCCATGAAGCGCACAAGTACACAGTTCAACTGAGAAATGGCGCAATAAAGCTCGACAAGGAAGAATGCCTTGATTCGTTTAAGCACCTCATTTATTCTTGCGATATGGCTCGAGACCCTAATCCCCACGGTTGGAAGCATGGAGGTACATACCAACGAGGAAGCTATACTTACAAGTTGGAATCTGTGTCTCCTCATTCTCGTCCCTGGCCTCTTGAGAAGCCCACAGGAAAGTGTGAAGGATGGTACAAAGGACTTTTCGGTTCCTATACCGTGCGAGGTGCTGGTTGGGTTGCCGATAATGGGCAGAAACTAGCAGACAGCATCAAGTCATGTGTGGGACTGGGGTTGACTAACTACCATTTCGAGTGGCTTGACAAACCGGACAGGGATGGCATGGAGTGGAAAGCCACTTTCCGGACTCCAATTTGGACTCGCCTCCGGTGCTTCAATAACAACAACAGAAGAGAGCAGGTGGCCTTACTGATGGATGCCGTGGCACAGACTAATGAGTTATTGACTGGGTCAAAATTGCGCCAAGGTTGACGTGAATGGTCCGCGTAATGTACTGTGTCCGTAACTGGATATTTTGTATAACCAGACAGAAATCACATTTGGCTATTCAGTTCTACTCTGTAGTATTCGATTGACTGCCATTATCGTCATTTCCGTAGAGGATTCCCATCCTGTAGACGTAAATATCTCCATTGTGGACTTGGCTTGACAATCCATGCAGTTTTCATTGCAGAATAATAATCGGACAGGGAGGGCTTCCCATCTCGGTGGCCCTTGTTTCTCCATTTGTGAAAAATTGATAACCTAGCATATCTATCTAGTATTATGAGAGATTACACTCTGTTCGAGATTCTCATGGCCCGGCACCAGTACCTCCACCAGTTTTTCCGTGATTCCCCTATGGAAAACGCATTTACAATCAACGGCCCATGGATTTTTTTTCTTTTTCCTTTTTGGTTGGTTGGTTGGTTGGCTAAATGTGTTGAAACGAAAAGTCCGCTGCGACACAGAAGACGGAGGGGGAGACTTCGAATCCATTGATCAATTTAGGTTCCATCTCAGAGTATTTCGTACCATCGCGTCCCAGAACTAAAACTTCTAGGATTACCAAACACAAGGTTAGATGTTTAGCAGGCCATATTGGTTAGGGAAAGAAGCGAATTCTACGGAGATGACGAACGATTTATCATTATTGAAGAAGGGCACAAACAAGATATCCAGTTCAGTTCCAACTTTTACTTCAGTTGGAAGTGCAAAGTTATCGCCGTATAACTCACACTGGTCCTTTCAATCAGCTGGAATTTCTAGTGCAAAAGATACCTAAGCCTCCATGGCCTCCACCAAAAGCAATCCAAATGAGGCGAGAAGATCAATCGCTGTGACTGCTCACTCCCCCCTCTTCGTTACGGTTTCAGTTGAGCAAGAACAGTAATAGTCGACGGCCTGTCTGCGCCGGTTTAATATAATATAAATTGATAATATCGCTCGCAAAGATCCATAGAAGTCATGACCGTACCACGGAGATCGTCATATATTCGACTAGTCAAGTTCTGGCTTCTAGAAGAGCGTGCCGTCACCCGAGTTCAAAATTGGACTGGACTTGGTTTCTGGTCGTTTTGCAGCCGCAAGTTCGCGCCCTGCTTTCCATGTACCTGCCTCCAGCATCTGGGGCAAACTCAGTCGAGTACCTCCGAAACGGCCACTAGTTGCGACACGTTCATGTAATTTATCCAATAAGGCAACGGTCATTGCGCGCCATTCCACAATCTCATCGTCACCTGCCCCGAAGCACGGAAGGTCACCACCACCAGAAGACTGTAAACCCCTCTCCATAGCTTCTGGCTTCAGCGTTAGAAGACCCATATCGACAAATAGCCCGCCATTGCGATACTCTGGAAGACCCGTTCCGAGCTCGGCATTGGCCCACGGCGCTGATAGGAGACGGGTGAATGGCACCATCAAGGTGTATGCTAGCCATTGGGTGAGTTTATGGAAAGGTTGTATAGAAGCCGTCTCTGGGTCAGACCCGTCATCTGAGCACTGCCTTAAAGCTCTTAGTGGCCAAGCATCGCCTATAGGTTGACCCCGAACATGAGTGCGGTCTGAAGGCCAGATTGGAATAAGCGTCTTCTGGAGGATACTCCAAAGGAGGGAATAGTCTAGGGATCCCTCGCTGTTTTCTAGTATATAGTCTTTCCGAATGTCAGTAGGAATGATTGGTTGGTAGAGCGATCGAATGAGGCTCCATACCCACAAGCAGACCAGGCCGCCCCGAAGGTCCAAAAAATTGGGGAAGACTCAACAACGACTCCCCGAGTCTGCGCAATATATCTCCACGAGCGGAAAGGCCAAGCAGATTATTGCCTTTACCAGCTTGAAATCCGGCGGAGAGTGTTTCAAGGCTCAATGCTTGCAGACCTTGACCTGTAGAGGACTATTAGATCACCTTCAGCCGGGGAAACGTCAACATCCTGCCTACCATGCACAATGTCCTTTCGTAGGGAGGCCTGATCCGCAAACATCCCATCCAGGTACATATGAAGAGATGCGACGGCAATTCCCTCACTTCTTGTATAGACCTCCTCAGTATCTGGTTCCTTATACCGCCAAGTATCGCCTGCTCCGGCATCCAAAAGCACTGAAACGAAAAAGAGATCGATCAAGCTCCGCGCCTGCTCTTTGACGTCGTAACCATCTTTCTTCCAAGTGTCTAAGAGGTTCGAGATCCGAGGAACGCCTCCGACTTCGAAATGCTGCCAGCGACCGTGTGGAGGGATCAAATGATAGCGGTCCGGTCCGAAGTCGCGCTAATGAGGACCGTTCAGCAGGGAAGCAAAGGAGGCGGCCGATCTAAACAGCAAATTATGGGTATAGTTACATACTTCGATAATACCCATGACATAGTCGCCAACTTCGTCCAACCGTTCAGGGTGGTAGTCATAATGACTCAAGCTGCCTTGCTCCGCAAGTTGAAAGACGGCGTGAGCCTTCTCGCGAATGGCTTGGAGACTCAGAAGGTGCTCGATTTGATTGTCCATGATTGCCGGTATGAAGGTATACAAAGTTACGTGGGCGATCTGAAAATAGGGAAGATGGCAATGGGTGAGGCCGTGGGCATTGCCCGTACCACCTCGTTGCGGGGAAGCTCTCTTATCGGGTTTCTCCGATATGACCTGCGCCGTACTCTTGCATATCTTATCTAATACCTACAGGAGATAGTTAGCGAACAGCTGTAATGATTACGCCGATTGGCAGATGTTAGCTGTTCGAGTAGTACGCGTTAAGGAGCGTTCATGGCCGAATGAGCCGAATGAGTTGGCACGCGTCTCGTCGTCTTGTCGTATAGCAGACGTCCTTCTATCAGTAGTATGTCATTCTATGGGTAAGACCGAGGCATTCACAAACTGAAAGATTGTGTGGATGTCCATTTCTTGTTCCTGTTGTGCTATACCATAACACTCTGGATACATTAGTACTGCTACTTAGTGGGTTGGTTACGTAGGGACGCCATGGCCTGTGGTCTCTGTGGTGCAGCGCTCGGAACGTGGCTTAAATTCCGTCCATGCTGAAGGCTATCTCGACGCGACAGGATCAATAGACCGTCTTCGTGAGACGGTTGATATCCTTTTCTATATCGACTGATGGGATCGTGTGATGACGTCGTCACATTCCCGCTGACAAATGGTTCGGCCTCGTCGTCCGCCGACGCTGACGAGCACACGCGGACTCACTCTCTCAAATATCCTGCACGCCCAGCTGGTCTGGGATTATACAGGTAGCTCGATCCTCGGACGCTCTATTTGCCAGCGTCAAAATTTTTTTTTTTTTTCGTTTCATCATTCAGTTGCTTCTTCATATCCTTCCACACACCCCAGTCATGGTGGGCCTCTCGCAGGTGCGCAGCTCCAACTCTGCGCTCACCTCGCACAATCCTCAATTTGTCGCCGTCTTTGTGGGGGGAACGAGTGGGATTGGCGAGTACACAGCGAAACAACTTGCCAGTACAGTTAAACAGCCGACTATTCACCTGGTGGGCCGCAATCCAGCCGCAGGGTCGCGGATCGTGGACGAGCTCAAGGCCGCCAACCCAAATGGGACCTTCAATTTCATCCAGTCCGATGTTTCCTTGCTTCGGAATGTTGATGAGGTGTGTGCGGTGATCAAGAACAAGGAGGATACCGTTGATCTACTGTTTATGACGACGGGGCACCTTGCAGCTTCGAAAAGGGGTACTGTACCGGGTCTTTTTCCATCTTCCTATAGGTACTGATTATGTTTCACGATAGATACGACGGAAGGCCTTGAGAATAACCATGCCCTCCGATACTACTCCCGCATGCGCTTCGTGCAGAATCTCCTCCCCTTACTCAACGCATCCAAAACACCAGCAAGAGTGGTGACCGTGCTGGCAGCAGGACAAGAAGGGCAGATCGCCGAAGACAACTTCGATCTCCAAAAGGCATGGTCATTTGGCAAGGCCGCGACATATGCT
Organism: Aspergillus ambiguus; assembly: GCF_047715705.1. Taxonomy (NCBI): domain Eukaryota; kingdom Fungi; phylum Ascomycota; class Eurotiomycetes; order Eurotiales; family Aspergillaceae; genus Aspergillus; species Aspergillus ambiguus. The sequence goes on along the minus strand of NW_027395543.1, from coordinate 105,485 downwards.
GCCACCATGAACTCCCTGGCAATAGAACACCTTTCCTCGCAACATCCGTCAATCAGCTTTGCACACGTTTTCCCTGGTATCGTTCGCACCCCCTTGATGAATAGTTCTTTTGGGTCAATTGCTGGCTCAGTCCTGGGATTTCTGTCCCGACCGTTTTCTGTGTCGGTGCAGGAGAGCGGTGAGCGCAATCTATTCATTTCGACCTCGGCCGCATACCCTCCTGCCGCCCCGGCAACCCCGTCAAACGTCGGAGTCCCCTTGGTTGAGGGAGTGCAGACAAGCACAGCGTCAAATGGTCAGGTCGGTGGTGGTTCCTATCTCTTGAATTATGACGGCGCCGACGTGACCAATGGGAAGCTCATGAACGAGTACCGTCAAAAGGATTTTGCTCGCAAGGTTTGGGAGCATACCGAGGCAACTTTCAAGAAAGTTCTGGGAACTGCTTGAACACTAAGTGAGATTTTATTGACGATGATATATCGTTTTACGTTTAATGATGTTTCGAAAAAGTTGTAACCCAATAATATTACGTGAAATTGATTTACTGGGTGGGTTTCCCATACAGTAGTACCCAAGAATGTCTATCAAGGCTCCAGGTCATCAATATCCAACAAAGGCCGGTGAAGATAGTGCAGTGTTTGCCAATAGTATGTCTGCGGACAGATAAATGCCCATATATTCCGTCAAAAAAAAAAAAAAAAAATCAACCATTCAGCCACTGCAGAGCACAGAGCATGTTGTCAAAAAACTCCTTCTGGTGGTCTGCCAGGGTTGGCGAAGGGAATGTCCACGAGTAATGAGGGAAACCAGGGTAGGCATCATATGCCACGGGCACCCCAGCTGCTTCAAGGACATCCTTCATGAGGCGTGCATCATCGCGTAGCGTATCGCAACCACTCTCAGTGATATACACCTTCTTCAGGTCCTTCAGGCGGGGGTGCAGGAGAGGAGAGAAATATTGGTCCTCCGGCGTAGCACCATACGTATCTAAAAAAGTCCTCATCCCCAACTTTGTGTTAATGGTGTTGTCTGCATGTTCATCCATAGACGTGTACTTCATCTTGTGCTTCTCTGGAACAGCATCCGGGTGTACGGTGAGAGGGACCATGGCTAGCACTCCCTTCACCTTCTCCGCCATTCCCTGGTCGATCAACCGCAACGCCGCACCGAAGGCTAGATTTCCTCCTGCTGATGTGCCTGTTAATAGGATAGAAGAGGCGGAGAAGTTCCCAATTGCCCAGAGTGCCGCCTCCACGCAATCGTCCAGCGCGGCAGGGCATTTGCTCTGTGGTGCCAGGCGATAGGACACGCTAACCATCGTCATCCCACTGCTCTTACACATCAACCGGCATATTGCGTCCTCCCCCTCCACGCTGCCCATCGTCCATCCACCCCCATGGATGTATATCCCAATTGTTTCCGTGCAATGGGTTGCGGGTGGCCTATAGATGCGAGCCCAGCTGTTTTCGAGCGTTACATCGCTGGTTTGAACGGATTCATCGGTTGGTGGTAATTGGTACCGTGTCGCCAGCTTCAATAGCAACTTATCCCAAGTTTGCTGGATTTCGTCGAGAGAACCTGTAAGCTTTGGATTTTCCCCAAACTCGTCGATAAACTGGCAGGCTGTCAACATGGACCATTAGTTCGATTGGAGGAAAATACCTTCTGCCATGCTGGTGCGTACAGAGTGGCCATAGTTTCCGGCAAATGTAGACTCCTACCTCTACCCCTTGGGCTCGTTGTAATTGTTATTCATAAGGAGGGACCGGATCATGCGAACAGTCGGGGTAGTATGGCCTAATGATATTACATGGAGAGCGGCTACTGTTACCCGGTGTCGGCTGCAGGAGATCATCTTGTCATGGGATTTAGAACGCTCGGGTGGAACAGATGTAGATGAAATACATCCAAATCTATAAATAAGAGAAACAGCTTTTGCATAAGTCTTCAGCGGCACCGTATTTGGTGCATTACCTGACCGAATTTTGGTAAATCTTCACTAAATTACGTGGCGGTCTCACGCACTGGTATCTGATTTAGGTTCACACCCGGTCGTGACTTCGAAAGGACCGCAATAAATATATGAACATAACGTGAGGTGTAGGACTGGTGAGTCAGAAGTTGGCCATGACTAACTACTGTCTACTCAAATGAAGTCGAGCCTAGTGTGCTCGGGTGAGGATAAAGAAGACGTCCTGCATCGGGCCAATCTTAAAAGGATCGATCTGATTATTAAAAATGACACAATTGGTATGAGCGTTACTGGCCTTTTCTTCAACATTAATAAACACTTCTGTCCAGAGGGTGTCATTCCAGCTTGACTGAACGATGATGTACGGCAACTAAGACGAAGTAGAGATCGGTTATTATTATCCGACCATGACCTCGGCATACTTACGTCCCACATCACTGCTGGAATAAATAGAACTATGAAGCGGTGCTGTCAACAGCAATTCATAGGCACGCGGATAAACAATGACAACCCAAATTGATACCAGTGTTCCCCCCTTTAAGGGTCTCCCAGCATGGGTACTCTCGAAACTCCGTCCTATCGCTATTGAGAAGATCAAGGCAGTCCATGCGTGGGTAGAAGAAGAATGTATCCCCGCTGAGTCTGTCATGAAGGTGCAACTAGCCCAGGACCGATGGCGCACACCGCCGCTCATGAAAGAACTGCGCGAAAAGGCGAAAGCCCGCGGCCTCTTCAACCTCTTCCTCCCCCACCATTTCCCCGAGTCTCCGGGACTCACGAATTTGGAATATGCTTGCTGTGCGGAGATCATGGGACGTGTTTACTGGGCCGCCCAGACGATGAACTGCCACGCTCCGGAGACGGGAAATATCGAGCTTTTGGCCAAATATGCCAACGACGAACAGAAGGCACGCTGGCTCCAACCGCTACTAAACGGCGACTTCTCGTCTGCCTATTCGATGACTGAGCCAGAGGTGGCCTCCTCTGACGCAACAAACATCGGCATCCACATGCAGAAGGTCGGCGACGAGTACATTATTAACGGTCGCAAACTGTTCGGGAACGTCTCGTGGAATCCAGAGATGAAGCTCTACATCCTAATGGGCTGCTCCGACCCCAACAATCCAAATCCATGGCGTCGACATTCCATGCTGCTCGTGCCCAGCGATACACCTGGGTTGTCCATCACCCGCAATCTCTCCATTATGGGCTATGATCACGCCCCGGAAGGTCATGGCGAGTACATCTACCAGAATGTACGAATTCCCGCGTCCAATGTTATTCTGGGGCCAGGTCGCGCCTTTGAAATTGCCCAAGGCCGCCTAGGACCGGGGCGGATCCACCACTGTATGCGCCTGATCGGTCAGTGTGAGCGCGCCTACGAGTTTGCTTTGATCCGTGCGACAGACGCACGCAAGAAGCCACGCGGTCGCTTGATCGGCGACTTCGACAGCAACATTGAACGCCTCGCCCAGATGCGTCTAGAAATTGACGCTCTACGCTTGGTTGTCTTCAATGCGGCTGACACCATGGATACGTACGGGAACAAAGCCGGACGATATGTAATTGCGCAGAGTAAGATCCTAGTCCCAGAGAAGATCGCGCGTATCATCGACGAATGCATGCAATTCTATGGCGGACAGGGTCTGACACAACATACGCCTATGCCGGAGATGTGGACATATGCTCGCTTTGTGCGGCTGGCTGATGGTCCAGACGCGGCCCACCGCCACCAGGTTGGCCGGGATCAGCTCAAGGGCGCGGCAAAGGTCCGTGAGAGGCATGAGCGGTATTATCTCATTGCGCAGAAGCTGAAGAAGCAGTATGGCTTGGAGGATGAGCTGGTGGATGAGTGCACTTGGGAATACTTGGATGTGAATGCTATAAAGTCCAACCTGTAGTTATCGGATCACGAGCGGCCTTACTACCATGTTTGCCATTTCTAGTTATCTGTCTTTTAAGGAATAATTCTGGCCTTTCGGAATCGATCAAAAGCAGTGTGCCACCCCTGCTGCGTCGTAATCTCCTCCTTATCTGTCCCCCAGGCTTTGTGCGTCTTCGTCATGTCCAACTGACGGTCAAAATTAAACATCGTCATGATGAAGTACGGGAAGAACTGGAAGCTGCGCTCATTCTTGCCAACATGACCTTCCCGCAGCCCATACTTCGGCTCCATTTTCACCCACTCCGTCTGATTCTCCATGATATATCGGGCAGGATCCGGGCCAGGGCCGTTGGTAGGCGCCACGCCCTTCAGGCCAAAGTAATCGCAGATAATTGGCCATTTTGCGGACCAGGAAGACGGCTGTGAGTTATCTGCCGCGTTGAAATCCTGACCTGCACTGACCTCCGCGTGCAGACTCGCATGGATCGCAAATCGCGCGATAGTATCTTGGCTGCTATCATTGCTCCGAATCTTCCAGCTCTCCATTGTTCCAGGGAATACCACCTCAGCACCCTCACCGTTAAGCTCACGATAAAGACTGAGATAGATTGCCAGCCACTGTGCGAGACAGTAGACGTTGTTGTTTGGCACAAACCCGATGATTACGTCTGGCATGACAGTACAGTATGTCCACGGCTTTCCATCCGATATTTTCTTCAGCAAGTCAACCTGGTTGTAGTAGAACATTTGAGACGCATGTGGCTCCGGAATCCTCGGCATTGACTCTCTCAGCGGCAAGTCGTTCTTCCACGGGAACTCATCGATCAAATGCACGCCATACCATTTGGTGCCTGTCGGCAGCACTACAAACCGTAACTTCGGACTCAATTTCTCAACCACAGTAACGGCGTTTTGCAGAATTCGTACGTTGATTTCGATCTCGTTTGCCGGCGTCATATCCATGATATATGCAAAGAAGTACACCACCGACACAGTCTCAATGTCCTTCACGTGTCTGCGCAGCTCGCTCTCGAGTGTTGCGGGATCACTTTGTAGGTCAATCCCGGAGGCCAGTTGTAATTTGTTGGACGTAGGCCATTGCGCCTGCTCGGCTGATAAGGGGCGGTTGGTCAGCGCGGTGACTTTGCTGAAGGAATCAGAAGAGGGATAGTCGTGTAGGATCGCGTTCACGATAGCCCATCCAGTGATGCCTGAGGCACCAAATATGAGTGCGTGATTGTTGGTGAGCCTCGTCATTATGGCTTTTTGTAGAGTCCTTAGTAGGAGATTAAACAGGGGAGGCTGCTGATGATTGCAAAGCTCATTTGTACGGCCGACTCTGACCGAGCTTCGGCGCATTTGACCGAGGTAGAGGATATCATTATCCGAGTACCCCCGCATGAGCTTGATGGGGTAAAAATAAACATGACTGCTAGCTACAAAAAACCGTTACTGAAAGGGAAATGGGAAGAATGGAGACAGGTAGAAAGTCGAAATCAACCCCTGTCTAACTCGCCTACATTGCGGTCCTCTCCATCACCATGTCGTACAAATCCGTCTTCCCCCCGTTGGACATTCCCTCAACCAATATTCTCTCGTATATCTACCCCGCCAATGAGCCCCTTTCCGACAAGCCCATCTGGATCGATGCTGCGAATCCGGCCCATTGTCTATCCCCGCGGCAGATGCTGTCATGGGTGCGCCGACTCGGCTTCGGTCTGGATAGACTTGGTATCCAGCGAGGAGAGGTTGTCTTAATCCTCACTCCCAATCATCTCTTCGTGCCCATTGCATATCAGGGTATTGTAGGTGCTGGGCGCATCTTTAGTGGCGCAAACCCGGCTTATACTCCATCGGAACTTGAATATCAGATCAGGAACACGGATGCGAAGTTGCTTCTCGCTCACCCCAGCCTAATTGACAACGCAGTTGAAGCTTCTCGGCGGGCAGGGCTAAGCAAGGACCGCATATTTCTGTTCACTGATGATGCACCCACTGGGCCCATCAATGGGGTAAATGATTGGCGCGCCATGATCGGCACCGAAGAAGAGGGTCAATCATGGAAATGGGACGAGATGATCAGCACAGCGCAGGGTGTTGTCGCAACAATCAACTACTCCTCTGGTACGACGGGTTTGCCCAAGGGAGTGTGCATCTCCCATCAAAATCTGATTGCAAATGTCGCGCAGACAATTTTCATAAGGGATCAGGCTACCTCCTATGTGGCCGTGGATGCACCTCGCCCTGAGGAGCGCTGGGTAGGGTTCCTTCCTCTGTATCATGCGTACGGTATGTGATTTGATCCAACTAAGGTACCCTTGCGCCTAACTTGATATAAGGCCAGCTGTATGCGTGCCTCATGGCCCCTAAGCTTGGGTTTCCGATATATATCATGCGAAAGTTCGTGTTCGAAGAATTTCTCAAAACCATCCAACAATATCGCATCACCCACCTCCAGGTCGCCCCTCCGATCCTCATCATGCTCGATAAGCGCCCCGAAACCGCTCAGTATGACATCAGCAGCGTGCAGAACATTCTCTGTGGAGCCGCGCCCCTATCCAGAGAGTTACAAAATAGCATCCAGAAGCGCTTCAATCTTCGTGTCGTACAAGGATGGGGTATGACCGAAGTCACCTGCGGCGCTATCCTAGTTCCCGGTGGAATGCTTGATGAAACAGGGAGTGTTGGCATGCTGATCCCGAATTGCGAGTGCAGACTCATTGGGGACAATGGGCTCATTGTCGAGCCTGGGCAGCCGGGGGAGATGTATGTGCGCGGCCCAAATATCTGTCTGCGCTATTGGCGCAACGAGAAGGCTACAGCTGAAAGTCTAGACTGGAACGGGTGGTTGAAGACCGGTGATATTGCCGTTGTGAAGGACAATTGGTTTTGGATTGTAGACCGCAAGAAGGAGCTCATAAAAGTCAACGCTCTTCAGGTGGCACCCGCAGAACTGGAAGCGGTGTTATTGGAGCACGATGCTATCGCTGACGCCGGCGTGGTTGGCGTTCAGATATCAGCGGGTGAGGAGAGGCCTAGGGCCTATGTTCGCTTGAAAGAAGGTCGACACTTGACCCCGGAAGATATTGATAAATACATGAGGGAGCGTGTTGCCAAGCATAAACAGCTTGTGGGTGGTGTTAGACTGGTGGATGAAATTCCGCGTCTCACGAGCGGAAAGATCCAACGCGCTGTCTTGAAGCAGTGGGCTAAGCAGGAAACCGAGTCTTCGAGAGCTAGGCTATAGTTAGATTACATTAGATTATACTTTCCTCCATTGTACTTTGTTCACCATCTCCAGCTTAAGTACGATTACGGTTCTCACAAGCCCAGTGCCATTACGTAGCGTCTAAACTGCACTACTTACTGTATACAAAAATCTTATTGAAATATCTTATCAGGCTAAAATCTTTGCTGTCTCTCAGATTATGCAACTTTCAGAGGGTACTCAATTCCCCGCTCCATGATAGCCACCACGCTACCCCATGGCCGGAAAACAATAACCTTATGGCAAACTTCACCCTGATCTGTGGCCATAGGAGGATTTGTATAGGAACACTTTGTCCTAGATAGCTATCAATATAGTACTGGTTAAGTCTGCAGTTTATCCTCCTTGTTTGGTACACGCTCGAACTATATACGTCCCACACGCTATCCGTGACAGCCTCAGACACCCATTATCCGAACACAGAATTCTCCCCATCAAAAATCAAAAGATGGGTGACTATCCGTCAGGCGTAACTATGCCGGCGCCTACCTTCGACTACCCGGAAGCGACGCCCGAGGGTCCCTACAGGGTGCTCGATCAGTACCACTCCAAGCCCCGTAAGATGCGTGTTGCCTGTGTTGGGGCCGGTGCTTCTGGATTGTGTCTTGCATACAAGATGGAGCGAATGTTAGAGCCCAAGTCCTGGGAGCTAACACTTTTTGACAAGAATCCACATTTTGGCGGTACTTGGTACGAGAACACATACCCCGGAATCGCATGCGATATTCCTTCACACATTTACACCTTCACCTTCGATCCGAATCCAAATTGGTCACACTTTTTCGCCTATGGCGACGAAATCCAGCGCTACTTTGAAGACTTCGCGGCACGGCATGATCTTTGCAAATACATGAAACTTAGCACAAAGGTAGTCAAGTGCAAATGGGACGACGACGAGTCCATCTGGCAGATTACCCTGGAAAATACAGTTACCAAGGAACGCTGGCAAGATTGGGCTCACTGCGTCGTCAATGGCACCGGCATCTTGAATACCTGGAAATGGCCCGATGTAGAAGGTCTACATGATTTTGCTGGTCCAAAGATGCATTCTTCTGCATGGAACCATGATGTGGACTTCGCAGGGAAGACTGTTGGCGTCATCGGAACCGGCTCAACTAGTGTCCAAATTGTGCCCCAGCTCCAGAAGATTGCGAAGCAGGTACAGGTATATATGCGCAGCCCGACTTGGATCAGTCCCCCATTCGGTGCCGGGGCCCTGGCTCAAGTGACGCAGGGTAAGGATACTGACCCGGGGAACCGCCAATATACCTTCACCGAGGAAGACAAGAAGCGCTTTCGTGAGGACCCCGACTTCCATCTAACCTTCCGGAAGAGCATCGAGGCAGAGGTCAATGGGCTGTTTGGTATGTATCGTCAGGGGTCCGAACTCTCAAATATCTTCCGCGATGTTATCACCAAAGAGATGCATCGTCGTATGGGACCAGGCCATGAAGAGCTGAAAAAGTTCATTATTCCCACCTGGGCACCTGGTTGTCGTCGTATCTCTCCGGGGGATGGCTATCTCGAAGCCCTTGTAAAACCCAATGTGGAACCCGTCATGAAAAACATTCTGAAAATCACAAAGAAGGGCATCGTTACAGAGGATGAAGTAGAGCATGAGATGGATATCCTAGTCTGTGCAACTGGGTATAAGGTTGCCTTTAAGCCGGCATTCCAGGTTGTCAACGGAGAAGGTAAATCCATTCAGGAAGACTGGGGCGAGGGCGTTAACCTGTACTTCGGTGTATCAGCTCCACGGTTCGTCTATGCTGGCTCTAATACACTACTTTATTCCTGAATATTTCCTAATATGGCTGCAGATTCCCCAACTACTACACCATTGTCGGACCTGGTGCCACATGGTCGAATGGCACCCTTCTACCTTCGATTGAAACCACTATCGAATATAGCGTGAAGTGCATGCGTAAGATGCAGCAGGAGCATATCCGCTCAATGTCCGTCAAACAGGATGCACTGAATGATATCTACGCTCACTTTGACGAATTCCACAAAAATACGGTGTGGCAAGAAGCATGCCGCTCATGGTTCAAAGACGGCAAGCTGAAAAACCGTATCTACCTCTGGCCAGGATCTACAATCCATTTCCTCAAGTCTATAAAGGACCCTCGCTTTGAAGATTACGATATTCGCTACAGGTATAAGAATCGTTTTGCCTTCCTGGGCAACGGGGACGTGAAGGCCACTGGCGCGAAGGATATGCTTGGACTATCCACATACATCCGAGCCAACGACGACGAGTGGAGAGTGGACTGAACATGGCAGTCTCTGAACCGCCATCTAGCTGAATTTAATCTTTGGGTATTCTCTGGAGTTTGGAGGTGTTTGCTGATAATTTATTTGACTGATTCATTTTCTGCGGGCTTCCCTCTTGCCCGCAGCTTTTATGCCACCTCACTTGTCATATACTCGCCGTGATAGAAGAGTTTCATATCTCTAAGCTTCCAAAATGCCGCAAAAAGTGTCGTCAAGAACCAGGACATAGGCAGCCTTCAAGGTAAATGTGAATAATATGAGTAGCTTGCATTCACCTGATCATTTGGGTTTTGTATCTTTGTCTCAGCATTAAATCTTGGCTCTTCCTACTTCCTTTTTGGTTCTCGGCTAACGGTAGCCTGTGGAATTCATAGCCTTTTCCTCGTCTCTGCCTGCATAATTCAGACATTATGCCATTTAGAGGCCCTAATCTGGCTTTATATCCTAGAAATTGCTTTTCTTGCCGATATAACTTCGTCTGCATTACCACGCTCTCTATCGCAATGCACAATTTACTGCGAGGAGTAGGTTTTATCACAGGCGCCGCATCTGGTAAGAAACGATTCCCCTTGCTCTTGTTCTTGAACAGGCGTCTAATATCATCAAGGCATCGGTAAAGCGACGGCTTTTTCATTCGCTCGCCATGGCGTTCGACAGCTTGGTATAGCGGATATTAACATTTCAGCCGCCGAGAAGGCGGCCAAAGCCCTAAACTCTCAGTTTCAGGGGTTGCAGGCTATTCCAATTAAAATTGACGTCACAGATCACGTCTCCATAGAGGACGCTGTTGGTCAAGCAGTCGACAAATTTGGTCGCATTGACTACGCAGTCAACAATGCTGGGATCGGAGGACCGGCAGATTTATCGACCGAACATGATATCAAAGACTGGCAGAAAACAATAGACATTGATTTAAACGGGGTGTGGATGAGCAGTCGAGCTGAGCTTCAGGTAATGCAGCAACAGGAGAAACTAGAAAAGTATTCATTCCCCTTCCCCTCTGCCGTTCTCTTTGTCTGACTATCGAAGCTCTCCTCGATTAAACCGAGGTGTCATTGTCAATGTTGCTTCTATGTATGGCATCATCGCTACATCCCTCAATGTCCCGGTAATCTCGTATACTGCCGCAAAGCACGGCGTCATCGGCCTTACCAAGGCTGACGCTCTTGCGTATGCCCCCAAGGGCATCCGTATCAACGCCATTTGTCCAGGATACGTTGCTACGCCACTGGTCTTGAATTCCATGCCATCTGAGGTGCGTGACCGTGAGATCTCTAAGACACCCGTCGGACGTATGGCGCAGATGGATGAAGTAGGAGATATGATCACCTTCCTGGTGTCTCCTATGAGCAGTTATATGTACGGAGCAGCTTTGATTGGGGATGGGTAAGGTTCTACTGTCGTCAGTTACTGGTAAGCGTGGGCTGACCAATTTAGTGGTTTTACAATCCAATGATTGTAATTTATAAAACCCAGTCTGGCAGATATTCGCCAAGGCATTTCATATTACATCGAGTGAAAGTGGATGACGCTAAGGTATGATAACAATTGCAACACACACACCAAACCAATTCTTCCCACCCCAGGAGCCAACAAGGCGTAGAACAATACCTTCTAAGTGTAACCTAAACTACTCATCGTAACATCTCACTCCATATGTCGTCGGATTGGTTTGATCTGTCAGAATACCTGGCAATAGATGACCGCCTTTTTTTGTTACCCAGTACACTGCGTGCGTCTTTGGAGCTCGTTGTATTGAATTCATCAGGTGTTGCAGGAGTTTGTATCGATTTCAAAGTGTCCGGTAGCCCGGTATTCATGCTAGCATGCGTCTCGTCCCCAGCCGCAACAACAGGCTCGTTCAAGAGGGACATGAACTCCATCTCGGTACTATCGCTGGTACCTGGAATGTGCGTCTGGCGAGATGCAGCCTCCGCAGAGATTGGGGAAAAGCTAGGTGTCTCCGCTCCCGCCCAGACTGACCTAAACCCAAGGTCTGGATCGATAGGCAGACTATCATGAGTCCCAAGCTTGGACCAGGCATCGTCAAATGCGGAGAGATCATTCCCGTCACCAGAGACGACAACAAATCCATCCGTCGCAGAATGGTGTGGCATTGTCGACTTTGCATTGCGTCGATTCGACTGGTTCCGTTTGGATGGAACAAAACCTGGTTCATTCTCTCGGTCGGCGGAACTGCCTCGTCGGGCAGGGATTAAGCTTGACGATTTATTTTCAGGCTGCGGATATTTGAGCTCAGCGAGCACGGCATGTAGTACAGCAGCCATCTGCTCTGCTGGCTTGTATGTTTCCGCCATATCCTCCAAAGCAGCTGTGAGACATTCGAGGTACTTCATATTGGTGTTAGAGGCGGTCTGGTCTTTTGAAGATGCAATGGCAGCGACTAATGCAGAGGCTGCATTCCCGGCGTGTTGAAGCCCAGTCACAAAGATACGCCGACTGTCATAACGCTGACGATGTTGCCAGAAGATCTGCGCCATGCGACCGGCGGATGCTGTGCATGTAGCCCGAGACCGAGCAGAAAAATGGCTGCTGGTCTCGCCATTAAAAAGCGAATTTGACTCATCCTCGACCAGCTCCTCATAATGGGCGAATTGGCGGTGTAGCAGTATCATTGTGGAATAGTACTGCTGGTGGAGTAAAAAAAATGAAAACGGAGCTGTCTGGACATTCTCCGTAGTGTATTGCAGCGCACGCGGAAGTTGCATGTACCAGGCCTCCAATTCGCGATCGAGGGCAGACATGCGAATGTATACATGGTGATCCAGTGTCGGGTTCCGTTTTGCTACCTTGTTCATTATTTCCGTGATCTTCCCCGAGAGTTCCATAAGCTCCATCAGGGCATGGTAGATCTCTGATTCCAGCGTCTTTGGGGGCGTGGCGGCAGGGCTTGTGCCCAGCGTGTTGAATTGCTCGGATAGCTGATATATTTCCAAGTCATCTATTTTTAGGGCTGTTGGGCGACCAAGGAATAAAGCCCAGTATCGATCGTATACGACACAGGCAGAAAGTGTCATGCGCCGAATATCCATTTCACGCTGTGAGAGGCCTAAATCGGTAGCATCCAAATGCAAACCGATATCGAAACACAATCGATTGGCCATCCCAGAGTATAGCCAACCGACATTGTCACGGCCGCATCCCACTTCCAGATCTCCCAAAAGAAGCAGTGCCCCGATCAGAGAAATCCCTCCCGGACGCTCGAGTTCGTAGTCTAGCATATATTTCGCCTCTCGGTGCAACGAACTTTCGCAGGTAGATGGCGACATTATCCGGACTATATCAGGACGATCCTTGTCCGCAAAACGAAATCCGGCGGCCAATATACAAATATGCAGGAAACCAGAGTAAAACTGTCCGCCTCCGGTTCGCTGGCCCTCATCGAATGCCCCCCGATGTACCACGGGAATCACCGTATTGTAGTGATTCCAGTAGCAACCCATTAGGTAATCATGAGTCTCCTGCGATAGTGTGGATAAGATGCGTTGCGTGCGCCGATCCTGTTCTTGTGTCGGTCGAGTCAACTCGGCTTCCGCGACAAGCTCGGAGTAAATATGGCAGTTTGTTGTTGGGCCAAAGTATCGAAGGCGCCCTGCAAGTGGATCATAGCTGAGATGGCCCTTCGTCGACACGAGCTTATGGACCATAGAATATTTCCGGCTGAAATGTGTCGAATTGCTGCTTGGGGAGCTACTGTTTGAGCTATCGCTCGCCATCTGTGGAGAGGTTTGTTGCTGGAAATCATGGCTGTCATGTTCGGGGATAGAAGGGATAAAAAGGTTAAACGTTGCCACTTCAGGTTCTTGAAAAGAGGTATTGCTCTCTACATTGTGTGGAAGGCTTTGTCCGGTCGTCTGTGACGCCGCTGGTGGTGTTGCAATTTGCTCTTCTTTATGGCGCAAAGCCGTCTCTAACTGGCTGATGCGATCTTCCAACATCGAAACGTAGGCTTTTGAGACTGGCCTGAGAAGATATCTTTATCAGCAGCTATTAATATAGGTAGAGCAGCTCCTGAACTCACTTCCGCCGTTGGTCGTCATGCTTAATGATACATTCTTGGCCAGTATCCCGACATTGAGTGCACGAGGTTTCGCCCTCAGGGACAACACAACGTGTTCGTCGGTCTCTACATGCACTGCAGGCAACCGATGCACGATGTCGAAGTTTCTTGGTACCCTCGGCTGGTGACTTATGCATGGCTGTTCTGTGTGGATACAGCCTTTATTCACCGACAAGCAATAGTCAAGCTATGAAAGTCGAGCTGAGGGATCCCGTTCTTCCAGTCTGGAACTTCTGCTCTAAGTTATTCAAGTACACGTACGATGGATAAGTTGCAACACAGAGCTGAACAGAACAGGAGAACAGGATAAAGGGATATTGAGGCGATGGACAGTCACCGCGGCGTTTACGGCTATTTCATTCAACTTATCCCACCTCCACATTTGCCCTCTAAAGCCGATTTCCCCGCACTTCTCAACGCATCCGCTCCACTGGCGCAGATCCAACTGCGTGATTCAGGAGGGATGGGGCATCTTTCATGATAAGGTTAGCTCTGACTCGTCTATTTGCGGGGAACGTGGCAACCTGTACAATGGGGGGTAACATTATCCTTCCTGAGCGAGTCAGTCTTGGCGAAATCCAAAAATGTAGGGCATGAAATTCGTTCCCAGAGGCAATTCACCACTCAGAAGGCCACGTCACCCGTGTGGCTGGACCTGGAGCATCGAGAGTACGGAGCAGCTCGCCCGAATCCTAGCATTTCTTAGGTTGATCTCATGGCTTACCATATTGGTACTACTTTATGGGATTCTTCGGGGCCTCATACGGCACACATCCGGACGCACACCAATACTGTACGGCGTGAGCAACACAGATGAAAACACAGGCCTAACAGGGTGCCACTACATGAAACATTAAACTCCACATTCGAGGAAGATCTGGTCTCTGATTACGACTGGCGCAACCGCAACTGGTAAAGGTTTGCATTACCATATACCTGATCCTGACGGTTCTGGGTGCGTTAGGCACATGGATTTCGCAAAGGTTATCGGTGCGCGCGATCCTGGCTATCCCATGATATATAAGCCTCCGGTATAGTGAGAATTTGGAATCTGTTTATTCCTTCAGGGGGCTTGTGTTTTAGAACATGAATTATATTTAGCAACAGCTATTCATGCATTATACAAGGCTAAGATGCATTTCATCTCGATTAAATAAATTATCATCCGAGTGAATCGATTATATACGAGTAATGCCTATCATTTGGTCCTATAGAGGATATACCTGGTCGTAAAGTGTACGACGAATCTTACGGATTTGTCAATCCGTTCAGTGACGCACTTCAGGAATCCTGATCGTAATTGAACCTTTTTTTTTTTTTGTGAACGAATTGCTGACATCCTTAGTTAACTCGAATGTATCTACAAATCTACTTATCCTTAAGCACCTAACATATATTACCATTTATTTTATGTTTCTGCATGCTAAGAAAACAGTTTTATTACACGTAAACTCACTCGTCCGAACACGATTATCTAGCCACTGACTCGCCCATGGCTAGTGGCTTCGGGTAATGGTTTCCCACGGAACGAAGTTCCCCGAAATAGTTCGCCATAGAGTCGACACAAAACTTGCTGCGGACCGAACATCCGCAGACAATCAAAAGGGCCATCATACAGCAAGTTTGATCACCCCTACTGTCCACCCCGCTTCAATATGCCCCAGTCACAGAAGGGAGAGTTACCTGAGCTCTCGGGGGTAGAAGAGCGTCAGGAAGTGTCTCTCAATGACGAGATATACCCTCGCCGCCGTATTGCCCTAGCTTTAGGTACCATTCTAACAACATTTTACAGTGCTAATTGCACAAAGTGTGAGGGGTGCCGACCGCGAAAAACCTAATGCGACGCGGGAGTGATCACCATGTAAAGAACTTGAGATCGAGTGCGTGTATCGCCGAGCAGACGACGACGAGAAGCAAGGTAAGAATTGCTCCTGTGGATGACCTGTCGGTGCTTCAATATTTGGTGCTTGTGAGGTAGGTTGATAGATATACATTGTCTCAAAAAATACCAAATTAAACAATGTTGTAAGGGTCTATCTACTCTTTGTAGTGCCTCCTCTTAAAATGTGGAAGGCAATCTCACAGGCTTTCCAGTACTGATAAAGAGTGAAACCGAGATGGATCCGGCACATTTTCGTGAAACATTCAGTCAAATATTTTGGATATGCTGTATTATTGAACAGTTTTCGTTCTCATATCCATATGCTATTCGCGTCTACATCTAAGCTAATTTGGTTTTAGTGAGCTCAAGTATGCCTGGGACTTCCTCCCAGTGGGCTTCGCTGTTATGACGTGCCTGTGCCTTTGCCATTCAGTGTTTATGAAGAGGCCGGTCTATATTATTTACTAGAGGTCGTCTCTTTGAGAAAAGTTTGCGGACACAGTCGGTCTAAATTGTGAGACACTTAATTTCTCTAGATTCGCAACGTTTGGTGTACAATATGTTCTGTTGCTGGCATTTGAGCTTCGCAACCAGATAGATTATTGGTACCAGCACGTTCCACCAACGGTGCGCTTTCCGACGGGCCATTCCATTTACCCAATGCACGTCGGGGTCAGCTAAAGTCTCAATATCACGGTCTGGTCGCTATTGTGACTTTGCCGTTTGTCCTGAAAGGTATTAACCACCTTTTTCGTGCCTCGACCGCAGGTGAGGATGATCCTCTATACCCGGTGCCAAACACTGCCTACATTCCTACTTGCAATATGCTCAGCGGAGAAGGCTTTCACGCACAAATCCTTCGAGTCGTATTTGGTGGTACTGTTGATACTGTTGTAAGTTTTCTCTTGCTGATAGGGAGCCCAGCTAATATCATAGGTTCTTCGCCACGGCGATGATTCTTGTACTTGCTTATCCGGGATCAGAAACACTCATGGGAATACCGTTGTTGCATCCCGATCTTCTTTCTCAGGCATATAAAATTCTAAATTATTGGAAAGCGGTGTCTTTTATGCACGGTCCTCTGCTGGAGATGGAAAAGATTGCTCATCTAAAGGGAATCAATTCCCATTTATGTGCCGTAGGCAATCAGATAATAATGCATATCCCTTCATGGAAGTCCTCCCAAGTATCCTCCATCGACAACCAAACAGGTGCCACTCACATAATCGCTCGCTGGACTACTTAAGTACACACATGCAGCGCCGAGATCTTTGGGTTCGCCCCATCGCTTGGCAGGGAGCCTCTTGAACAGCTGCTCGTTGTACATTTCATTAGTATATGTCTGTTCAGTCATCCTAGATTTGGTATAGCCGGGGGCTACACAATTGACGTTGATACCGTGCCTAGTAAAATCAGCGCCCGGAGTTCTTTTCAATGACAGGCAATTTGCACTTACTGTGCCCACTCATTGCTCATCCCGCGGGTCATATTTAGCACAGCGCCTTTACTGGCAACATAAGCAATATTCTGTAGATTCCCTTGGAAGCTGGATATGCTAGCGAAGTTGATGATCTTGCGATTGAAGGGATGCTTCTCTGGCTGGTTCAACCATGCCTTCACTGCTTCCCGAGCCACGACGATGCTAGCCGTTGTGTTTACTCTAATAACAGTTTCAAGGTCTTCAATAGGGAATTCAGTTGTTTCACCCTTCTTAATTACCCCCGCACAATTTATGACTATTGAAGGTCTGTGGACTGCCATCACCTAAGGGGGGAGCATATTAGATACCGGAGCATGATGTCAGATGCTCGAACAACGTACTGTTTCCATGACGGGAGTGATTGATTCGAGAATGGTCAGGTCAACATGGTAGATGTCACATCTTTTACCTCTCCGTTCGACCTCTGTCTGCGCAACTATTAACGTACACACTCAACATATGTTGCTCTCAAGGCTTTACCTTCACAAATGTTGGCTCGGTAGGGAGCTGCAAGGAAACTATATCTGCGCCGGACCCTGCCAGTGCTGTGCAAACACCGATCCCAATTCCTATGAATGTCAAACAAATATCTTAACAATGGCGTCTCGTTTGAACTGACCTCCCGACCCTCCTGTCACGAGGGCAACCCTACCCTCAACGGAGAAATGGCGAAGAAAATCAGGGATTGGAGTCGAGTACGAACCCATAGTCGAAAATACTGTAGTGAGAGAGAAAGTTATGGTTTATAACGGTGGATTCACAGTGAAATATATTTGGTTTGACGAGGTAAACTCGGCGCTTTCCTGCACTTAAAGTCTCGTATGCTGACCAAATAGTCCTCTTGAGGAAGACAACGGCTATTAACTTGATCACGGATTGTTGCTGGCGCGAACAGTGCAAAGCAGGGCTAGCATCCCGGCGGCCCGAATATACACGCCTCTGGAAAAACTTACCCGATGAGCAGTCAAGCATCTGTCCCCCAGTAGTCCTAATCGAGTTCCTAATTAATTTTTTGATAGAAATGCAATTGTTTTGTTGATAAAAGCGATAAAACTTCATATAGTGGGCAGAGGTGGCGGGTCGCTTGTAGTGGCGGGTCGCTTGTGAAATACGTTATAGGCCATTTCTCGTTAAAACCTCGGACTTAGTGAATATACAGTATCCTTCTCGTCTCCTTCACGGACAGACATGCAAGCACTAAATAAGACTTAATAAGACTGTACTCACTTGTTATGACGAATTCATGTACATACCCTATTTTATGTCACAATACTGCACCATATATATGAGCTGCCTAGTTCTGCTCTCGCGGTGAGTATTTCCACGGTATTGGTCTGTTTTTGTGTGAATGATTGGGATAGTGCTGCGCAAATTGTATCTTCACTAAGTTGTAGAAATATGAAAGCGTTCCCACATATACTGTTTTCTTTGCTTCTTCCTCTTCTCCTGCCTTTCCCTCCCTACGTCGTTACCCCTCCTTCTTGTATTTATCTCAGCTGCAAGCTCAACGACTATCGGCCTCAATGTCCCTAGAACAACATGGTCAACATGAATCCAGAAGCAAGAAGCTTTCGAGGTGAGATAAGAAGCCCAGTAGGATTATACTTCTAACATAGGTATATTTGAAGTCCGGGGGAAATTCTTTCAGACGGTCGCCTCTTCCTTTCTCGCGAGCTTCTCATAACTAGCCGCATGTTAAAATCGAACACCGGTGCATCGATCGTCGTCTGGATCGTCGGTGTTTTGGCTCGTCTAATTGCCTCTTCGCAGTCCACTTTGACCACTTGCGCCATCATTATCGAGTCTCTCGTTGACGCTTTTATTTATGCGTACATCTTCGACATCCTCAATCAGGTGACTTCCGTTCAAGAGGATATTCTGAACAAACCTGACCGCCCCATCCCTGCTGGACTCCTTACTATAGAAGGGGCTATAATCCGTCTAAGTCTCTCGTGGCTTGGGGCATACCCAATCGTGAACGAGGTTACTGGTAGAGAGGCAGCACGTCTCCTGTTGTTATGGGAGTTTTGGAGTCTCTTCTGCTATGTATGGCCCCGAATTAATCATTGGTTCTTTCGAAACTCCTTCGCAGGTATAGGAGTCTATATTATGTACCGCTGGATCGATATCATCATCAGCAACCATGTTTCTGGGGCCACCATCGCACCTGTCTGGGACGCATTATTTGCCGTCTGGGTCTTTCTCACGTGCCATGTCCAGGAGTTCCATGATCTGGAAGGTGATCGCAAAGTAGGCCGTCGAACACTTGCGGTCATCCTGTCCCCAAATGAGATTATCAAGCTGAGACGATTCACGGCAGGCTTCATGGTCTATTCAGCAGTTGCCTGCTTGGCATGGTTGCGAATTAAGTCGTATCCTCAGACTACTTTTGTGAAGTTACTTATCACTGCGTCTTTGTTCCTTTACGTGTGCATTGTGATAGCCATCAGAGTCTGGGTGCTGCGTTCAAAGGACTACGACGAGTACACCTATAAGGTTTACTATATTCTTTGTTCTTGTCTGTTCTCGTTATTCTTGAGGATCGCGGGATCGCCTTATTGAGTACGCACACGTTGTGCATCGGTCGGTCTCCTAAGCAATTTTCCCAAAGAGACACGGCAAGTGACATGTGTTTAATCCATTGCAGTGGCTTGAAGATGATCGAAGGAGGAAAGAGGATAATACTAGATTGACGCTAGATCCATCAAAATTATTGTTTTGGCAATGGGGATCGGGTTTTTCAGGACAATCAGATAGAGAATAGATTCGTCTTTTGCATGCATCATTTTATTCCATAAATTCATGCCAACTAGGGCTCATTGCCTATGTAGATAGCTTCGTACTGTACTTCTCGAGCGAAAATTTCAGACCCACAGGAGCTCCAGACAACGAGGCAAAAATATGATAACGGATCAGTAGGTCAATTTATCAAACCTTGATACAGGCATATTATTCTAGAATACAAGGGATAGTGGGTTCAAGTTGCTAAATTCATGAATGCGCTCATGAGACAGCAGTATAATGGGCCATACTTCCCAATGGCCGATATCATCGGATTCCCCCTCATGTCCTTCGCTGCTATTTATTTGGGTACAATCCACCTCATCACCCTTTAAGGGTGTGCTGGGGTTTGGAATTTAGTAGCTGTTAACGTAGCGCTTAGTCCCATCTGCACAATGAATGATCCACAAAAAAGGAAGTGAGGCACCATATCTACAAATATTCCTTGGTTTGTATTGGGAATAAAGTTCGTTATTTTGCCGTATATCTGAATTCATGCTAATTACATTTCATGACCTATATAATCATTCCTTTGTGCCTGTATGGTCACCCTCACTGAGCCTTATGTCTAACACCATTGCGATACACCGCTCGATCCCATCTCCGCTCTCCAAAATAATATCTGGATCCCATACCTCAAAACTGCATGCCATATATGGAGCACAAGCGGGACGGTTTGTCGATTTGACCATAGCGATCACAAGAACTTGATCCGCATAGGTTGGTCTCGCCTCATGACGGGCACTGCGGACTGCCTCCTCGACCAAAGGCGACCATATCCATTGCGCCTCTCCTCTCGAACAACTAGCATGCTGGTCAGCATGTATACGCTGGCTTTTGTGCTTCCTTCCAGATGCAGGTTATGATTATCCGGGTTGGTGAACAAATTCCACGGTGTAGTGCCACGGAAAATATCTCCTATAATGGTTCTTGGTCCAAGGGATGCCACAATACCAACCCAATCACTTTCTAGGAGCACAGATACATCGTCTCTCTTCGCCTTGCGGGCTTGTTTCAGAGCAACAAAAGTCTGAGCCTCAGGGTTGGCAATCCGTGCAAGCCATTTCTCGTCTGGGAACCGGTACTCCTGTTCGTATGTTGACGAGAAACATTGTGAGTCCTGTTTTAATCCAGTGAGTGGGATGTTTTTATACCGCTCGACTGCCGACGCATAACCTTCCTCTGGTGGGTGAAATTTGGGCACTCTGCATGATGGCTCCGCTTCCGGGCCATTTTGGCAGATTTGTTTGTGGTTCTTCCACTAAGCTGCCGGGAAAATCGATGGGGCTTAACAGATCCAGACTATATGTGTCAGTATTCTTTACGGAATACTTAATTAGCTACGCAGCTCGCATGACTCAGTGGTGTTCGTATTCCCGACGTGTTACCTCGGAATTACCCTTTTCCTGTGTTCTCGAGACACTGAGGGAGCATCAATTATATGGAGGTCCAGTTTCCCCCGATATCTTCTTGATATTTATCTTGTTGACTTCTAGATGAATGGAACGAAACACATATCATTATATTCATTTAGAATTTCGGTATACAGACAGAAACCTAGGAAAGTACATACCATCATTCGATATATATATAACTGAGCGGCACGTTGTACAACAACCGTTTTTCACACTATGTACCTATATACGAAGATTTGAGCTTCCAGAATTCAGTATATTAAAGAATCATTACTATAAGACACTTAAAATATTAAATTTCAACCCACAAGGGCGAAAATTTACACCGATATCCATTATCAATATGACGTCGGCTGTCAGAAATGAGCACGAGATGAATTGCTACAAGTATTTAATAAACATTTGATTACATCAGTCATTCGGGGTTGTAGCTCAGTTGGTAGAGCGCTCGCTTCGCATATCCTCGAGGAAGAAATGAGATCTGCGAGAGGTCTGGGGTTCGAATCCCCACAGCTCCAACTTCTATTTTGTTCAATCCGTATTGATGGCTTTCCATCGGTTCTGTTTTATTTATTTTATTTTTAATAACGCCCTTTCCTCTTCTGCAGCCATGCCCTGCGTGTTGTTGCTCGGGGATCCGCTCACAACCGTCTCTGTACCGATTTCAACCATCCATTCGCATACGCGTACATGATATCGATGAGGTTACAGAAACGTACTGAATACCCTCTTCAATCTTGCATACAAGTACACATTCAGCTAGGTATTGATACTAATCTAACGAACCAGCGAGGAAGGCCTCCTAGCGGACATAGATGGGAGGTCATATGACCTAAAACACGCAGAATGTTGCTACTCCTTCGCAAAACGGTCAACTTTCAGGATCATGTACTCTTCCCAACGGCTGTTATCATCAAGCTTAAGTTGAGCTTCCAAACCATCATTCAACAGAGTCGACAAACCGGAATGTGAGGCCGAATGGGAGGGGAGAACCTCATCCTGAGTCTTCGCAACTTCTGTGGAGGTCAAAACTCGACCATTAACGTCAATAGCCTCCGCGGAGACGGATTTGATTCTGTGACCCTCCAGATGGAAAGCAGTTTCGAAGCTAGTACGCTCGACCTCACCCAAAAACTCGCGTGAACCATACTCATCAATGATGTTGAAGAAACGCCAGACCTTGGTTTCGGTGTCTCCATTCCAGGACACGTACACGCTGGTACCCATATGATTCCGAAGAGATATAATAGCTGGGGCCTCGTTGGGTAGTCCCGTCCAGTTGTACCGGAAGCCACGATAGTTTTCAACACCTTGGCCGAGGAAGCCTGAGTCCATGTAAGCATGGAAAATTGGTGTACCGTCGGGACGAAATTCAGTGAGTGCACCCTCAGAACCCCAGTTAACCATCACGTTGCCATTGGGAAGCAGCTGTGTACTACCCTGGGACTTCGAGAGGAGGTCATCAGGCGGCTGGAAGGCTTGGACAATGGATGCCTTCCAAGTCGCAGTGTCTATCTCAATAATTTTACCTTGCGAAATGGAGTTGGTGTGGACTTCGTGACCGCGACCGTTCTCCGTCCCATGAGCAGAATTGTCGTACAAAGATATGATTTCCTTACTGCCATCCTTGGAGACGAATCGAGCATGGTGCTGAAAGCAGAACTGGACGTTGGGTCCTAGCTCGAAATCGGATTTCAAGCCTCCTAGACGCCAAATGATCTCACCGGTCGATCCATCAATTTTGTGGACAGCGCAAGCATCACGCGCCGATATCAGGTAGTTCCCTTCGAAGTCCTTGTCGACAGAGTTGATGTGGAAATAATCCCATGCATCAGAGGAGTTGTAACCGGAACCGGCCTGACCGGGATTGATAGGGAGAACAGCCTCTGTTACTGTTAGTATGTTATTACATTAGATGAAAGGGCTGGGAGAATACCGTCAGGAAGCACATGTTCCAGGCTGGACCACTCGAACAAAAGCTCACCAGTGCCAATGTCAAGTTCTACACTACCTAGTTAGGGCGCACACGGTAAATCAGCTTGTGAAGACATACCTTGGAACATAGCATCTACGATCCATTGCTGCTCAGGGCGGGCACCCCAAGCGGTGAGATCCTTGGGGACAGGTTGGTAAATCTGAATGACAGCCGTCTCCTCATTGATAATGTGAAATTCGTGCTTGTCAGTCAATTTATGATTACCAGCCCGGAGTTCCCGGATGGTCTCATAGTGTTGGTCCATAATGGTGGTATGGCCGTGACCATGACCATAGCCCGCATTGTGGTCGCCCTCGAAACAGAAGAGGATGTCCTTACCCTTCCAGCGAGCCATCTGGAAATTTGTGGCCCATATAGAGTAGTACCCATAACCGGACCAGACCAGATCTCCATCGTCGCGGAAGATATACGGAGCAGCCTGACGAGGACCATGCATTTCGCCAGCCTTATCAGGGAATCCCGCAAAGGGAGCGATAAAAAGATATCCCTGTTCCACATCGGAAGTCGCGGGAATAGTAATATTTAGTCGTGGAGGAGACAAGTCAGTCCGCGACTTAAACTGCCAGTCGGCGGCCACCAGAGGCAGCAGAGCTGAAGTAAGCCAAAACGAGCGCATGATGCGTTCTAGGAGCACAATGATCAGCCCCAAGTCGATCCATATTGTAGAAGGAAGGGTACATTAACCTTTGGTAAAGTTTCTGCACTGTAGCTTTTCCCCTGTAAGCTGCAAATGGTTCTAAGGGCTCAATTGAAAGCAGTTAAGATGGAACGACGAATAACTAGGGGAAATCTCTCTTATATACTCACTTGTCTCCGCCGCCAAGGCATAATGTTGCAGGCTCATTTGGCACCTCATAGGTAAAATTGGGCCCATCCGGGGCATCTCCACGACGATACTTTCCCGATGGGGTGCCCGCTACATGGCTGATTAATTTCGTGACTAGATAACGAGAAAAGCGGGTGAGATTGCGCCATCCTTCTATGGTACCAGTCATGGATGCAGCATCCTTCATAAATCTGCTGCTAAATGTACGCCGTAGGCGATTTGTTCTTCTTCTTTCTCTTTTTGGTGCCGGGCTCGAGAGGGAAAGCCTAGAAAGGGTGCAAGAATTGTTCTTGGCTGATAGATTAGCCGGCCTCCATGCCGTCATGTAGGAAAATAGCGTTCGGTTAACCATACCTTTGGGCAGAACCACCATCTTCTCTTTGAATTAACACGGAATGACTTATATCCTCAAGCTTATACAATTTGTTCCATCCATCACTTTGTGTTAAAGCGTTTGTTAAAATAGGGTGCTGCGAGGCTGTGAAATTTCGAAACTTGAGCCTGTCTGTTCTTGCACCGAGAAAACCGCCATGAAGCTAATCCGAAAGGCGTGAACATACTGTGTAAATTTTGCTGACAAAACATCTCTATTATGGGCCCCTCATCGGCTGATTGGGGCGAGAGAGCAAATGGGGGCTGCGTCGTGCATCTTTTCGAGTAGTGGAGAACCGCACGATGACACTCACGTTAGCTCTGCCATTAACTCATTGCACCATGCGCGTCCAGCAACTTCCTCTCGACGGCCGCGAAGGCCACGAGGCCATTCTGCGAGCCTCCTATCTAGATGACATTCCCGATGCTCTCGCACAGTGGCAGTCACAGTGGGTGTTGCTTCTCGTGAGTACCAGCCTGGACACGAAAACGGACATTATTCACGACCTTGAAGAGCGTCTCAGTCATTATGGGGATAAACTATTCAAAAAAACAGAGTAGGTAGTCACTCGCCCTGCTCAGATGTTATCGATATCGCGTGTCGCGTGCAGACCGGGCCCATTAATGCTGTGGTGAGTGTCGGGTCGGGCTCCTATTCGGATGCGTGCAAAGCGGCCCTCATGCTGGCCGCTACGCTGCCTCTCTGAGATGGAAAGCCTGGTAGATCCGCTTACGGGGGTGGCAAGTCAGGATCGGCTGCGTGCTCCCATGGCCAAGCTGATCTGCGTAGCGACTAGCCTCAGCGCCGGCGAATGGAATTCGGTCGCATGCGTGACCAATCCTCAAGGCAAGAAGCAACACTTCGCGCATATCCAGGGCGCATCGTCACGTATTATCCTAGACCCTCGGCTAGCTGCTACAACACCTGCACATTTATGGCTCGCGTCGGGGATGCGTGCCGTCGACCATTTTGTCGAGGGCATGTGTCCGCATGTCCCGCCGAGGCCCAGGAAGTTATTGATTCAGGGCTTCGACTGATGCTGCGCGGCCTGCGTGATTATCAAACTGGACGGGACACAATGAATGAGGCCGAACTGCTGCGCGGAATCTCTGAATGCCAGCGGGGATCGCGCGAAGCACTGCTACCATTCATGAAGTGGGGGGTGCGCTTTGGCGCCAGCCACGCGATGGGGCACCAACTGGTAATACTATCGCTTTGCCATTCTATCTCTCTGTGTCAAGTGCTAATAGAAATCTCCAGGGAAGCGTCGCGGGGGTATAGCACAGTAAAAGCCCTTCATGGAGGCAAGCCCATGAATATATACACTAAATTATAAGCGTCACAAGCTGTATTATTCTCCCTCATGTGCTCCGGTATACCAGACATCAAACAGAGGAATCCCAAGCCAGAATATTGACGATTTTCAATGAGACGCTAGGGTGGCAGGAGGCACAGGCGGGTGAGGCAGTAGTCCACTTTGTCGCATTTTTGGGACTGCCTTGCACCCTGGCTCAGGTAGGGGTACAATCCGAACAGCCGATAGAGAGAGTGGCTTGGAATACCCTCAGCAATTATCTGGCATGAAAGAGGAACTTGTCAGATCTGCGAGGGCTGAAAGAAATTCTGAAGATGGCAAAGTAGGGACCACTTTCGTTAAAATGGAATTGGCTCCTAGGGTATGGTGGATCAAATTGATACTTGCGGTATGTCATATTCTATTACATATTATATCCAACAGATTATGCTGCGTTCTCAACCGCCGAGATCTACAATACTGGAAATATTTTTCTGCAGAGCTGTGGAATATTTCAATATAGTCCAGGGAATCTCGTCATACACGTATTCACGATTATTTGGTGGCTGTAAAAAGTCTGGAGGGTGCTCTTCTGGAAGTCCATGTTGTTCTGCCCATTTGCAGATTACGTCAAAATTTCGATAAAGATGTGCCGTGTTGAAATCGACAAATGGCTCAGGATTGTCTGGATGTACCCATACCTGGCCGAAATCCCGATGTCGATAGGGCACATTAGCTGTTGCCTGAATATATCCACACAATGCGCTATAATATATGAACATACGTAACGGTACCACCTATACCATACTGCCCAAATACTTCCATACGTGTCGTCGAACGATATGATCATTATTTGCAAAAGCCCCCTGGCCAAGAGCGTGGTAGTGGTCATAATTGTAAGGAAAAGCCTGTCTGAGATGATCCTGAATGGAATCAGCCAACCTACATATTGCAATGTATCCCCAGCACAGATTCTCTTACTAGGCAGTGTAAATGGTGTATTTCTTCAACATTGGCAGGGTATCATCCACCGTATTTCGTGTTTATTCTTAAGTGTCGTATGGATAAACCTGTTTTTTTGGCTTCCTCCAGGGGTACTTGAATAGGCCTGTCCATTATAAGTCAGTACTTTCACACTGAAACCAGCACTATATAAGATAACTAACAATTACAGCCAAGTGAGACCCAGGATGCATCGACCTCTGGACTTGGACTCTGCCGGAAGATTGTCTCGTGCAAGAAAGAGCCTTTATAGTTCTGCTGATGGTAGTCGATTTTTATTTCAGATAGGATGGGTGCTTGATTGATGTGAGAGTCTTGCAAATCCGCTTTCAGTTTGGGGTTTACTTACAATGTTTAGAAACATGGGCACCACAATTGTTATGTAAGTTCCGTCGGCCTACTCCAATGATGATGCCCCAATACAGAATATTCCTGCAACTAATGCGAGCACAAAAGGTCTAACACATTTAAGACTTTTTTGTTGCTTTCTGTTCGAAAGCTCTTCATGAGAGAGGAGCTTTTGGCCCTCCACGTGTTCTGTCGAATTTGACGGTGCTATCTTACTGACGATAACCCAGGGTGATTCCACCATGTGCGAAACAGATGTCCAGAAAAGAATGAAGGATGAATGAGAGATTCATATGACCCAAGAATTAAATTTGTTGCGTTCGGAGGCACGAAGTACATCGCGCACGTAATACGGATGACAAGTAACCTCGGAGTGTAATGTTGACGCGTTGTAAGACAAGAATCGGCGGTCCCTTTCAGATAAACAGCATATTTAGCTGGTTATTTAACTGAAGAGCTTCTAATTGTGCGTACCTATGGCACATGCTCAAAGTATTAGGGCGAAAAGTTGGTAACTTTTGCTCCCGGGGGCTGCCCCCGGGGGGGTGGGGTTGTGGGGAATATCTATGTAGATAGATGTAGGTCTAGGGTATATTTATCTGGGTACTTAAATGAATACGGTTACCGTGAATACTTGCCTTTGGCCATATTGCTGCAAAACAAGAGAATGCTCCCAGGAGACTGGGGTGACATGAAGTATGTAATACAGTCAACCGACGTCTGACTCGCAGTCAACGGCACCTAAAGAACGCTTATAATATACTGCGCGACCTGAAACTATAATCAGCAATGGGAGATAAATGGTCAGTTTTTTTTTTTTTTTTTTTGCCACGTAGCAAAAGGGGTTGCCAATCGGTGGTATAAATATCCTGTGTATCAGCCTTCAAAAGCCTAGCCATTGTGCCCATCTTCAATCAATAATAACGGTACCATTTACAGAACGCCATTACAATCTGTTTCACTTAAAGTACAATAAATTTTGTGAGAGAAGTTTTAGTCTTCATGTTAAGGAACAATATGCTTTCTGTAGCTGCCCCAGTAGGCATCCCGACATCTTCCTCAACTGCAACTACCAATCAGGACTCTCATCAATACGCTCGGGAGTACACTGACTGTTCTTGGTAGACATAAGTCTTGCTGTATTCCCATCTTGGTGGGTTATGAAAAGGCACATTCCTGTTGAGCTTCAAAACCAGTACACAGCAAACAAAAATGAGGAGCAAGACTATCTGTAATGGCACTAAAAATGGAGATGCTGTTCTTGGTATTGCCGAGATTGCGAAAAAATTGATGCAAAGCCGCCTGCCCGTAGGTCTAAGAGACGACCGCAATTTAGATCATCATTCCAGAGGTCGAAAATATGACGGACGTGGCTGTACCACTGTATATGCATAGTTCCAAGTCAAGTTTTAAACATCACCCAACATTCGTGTTCTTCTATCTTTTCAAACTTCTCATCATAGAAAACTTCGTATCTCGCGGTGACTCCAGGTGATACTCCCGTGAACTGGGGTACTATTTCTGTCTTGTATTTGCGATACACACTGGCCAACAGAGTGGTCATCTCAGCCATGGCCAGACTGTAAATTAGCGGAAGATAAAACTGAACGACCAGAATTAAACTCACTGCATTCCTATGCACATGCGAGAACCACTAGAAAATGCCCAGAACCACCTCTTCATCTCCGTCACCTGCTCGGATTGACCCAGCCAGCGATTAGGGTTGAAATTCAAGGGGTCTTCGAAGACTTGTTCATTCCGATGAAGACAGTAGGGGCTCATGCTGACGACGGTGTGTGCAGGGATATGATAGCCATCGATTATTTCTGCATTCGCCGACCAGCGTGGCTCACTTCCAGGTAGCGGCGCGTATAAGCGCAGTGTCTCTTTGATAACAGCATCAAGATATGGTAGCTTATCTGCAGCGAGTGCGTTCACCACATCATCAACTACAAATTCATTAGAGATTGACTTTATTTCCTGACGCAGCTTGTCTTGGAACTCGCGATTTTCCTGTTGCGACAAGGCAAATATAGCAAACATTAAGGTAACACTGGTGGTGTCGATTCCGGCGAGCAAGTGGTCAGAACATTCGCTGGCTACATCCAAGAAATCCATAGCAGGCCCTTTTTTCCCGGCTCGCATGAAGTGGAATAATCGTGCCGCAATCGATTCAGTTGGATCCTCAATGCTCTGGTCTTGGAGATTTTCGGCGGAAACTAACGCATGGTGTCTGACCCCCGTGTAGGTTGGAGGCTTCGACATCGGAAGTAGCCCAAACATTGTCAAGATCAACTCCATAACACCAGTACGTGTATATAACCAGTTAGTCAGACGCGGGAAGTGGATGATGAACCATGAGAGCTTCCGACGAGAGGGGTTGATGATATCGTCTAATAGACCGCGGCTATCGGAAGATGTGAGTGCAGTTGTCGCTCCTTGGGACTCTCCGTAAAGAAACCGACTAATAGTATCCATGGAATAGTAATGGAGCGGGTTGAAAATTTCCATGATTCCACGTCTGGACTCTCTCTCAACAAGAGAAAGAAATTGTCTTGTCTTTTCCTCGATTATGGCTGTATTTCGAGGCGAGAGTACCGTTGTCTTAGAATAAGCTTGATTTAGCAACTTCTTTCGCTCTGTACTGGGTTAATATATTTCGAATGATTATCAACCAAGAAAGACTAGACTACCTCTATGGTCAATCGGAGAGGCAAAGCTAAACATCACCTGACGTCCGTACGCATCAAACATCCGGTAAAATTTGTCTCGCCAGAAGCCACTTCCGGCACCATAGATAGCTTTCAATGCCGCCGAACTGTTAAAGGAGACTTCATTTGGGCCAATACGCACAATATCTCCATATTTTTTATGGAAACCGTTGATACTTCGTGTACGTGTCCCACGGTAGTCCTCATATGCCAGTCGCCATTTTGTTAAGGCAAAGATCTTTGGACCAGGAATTGGCGACAACGGAGATGCGATGAGATTTCTATGGACAATGATCAACACATAGAGTATAATCAAGGCTAGCACTGAAATGAGAAAGCACAATAGTTTTCGATTTGTCCAAGATTGCAAGTCCTGAAATAGGATGAAAAAAGTTGCCATGGTTATGCTTCCCAAAGAAAAAGATGATTTCAGTCTTCTAAACAAATCCCTTGCATTATATAGTGTCCACGTCGAAGTTTCCCACATACCATGTGTTGTGGAGGGGCAACTGCGGGGAATCTCCGCTAATAGTCGGGGTAACTGTCAGCGCGATAAGCACACGCCACAAATTTTAGTACGCAGTACCTAGGAAGGTTAGGGTGGCTAGATTAATTACTTATCTTTCTCTTCTGTCGAGCTCGTATTTGAAATTCATATAAGGGCAAGATTTTCAGCAGGACATTGTCCCCCACCCCAGCTGGACGATTTCCTGATGCAAACAAAAGCTCGCGGTTCATACACTGCAAATTGGAAACAATCAGGGTAGTAGTCATGGATGATCACCACTTGATGACTTCACAACCAATAAACGTAGCCAAAGTATACCACAGAATATGGCTCGTTGACTGCCATGACTTTCAACCCCCACTCATGACCCTTTTTCCTCGTCGTCGCAAGACGTCCCGCCACCCTGGTTGCTCAATGGCCCCTTCATCACTCTCCTTCCATACCTCTTGGACAACGGCCCAAAGTGTCTCGATGCTCCCTATGCAATATTTTTGCGTTACAGTCCACCATTTTCTCCATAAAAATCGTTCGCTTGCCGACGCCTCGCATGCAGCGATGAACCCAGGCCACACAATAGGCGCCATAACATTCCAACTTTTCTTCGCATGGTCTGCCAATTTTAGAGCTTCGGCTGCTAGGAGATTCGATACACATATTTGGTTATAGGTCTTCATGTTGGAATGTGAAGCGGGATACCTTAAAATGGTGTGAAAGTATATCATGGCAGCTGCGTGGAACGCAGTGGCATAGCACGTGATGAGAGAACGAGTCTCATAGTCGGTTTCTGACAAGGACGCAAATGTTTCTTGACATATTGACCAGCTGCTGATTGCGTTAAACAATGTCGTACAGGTCTTTTGCAGATTGGGTGGTGGCGGTAGGTCGTTTACTTCAAAGTATGCGAAACTCTGAGATAGAGATATCGTCAGATACAAATAGCTAGCGAGAGTCGCGGTGGCACCATATGTGAATTCCAGAGTATGGTTATCGGGAAGGAAAGGTGAGCTTTTGAGGAGCTCACCAAGGCTCTCGCTTCCTCCGAATGATAACTTTGGAATTGTATAAGGGGCAGTAGATTGCGATAACATATTCATAAAAGAGCAGATGCTGGTGAGCTGAGTGTGTCGTGAGGATCGCATCCCAGGATCCCGTAAGGATGCTTTCAATTTCTCGCAACCATCCAAATGAATCCAGAACTCAGTCATCCCACCTTCCATAAGCTAGGTAATACTGTTAGTAATGTAGGTAGTTAAGTTGGCCACTCTAACTTCTTACATCAATGGAGACCAATGACAGCATGGCCAATAAGGCTGTCAAACCACCACTGGTTTCTTCACCCATAAGAAGTGCACTTTTTAAATTTGAGATGGCTTTCATGCGGTGGAGCCTGGCAATTTTATCGTAATGTCGGTCCTCCTGGTGAAGTCGATGCAGGTAAAATGCAGAAACGGCAAGAAGGCCATGGGACAAGGCCACACCACTATGAGAAGGCTTCTCGCCAATGCCAACCACAATATGACCAGTGGCCATTGCTTGGGGTGCGTAGATAGATCTATATGGGTTTTTGGGGTGGTGCACCGGCTGGAGAACATTGGAAACAATGTGTATATAATTATGCATCAATTCCGCCGCGGCGGAGTCGATGTAGACGGAACCGCTAGAGGGCCTAGGTGGACTGGTATGTAGTGGTCGTATGTCTGTCGAAACTGAACACCCTTCATATAAATCTGGAGACACTCGAGAAAGTTCGGTCGCATGGTCAATGGCCTGAAATGCAGTGAAAGGCCCTACAGTGCCTTGGTTTGCTTTGCTCACCGTCTCCTCGAGCTCTTGCAGCATCTTATCAATCTCAGTAGACAGACAGATGCGAGGCAATTCTAAGTCATGCACTAGCATAGCCTTCCTTTTGATTGAACATGGACGCTCACTTTCGTGGGACATCCAGAATAGATCCACGTTGTATCCCTGGCAGACATCCCCGCTGCGACGACAGCGAAGGCAATGTGGACGATTGCCATCGCATTTTACTTTGCGGCAACGACAAGTCCAACACCTATCATAATTAGCAAATCGAATATGCCCAGCGGGGTTAAATCAGTGCCCAACCCTGCAAATGTTTTAGTCTTCTTGATCCTTGGATGTTGTCGCGGAGACATCGCGATAGAGCAGGGGAAATCGTCAGCAGGTGGGGAAGTTTTGAGGGGATATCAGCTACCTTTGTATCCCACAAAATGTCTATCTGCAATTTGTTCTTATTGGGTGGTCCGTGGGAGAGTGGATTAGTGGATCCAGATGGCCGACGGCAACCGTCAGCGAGGTCTTATCGCCCCCGTCTATGAGGGTGCCGGCATATGCCAGCACTTACCTACGGGTATATAGTATAAAATACTTTTCCTGAATATAAGGAAGTTGACAACTTGAGTGTCACAGTAATTGCATCGTTTCACCAATATGAAATTTTTCTCCCCGCTCTGGAGTCTGACCAGTGCCGTGCTCGCGGTTAATGTTGGCCGAGACTACACCCATCTGATCGAAGGTATACTTTCATTAATCTCCTAGGCAAACGGAACTAATTTATCGCTATAGACCTTGATAAGGATCTTCCATTCTCGCAGCCAGTTACGTTTGCCCATCTAGAATGGCAGAGATGTCTATCGCACGACCATAAAACGGTATATACGTCAAGAATCCATCTTCTATCGTCTCCGTCCTCTCTACTGACATCTCAGCCATTGGATATTGCTATTCTCGGTTTCCCATATGATACTAGCACATCGTACCGGCCAGGTGCACGATTTGGTCCCCGTGGAATTCGAGCAGGATCTTCCCGGGAAAAGAAGGGACGAAGTTACAATACAATCTGGGGCATAGACCCCTTCGACGAGGGATTGAGTATCATTGATTGCGGAGACGTGCCTATCACCCCATTTGACGCATCGCACGCTTTTAAACAGATGGAACAAGGCTATCGGCAAATCCTATTCCACGAAACAAATAAAACTGATGGCTGGGGGCGCCCCCGAATTATCAGTCTCGGCGGCGATCACTCCATCGTACTGCCCATTTTGCGGTCGCTCAAAACTGTATATGGACCGGTCTCTGTTATACATTTGGATTCTCATCTGGACACCTGGGATCCGTACGAAGGGTATACTGGTATTGCGTCAGAACAATCTGCTATCACTCACGGAACTTTCTTCTGGCATGCCTCCCGCGAAGGATGTATTAACAAAGGGGCCAGTGTCCATGCCGGTCTAAGAACTAAACTGTTCGGGCCCCGTGATTTTGAGATTGACGATCAGGTGGTGGGGTTCCATCGCATAGGAGCACACGAAATTGATGAAATTGGGGTGACGGGGATCATTCGAAGGACAGTCGATGTAGTGGGACAGAACGTTGTTTATCTTTCCATTGATATTGATGGTAGGCCCTTCTTGAGCTGTGCCCGATGTTTTGATGTTAATGGCAGACGATAGTTCTTGACCCGAGCATGGCGCCCGCAACTGGGACCCCCGAGTCGGGGGGTTGGACAACGAGAGAGCTTAAGCGCTACATTAAAGGACTCGAGAGGCTGAACATCGTGGGCGCCGATGTTGTTGAAGTCAGCCCACCGTACGATTCAGCAGCGGAGACCACGTCGGTAGCAGCCGCAGATTTGATTGTGGATATTCTTGCTGCCATGGCCAAAAAGCAGAAGTTTATAACCACAAACGAGAAAGCCATAATAAAGGATGAACTGTGAAAGTTCCTTCGCGGTGTGGGCATGATTTGACCATGGGGATAGGAGCTGGATCGTCCGGCGGCTTTCTAGTTTGGATAGATTTGGTAGTCTCATATTCATCAGGTATTTCCCACCGATTTATAGAACCGGGTAACCAGGACATTACTGTAGGTAATGTAAGGTAGTAAGAGCACATTAGGCGCTAGAAAATAAATTAAGGTGGCTCTAGAGTCTATGTTGTCACAAAGCGGACTTCAGAAATCGCAAGAATGGTACGGAGTACGGCTAGAGTAAGGTTTATGCAAACATCTTCGTTCTGACAGCATTCCTCTATTGTATCTCAGAATACCATACCTATATCTGAAGAAGCTCAGTGGCATTTCCCCAGATACAAAATCAGCGGCACAAGTTTCAACTTAGTAAGGTAGCAATTTCCCTCACTCCCTGATATTTTTTCCCTTTAGCTGCTTCTCTTTCTGTCATCCTAGAGAGAAGTATACTATTAAGTTACTTGCTTAAATTAAACTATAGTTTGGTAGACCATTAAATCAGCTGGTGCGAGACTTGGCGTGATGTGCAAACGAGGATGTGGCTTCTTGTCAACCGGAAAGACCAGTAATTACTGCCAAGGCTCAACTAGCCATACAAAATCGCGGTGTGATCCAGCCTCCGCATTTCACAGATAGTCACACCGCCAGCCCAGGTATCAGGTCGGAATAGAGGTTGGAATCCAGGGTATAAATATGGCCATTAAAATGGTAGATTTAGATGAATTCAAGTCCCTGCTACAGTCCAGAATATAGTGGAAATTACATAATATTACCGACAGCAGCATTTCCCACATTTCTTTATAAAATAACCACGTACTGCGTAAAAGATTTCCATTTCTTGCTTCCCTACCCTCTTTAGTATGTATTTATAGCTCGGTGACCGAGGCAGAATATATTACAAGCCGCCACCATACGGAGTACATTCTCCATGATAGACTAACGGAATGCGATACGGCACAGCGGCGTTGTCTGTTAGCAGGGCTGATCTACGGCGTACGTCCGCGGAGCCTCCGTGGATCTTCCGGCCCTCGGAGCAAACGTCAGACTAGTGTACTCCGTACTTGTGGACAGCAAGTTTATTCTGATCGACGCTACGTAGTATTGTGTGCAAAAAACCTGATCAGGCTTTTGTGTGATTGACAGCACTAGCGGCGGATATACTTCCTAAAGGGTCTATCTATGGATCCTGTAAGGTCGCTCTTGATGGTGGCTTATCAGATTATCTGATATGCCGATCAGCTCATGCATCTCCACTGCTTGCGTTTATTGTCATTTAGAATAGTATGCATGTACTCCGTACGCAGTACTCGCCCGTGTGCGTGGGACATTTCTTGGCAAGATGGAAGAAACTCATAATATTCCGATCCAAGCGGTATATAGATATTTGCTTTGTTTTTACTGAGTAGGCAGAAAGATTTCATCGTACTATATGCGGATGTGAGCCACGGACAGGAGGGGGGGGTGGAATAAAAGGAAAGAGAGAAACCACGAGCCTTAAATCAAGCCTTACATGAACTATATGTATAATCAATTAGACCATGTACGTCCAGTAAGCATCCAGATGAGATGATATGTTTGTTCTCAGCCGAAAGCAATCCGCCCATGTGATGTCCCCATACACGGGATAATGCTTGTACCATAAAGCAATCCACGCCTATCGTCCTACGCCGTACTACCACGTATAGTATGATGCCTCTTGTCGATCACAATATCGCCTCGTTTCTTTTTACCACCTGTTCCTACAGAGTAATACTACACGCCTTTTTATTGTCTCCGCCGGCTTCGGTGTTGTCCTGGCTGAGATGTGGTCTATATAAATGCTCGAGAATTTCTTCAATAATCAGAAGCTCTCTTCTCATCTCGCTCGTCCCCTAATCCACCCTAATAGGAGAATTCCACTTTATTAAATGCAAAATTTCTCAATATGAGGTTCACCCGTCCCGTGGCTCTTCTGACCCTTATTGCTTCCTCCGTTGCCACACCGGAAACCGCCACCAGCACCACCCCTTCGGCTACCTCGTCTGATGGAGCCAATCTAGCAGCCCCTCCTGCAAATGGGAATACACCTGTTGATGCGTTCACCGAATGTCTTTGGCCTACTACGGATCGGATTGTGGCAGAGCTCTATGGCCTCCCCAAATTGAGCTTCAACAAACTTATTGATGAGATTCATTGGGAGGTTCTCTGGTGGGGAAACCCGAAGGAATGGGTTCCTGACCTTCTCGGTATTGGGATCAATGCTACTTTTGTCGCCGGCTGCCTCCTCGAAGTTGTGGGCGAGGGACTGGCCTACTCGACTACGGACCTTCTCGACGAATGGCTGAAGACGCTGGATCTAATCCCGCGGAACACAAGCAATACCGATGTTCCTGGATTGTAAAATCGGTCCCGTCGTCAAACAAGAAACATGACTAGGGCGGGGAAGGCGATTCTCTGTAAACACTTCCATGTTAGGACTGGGTTTTAACCTCCAAATTGGTTGAAACTGTTTACATTTCACTTCTTTCTTTCAATGTCCCCGGCATTTTCATATTTTTGTATTGTATATATGCTGGGTCTATCAACTTTTCGATTTAATTCGTTGTTATATAACAAGATTTTGGTCAACCCGCCGTGTACAACAAACCATAAAATACCTAAGTGGATCGTATAGAAGTAAGGTAAAATTCACAAATATGACACGAAAAGAAGGTATACCCATGCCAAGGTACGCCAGGTACGGATTCCAAGTGAATGACACGCTTAACTGTGAGGTATGCCATGCCAACTTCAATACCCGAGACCATTTAACCGATCCGAATAAAGAGATTGCATTCAACAATTCAAGAAATAGAGCACATATCCATCTCACTGACGCAAAATATTCCACTATCTACGCTCTTTAAAGATCACAACCTGCTCTGGCATACATGTAAAACGATCCCGTTTGATTCCTGTGATTCCGTCTCCAGCCATTAAATCAAAATTGTAGGCCACTGTAATCAAGAATAACTTGATGATAATATTGGCAAAGTTTTTCCCCAGGCACTTGCGCGGTCCCATGCCGTACCCAAGGAAGCTGTAGCGTGCCTGTCCGGCAGTGATATGATCCCACCTCTCCGGTTGGAATTGGTGACCAGTACCACCCCAAATTGGGGAATCCTTGTTCAATCGACGCGTATCAATAAGGACATTTGTGTCTGCTGGAATAAGGTAGCCATCGATGCGTTTTTCCACCGCGGTGGTCTCGGGAAATGTGAACCCTATCAAGCTGCATTAGCAAACACAAATTATCATAAGGAATAATCAAGACTATCCCTCACAGATGGGTGGATTGCTTCGTAGAATCTCCAAGTATGCCTTGTGTAGGAACGTGTCCTCCTTTCTGGCGTAGACATCAATGTCTTCTTTCTCGTTAAGCATATGCTCTACCTCTTGTTGCAGGCGCCTTTGGGACACTAAGGCCTTTCCGATACTAATGAGGGCATATGCAAATTGTGCCGACGTAACATCGATATTTGTGAAGAGGATTTCATCAAGCG
Organism: Aspergillus ambiguus; assembly: GCF_047715705.1. Lineage (NCBI taxonomy): Eukaryota > Fungi > Ascomycota > Eurotiomycetes > Eurotiales > Aspergillaceae > Aspergillus > Aspergillus ambiguus. The sequence continues at coordinate 68,097 of NW_027395543.1, read as the reverse complement.
ACTGGAGGTACTATTACAGAATGTCAGATCCTTCGATATCGTAGACATATAAACTGTTCCTTACCATCTGTATACTCATGTCCCCATTCTCGACAGCTTCGAACATTCGAGCAGCCCGGCATGGCGTGTGTGTCTAAGGCAAACGAATCAGTTCTGCACAGCCAATTTTCATGAATGCTACCTACCGCCCTTGACTTGTATACTATCTCCAAATTAAATTCCTTCCATCTTCCCTCATATTCAGCTAAATCACGATTCGCGTGCGTAGGAAGGAGATCGTAGAATGGCATATTTTGCCACGTCCCGAAGAATGTATGATGAGTCACTCTTTCGTGTATACTGTTCAGATCCCAGAGTGATTCATATCTCTATACGAGATATTCAGCATGCTGGACCACCTAAATCAAGACGTTGACGGAAAACACTAGCTATTGCTTACCTCATCTGTGAGCATATTGCCGTATAGACACATTGCGATCATCCGAAAAGGTAATTGCCGGCAGATTGCTATGCTATCTGCCATAAACTCACTGTGAGAAAGATTCTCGGACATTGGATCCATTGGTAGCCCTTTGGCCCAGCAGTTCAATGTCTTCTGAAAATCTTCAATCATCCCTGCTGCCTCGAAGGCAGAGAAATGAGGTTCCAGATGGCGACGGGTCTGATGCCATCTTTCGCCATTTTGGGCTCCGACACACTGCCCAAGACTTCGTAGGAAATAATTTCCCATGCTTGCGTCTTGCCGCTTTCTATGGTCTTGTATTCAAAATATGAGTCCGGGTAGAGTCAAGAATAATTTTAAACCTACCTTTGCCGTCCTCCTTGAAGAAATCACGTAACTGACTGGGTGTAAAAAGAACCAAGTCAATACCGGTTTTGTTCTTTAAAAGGTAAGGATCATTGCCAAATCGTTCTTCTGCGGCCTTAGAAAGCTCGCCCCTGTATCCTGTTAGCCTTGTGTGCGGAATGTGCCGATTCCACGTACCCATGAGTGAACCGGAGATAACGAGTGTCTTCTGGTAGAATACGGAGCTTTCTACCGTCAAGATGGGTGAAGTGTAGGGATCTTTCGGATTTCTTGAAGTAAGATCCTATGAATAGCAAGAGACCAACGAATAAAAGAACCAGTCGAATATTGAACAAGGACATAGCTATGGGCAGCCATAGGAGATAGCTATCGCCGGCCACAGTGTACTCTGCTGTCATATTAGTGGTATGGTTCAGTACTGTACATAATAATCATGTAGCACATACGCTGAGGAAAGGGATCGGTTCCCACAATATATCTTCTCATTTCGACCTGGCTCCCCCTTAGCTGAACCGGGCAGGATCCCATACCAGAATGATGGTCCTCGGTTGTTCAATTTCCACTCGTTGGAACATGCCAGGAAGGGCCCGTTTGCCAAATTCTCGCGGGAATTCGAGCGCTTATTGGTCGTTACGGTGAACCCCACCACGCCGAAAAGACCAGTTCAGGTCTTTTTTTGAACGTAGTGCGTACGTAAAGTCACGGATGTCCAATGCATGTCGTAGGATGACGATGCTTGCGGAGACTGTGATCATCAATCACGGCTCAAGTGCCTTTAATTGCTAGACCGTCTAGGCCCGTCGTACACCTATGCATGACCCTTGCAGTAATTCGGGTATTGACAAACCGTCCAGTAGGACCACGTTCCTACCGAAGTCATGGGCATGTCCCACAGTTCTATCCACCACTTCGGGATGAACCATTCCGGATACTTTTTTTTGGGGATACCCGAATGAAATGCCCAAGTGTTGATCAACAATGCTTGATTAGGAAGGAATGAGAGGTGATGATACTAGGTAGCCATAAGAGCTGATTACAACCCGATCCCGATTTCGGAGTGATAATCGCTGACGTTGATCACTACAACGCTTGTAAATAAAGTAGGAATTGTGCTGATCAACCCCCTACTGGTTTATTCCACACTCGGAAGTATTCAGTGGGATTGGTTTTGGACCCAGTGCCTTACGGCGTATATCCGCACAGAAAATGGCTTATATTCTCCTGAATGCCCGCCGTAGTTTTGTCGGTACGAACATACGTACTGAAAAGTACAACTACAAAAGGCGCCTTTCGATTGCTCTCTCCAGTCGCGTTCAAGTGCAAAGCCATGACATCCAATCAACATACTATTGAGGAACTGGAGATGCTTCGCGGATTAATAAACTCATCCGTTGACCTGGTCGAAGAAATTGTTCTTTGCAACAATGACCCTCCGCTGTCTCTGCGAACCCTCAAGGAACATCCGATTTACCGGCGACACGACCCAACCACTTCTTATGCACTGAAAACAATCTCCTCGGCTTCTCAAATGCTCCGAGCACTTTGTGATCCAAATAGGTTCTTAAATGACGTTACTTACGGCGTATGTTTGGTCCGGATCCTCATCCTCCGATACGCTAACGCGAGGTTCACAGTACCAAGACGAAACTGCGCTGTTGATTGCTTGCCAGGCAGACATTCCCAATATTCTAGGGGATATTGCTTGTCATGTGGATGAACTGGCAAGCAAAACAGGGATCAATGCGGATCGACTTGGACGATTCTTAAGAAACCTCTGTAATTGCCACATTTTCGAAGAAATTGCTCCCAACAAGTTCGCAAATAATGCATTGTCTGTGAAATTTCAGTCCGAGGCAAAGCGTGCTATTGTCGGACACTGGTAAGCACTAATACAATCGGCACTTATAATCCCTTGCTGACCACCATTTGAAGTGTCGATGAGTGCAGATTTGCATCTTGCAGGGCTTGGGAGGCGCTGACATTGCCCGAATATAAGGACGCCACGGATACTAACAAGGCGCCATTTAACATCGCCTACGATACTACAATGGACTACTTCGCATATACTAGCACCATCAGAACCGATATTGGCAACAGAACAAAAAAGGCCATGGCTGGGAAAGGGTTTAATCTAGGGCAGTACCTGAACTGTAAGTTAATATGTCCCCAAATAATCAGTTTGGACTCTTACCATGGTGCAGTATATCCCTGGGCTTCTGAAAAGAATGCGCATATTGTGGATGTTGGAGGTGGAATCGGGGCGGCCACCATGCCTATCGTTCGCGCATTTCCCAACCTAAGATTAACGGTGCAGGATATGGAAGACTCTGCAGCTGAATTCAAAAGGGTAATGTTCATTGCCAATTCAAGCCAAATGGGGCCACACAGAGTAAACCCGGGAAAGGCTAACGTGCATTAGAACCTATCGGAAAACTATCCCGACCTCGCGGAACATGGCGGAATACAGTTTACTCCGCTAAATTTCTTCCGGTCTTCCCCTTTGCATGGGGCGGATATCTACTTCCTGCGTCATGTCATCCATGACTGGCCCGACGAGGAAGCGATTAGAATATTGAAAGGGTGTGCAACTGCGATGACTCCACATAGCAAGTTGCTCATATGTGAGCATGTGGTGTGTCCGACTTATCGGTCTTGTGACGAGTCTCCTGTTCCCAGCAGCGAAGGGAAATTAGAAGACCAGTCTTCCATTGCGCCCTACCCTCTTCTTGCTAACTTTGGTGATGCCCCTACGAGCCGCTTGGATCTACAAGTCTACACCTGCATTAATGCTAAACAACGAACAAAGGTGGAGTATCAGGACCTTGCAGCTCAAGCCGGATTGGAACTAGTGAAAGTTTGGAGCAATATGGGAGATCAGAGCTTTATGGAGTGCAGGCTGCAAGCGAATTAACATAGCTGAAGATAACCCTCGTTTTACATACTTAGAAAGCCGCGCGTGTTGCATAGTCAAGGAATTGTGATTCAATCCCGTACTCTTGAGTTCATAAAATGTTTCACTTATTCCATCTATTAAGTATACATGATGGCTGGCTACATCTCCGCAATATCTGTACGGAAATAAACCCCAGACAATAAAGGAACACTCAAACTCTTCGCACTGAGTATCTTTGCGTGTCCTGCGATGATCGTAAATGCTTCTAGGTGTCAGGGGAAGCCCATTGCCGAAGCTGCCGCCCTTTTTCCTGAAAATACTTATAGGAGGTGAGGAACAGCTACTCCTTCCCTTGTGGATAGGGCCCACATAGGTATGATATTCATTGTCACGCCCCAGACAAAGTAGGAAAAGTGGACCGCACTATGCTCATGTCAGCGGGAAGGGCCCTTCGCGATACCTAGGCGAGTGAATTGTCCGAGGATCGACGGTAAACTTATGACTTCGAAGTCTGGGCAAAAAGCTTATTTGTGCTACCAGTCAGTGTGTGGAGAATTGGGAGCAGGTTAAGTTATCTGATTGTCGATCAAATGTCTAATGTTATTGTCTGTCAACGGCTATAACGGCAGCTATTGGGTATGAAACAATGGGCTTGCAATTTTTGTTGTCTTCGGCCATCCCATTCACATGCATGTGAACGATCTCTCTAAGTTATTCGAACGGAATCCCATGGCAATTAGCCACCGAGCCGGCCGGTTCCTTATTCTGCGCAGCACTTGACCAAGTCATCTAATATCTACTATAACTCAGTACACCCTGTTGAAAGGTTATTTTGTAGATTTCGATAGATATGAGGGTCCATAGCGAGATAAACCTGATTTAACGCACCAAGTATCCTGGGAGTATATGCTTCCGCTGGCAGCATCAAGGATGGGCATCGTCATTTCGGTATCTGCAAAGCTCCACTCCTCCGGAGTACGGACCTCGGATGCGAAGCTTCTACGTAATGTGAGGGAAAGAAGAGATAGCCTGGATCACGTCACGATCAGATAAGAAATCATACATGAAGATCTTCGTGAAATGTTCTTTCAACACAACATACCACTCGAAAGTACGCAAAGTGGGACTCAGGATTCGTGTCTAATGGATCAGCATGAAAATCTTGGCTACAAAGGAGCACGATGGATGCGGCCAAGGTTACTCCAACTTGGAACAAGTACACTACAAGGCAGTGATGGAGCAAACACATTTCCGGCTCAACGGTACATCCCTCCGGTGCCGGCATAACCATGGCCTTCTGCTCTAGTCTGTGCCGGACGAACTGTGGAAATTTCGGGCTCCATTGGACTAACCAAGTCCCTGGAAAGAGATTCGAGATCTCCGAAGTAGCCAGCTGCTGGCCGAACGCTTGGGAACCGGATCAGACTTAAATCGCCCTGGAAGGGATAAACTCCAATCAGTCCAAATTTGTGTCCTCTTTAGTGTCTCTACATGGGAGCTCATGGCTGATATAATCTTTCCGGCATTCCAGCCCAGGCTGCAAGGCCAGCGTAAAGCCTTATATGCTGCCTTGCTCACTGACATTGTCCGTGCAGCGTCCGATGCGATTGACTCCCTCAGGTTGTTCCAGGAACTCTTACGCGGAAACCCAAAAAGCTCACAGAAAAATGGATTTATGGCATTTGATGCTCATGGGGGCGATACTGGCTGCCATCTGCGTGCAGGCATGATCCTGGAGGCATTCACACTCCACTACCGATTATCCCGAGATCCATACACTACAGCCCCATTGGCTCCATCGTGGATCGAAGATAACATTGAACATTTGGAAAATGCGCAGCAACGTGCCAGGGAAATTTGTGCACAACTTACTTATAACCGCACTCGTCCGTCAAAGCTTGGTTTTGATGCAAAAGATACCCATGCACACCGCGTTGTCCGGCTAATAGGGTGGCAAGAGAAGGACTCAACGGTGCTTTATCGCCACCCAAAGTGTTCATCAGTGGATTCAGCCACTCACGATCTGAAGTCCTCGGTCAACACGGACACCCGCAATTCACCTGACGCTCGTCCCTGTTCTTCAGCGGATTCGGTCTCAAGTCCTTCGTCCACGGATATATCTGAAGATTACGACATATATCCCTTGCGGACAAAATGGAACATTTATGATAGTCGGACCATGGTCAGGCTTATCGTGTACTCATTCATTTTATCGAAATATAAAACGTTTTTCTTTTCCGAACGCACGGTAGCCGCGCGGCTCTGCCCTGAAGTCGCAACAGATTATGGCTACAGATTGATGGAAGGACACTGGAATTTCGAAAACCCGGAGTACAAAAAGGCACGGGTGCAGCGTACAGCCCAGGAATTCAGAGCTCTTCAAGTATGGCTGTCGGATTTAAGCTGCGCCTGGCTGTATTCGCTGGCTATACGATGTTCCCAACCTACCAATATGTTCAGGTATGTCAATTTTATTTTGCCGAGAGGGATTAAACACTAATGAAAGCTATATAGCCTCCTAGTTAATACGACGCGAAGGTCTGGAACAGGCCTTTCTGCTGTCCCATGTTACCCCGGCTATTTACTCCTACGGGAGAAGATGGCGAGGGACAATATCCAAATTGTAATGATTGATCGTCATTTCTGCGCTGAAGGTAGGGGTTTTGGGTCTATAGCTACTCCAAGTTCTAACTCAGCCAGGGGTTCATTTCAATATATTCATCATCGATATTGCCTGCCCCCCAGAGGATAGAATACAGCGGAATACGACTCTTCCAGCTACATGGCATACCAGGCAGGCTACAATTTCCGAACTTTCATCAAAACCTCAACCACATCCACAGCTTGTAGCAATGGGGAACAGCATAGTGGGGAGTGTCGAAGATTACAAGGCACGTTTATCGTCACCCTCCCCACTCAAGGTCCACAATGAGTCCGATTGCTTGGAGAACAAAAGGCATATAGAAACATTTCTCCAGTCAGACCATGACAAACTTGCCTTATCTTTTTTCGCTTATCATCGGAGTTATTCGTTTCACCTGGAGAATGGTGAGAGCGAGGATGAATTTGTGGGTTGCAAAATGGACAATATTATTCCCGGCCTTCGAGCCAACTGGAAGGCGGCAAGCGAGCAACTCGAAGGGCTTGGCGGGGGAAAGGGAAATATGTGTGTTTTCGGATGGCAGCATGTATTCCTTGAGACAAAGGACAGGCTGGCATCGAGCATAAAGAACTGGGTCGAGCGTGGGGATTTGATGCCATTATCAGCAAACGTTACAAACACCGATCATTGACTGCAGATGTGTCTTAATACATAAGCGCGTGTTCTGTTCTTATGTGCTTTTAATAATATATACTGATATCGTTTTAGCTTAAAGTATATTCCAGATCACAAGTTATTCTACCCATCTTAATTCCACCGAGTCTATGTTGGAATAAGAATCCCCCGGTATCTCATCTTCCCATCTTCCAGTGTTTTCAGCGCGTCTTTAACACCATCAATTGTCATTGGAAAGACCATTTTCATTGGCCTTATATTGTGAAATGCGGCAAAGTCTAACATGTCTCGATGTACCTGTCTTGCTGAGACAATTCCACCTTGTATGGTGAGGCCGTCCGCTAACATGGGCATATATGGGAATGTAAACTCATCGTCAGAGACCGACAATGGAGAAACAGTAGCCCCTGGTTCCAAAATGTTGATATATAAGCTCCAATCTGGCTGGACACTGGTTGTGACGATAAGGTGGCTGAGTTTCTTTCCAATTTCCAACTGCTTTGCGCCTTTTGTCGCATAGAATTCCGTGGCGCCGAGTTTCAATGCCTCCTCCCTTTTGCTTTCAGTCCCTGAGAATACCACCACCTGGCAGCCCATTTTTGCGGCAAACTGTATGGCAAGGTGTCCTAGGCCGCCAATACCGACAATTCCAACCCGTGATGTTGGCTTAACATCAGCAATATGCATGGCATTAAACACAGTGGAGCCACCACACATAAGAGGAGCTGCGTCTTCATTGCTGAGGCTCTCGGGGATTTTAAAAAGAAAGGCTTCCCGCCATACGCCATGGGTCCCAAATGATCCTTGGTCCAGATTCGCACTGGCGAACATCTGGCGCTCGGGGCACATTGTTTCCCACCCAGTCAAGCAGTGCGAGCACCTCCCGCAGCAGTCATGTTCATATCCCCACCCAACTCTGTCTCCTTTCTTGAGATCTTTAGCTTCGGGGCCTGTTGCTTCGACCACTGCCGCACCTTCGTGGCCCAGAACCATATCCGCATGGCGATAGTGAACATCCGTATAACAGACGCCAGAGTGAGTCACCCGAACGAGTACTTGGTCACCTGTCAGAGATTCGCGGTGGGTACTGTCTTTCTTGATGGATCCATCGCTGGCTCCTTTGAAGACAGTGAAATCGTAACCCATGATGAATGATAGACTGGTAGAACCTCAGGTGCAAGGACCTTGGAGACATTCGCTAACTTTAGTGATTTAATCTTTTACTGGCATTTAAATATCTATAGCGTACTACCCGTGGTGATATCATGTGTTCGAACGGTGCCGAATGCGGCAACACCCGATACGATGGGCGGCATGGTGGAGAATGAAAGGACCACTTGAACCGCTCTATTGATTAGTCGAAAATTGCCTATATGATGCTCAGAGTATGATATTGACGGTTTATGTGCGGAAAGGTTGCATCCTGTCGCTGTCCAGCTACAGCGGCGAGACTCCAATAATGTGGGTATTTTTCCTGAAGTTTAATGGCAAAAGAGGCAAACGGTCATTCTTATATGTGACTCAGAATGTCAATGGTCCCTTACCTACCCTATTCTCTGCTTCGCTAAAGCCAACAAGGAGAACAAAATAACCTGAAGAGACGAAAATAGCTTTTTAGACCCCAATGAGCTTTCCAATAATGCTCATATATGTACTAGCCTGCCTACCAGATGCGGTTGGCCAAGTGTAGTACATAGTCGCAACAATGTTATCATGCTTTCCACACGGTGCGATGGGGGTCCCTTAACAAATGTGTAATAGTGGTGAATATGAAGCATCCACTGGGGAGATTTCGTAAAATTGTAGCACAGGATAAACCATCCGTCGGGCATCCAAACATGACTGTATTTGAAGCCAGTAGGGAATGGTGTTGTGTCCACCACATATCCATGAGGTCTTGCTCACCGCCTTTTCGTTCACACACGCATGCAGTGACTCAGGTTGACATTGGCAGTGATGAAAAGTGACCTATCATCCTTTTGGCCGCCTCCTAATATTTAGCATTCAAAGAATGAACTCGCCCCGCTCACTCTTGACCTACTGGTACGTTCTTGTTCAAGAAAACCGCCCTTTCCTTGGGTAATAAGCATTGGGATTGTTTTCCTGCAATCTTCAGTCGACAAGGTAGCATTTCCTGGATGTATAGTACTTTCATGATGATGTGCTAGTCTATCTCTTCCGCGGATACCGTCCCAGCGGGTACATTTGTTCAGGTTGTAATATTTGCATAACATCAGGCGGACACCAGATGAAGATAACTTGTTACTATGTACGAGAACATGAGCAGGAAAATATTTCGACCGCCGTGGAGAAAACCGGGCCGAAAAAACTCGTCGTCATTGCCAAGAAGGCCTCCGGCCAGCGAGTGTCGCAATCGCCCAGCGGAAGTGGGCCCTTTCGGAACCAAATGAAAATTACGCACCTTCTAACTGGAAAACGGGGCGATTTCCCCTTAGCTGGCACAGGGTTTATTTAATGCGGGCGTGGGCATGGTTTCAAGCCTATTATGTAACAGCCACCACAGCTCTCGAAACGTCTGTAGGTTCCAGAGTTGTTCAGAAAGTATCATATAAGCCATTCGCTCCAGCAGCAGTCATGAATTGCCCATCTCGGACAGACGACACACTTCTCCATTTTGACTGGAACCAGAACCCGCCCTTATTGGCTCCGGACTTGACCACCCGCCAAGACCTGAATGGGATCTCCAATGTCCGCGAACACAAGCAAGGTATCGGGCTGAATGGGTTACCACGGTCTGCCTTTGAAGAAGCGGGCATAACAACCTCACAGTCGAAGGACCCAAAGAGGCTCGTACCCCTCAATCTGGAGGCGTCACTGACACAGTCAGGTACATTGACTTTTGTCTTTCGTTGTCAGAAACCAGTTAACCAAACAACAGGACGCCTCCGTCACCCCATGGCCATAAGGAACATAGGCCACCACAGTACATACTACCGAAGCAACTGTCAATCACTGGGCGAAAAATTGCGGAGCTGGGCATTGTGGTTTCTCTCCGTTTTGATTACGTCTGCCATCATTTCCCATAAGAGTTTGGCGAGAAATCTTGGTGTAACAAAACCTTCCGCTCCCTCACTCTTCCAAGGTATATCCTCCGTATTTTGTTTCCCCTTATATTATTCTCCCTCAAATACATCAGAACGACCAGTCGTCTAAGTTTGTAATTTATTGCCTACAGGTTCCGATAATAAGCCTCTTCTCGTTCCTCGAAAGGGAACATGTGCAAGCGGGGGTGTGAGTAGCGACGAATACAACACTTCGCTGCACGTTGGAGCTCTTTTCATCATTCTTGCGGTTTCGTTTCTTTCCTGCGCATTTCCGGTTTTAGCAATACGGTTTCCTCGACTTCGTATACCTTCGTCGTTTCTCTTCTGTGTTAGTCATTTTGGGACCGGGGTTTTGATAGCTACAGCATTTGTGCATCTGCTACCAACTGCTTTCACATCTCTTAATGACCCATGTCTGTCCGGCTTCTGGACCACTGACTATCCACAAATGCCTGGTGCCATCGCCTTGGCAGGGATATTCTTCGTGACTGTTGTTGAAATGGTCTTCAGCCCATCCCGGCACTGTTGCCGTATGCCAGCACAAATATGCGAGTCATCTGGTACAGAAAATGTTAGTGTTATTCCAAGGGTCGATATTACTGATCATTCGAATCCTCAAGCTGTCCAGCCATTGCCCTCTGGCCTCGACTCTCGCCAACATCTTCGTAACAAGGGTTCTTTCATTGGCAGGTCTTCCAGCATCAGTCGTGCAATCAATAAGATAGGGGAAGATGCAGACCGTATATGTCGCATCGCCTCTGCCCCTGAAGGTCGCCGATATGAAACTGAATACCAAGCAGAACCTATCAAGGATAGTGAGCAGAATTCTGAAGGCTTTTTGAGTTCGCACCAGAAGCATCGCAAAGAAATCATGCAGGTCTATATGCTAGAGATGGGGATTTTGTTTCACAGTGTTTTCATTGGAATGTCCCTCAGTGTGTCTATTGGGAGTGAATTTGTGATCCTGCTGATAGCGATTGTCTTCCACCGTAAGTTAATCGTCGCTTGCATTGGATGATTTAGAGTCTTGGCTCACGTGTTCTAGAAACATTTGAAGGACTAGCTCTTGGTTCTAGGATTGCTGTGCTCTCTTGGCCCGAAAAAGCCTGGCAACCATGGCTTATGTCTTTGGTGTACGGGTGCACGTATGTTAATATGCGACGTTTCATCATTTACATAGCAACTAACTCCTAATAGGACACCTATTGGACAGGCAATTGGCCTCGCAACCCACTCTCTTTACAGTCCAGACTCGGAAGTGGGCCTCTTACTAGTTGGTATCATGAATGCCATATCTGCGGGCCTTCTGATTTTCGCGTCTCTTATAGAACTTATGTCAGAGGATTTTCTCAGTGATGAGAGCTGGCGCATTCTGCGGGGGAGGAAGAGAGTATGTGCGTGCATTCTTGTTTTCCTGGGTGCATTTTGCATGAGCGTTGTTGGAGCTTTTGCTTAGGGTTTCACGTTGATAGATCCATTGCTATAGCTACTCTTGAGCATTACATGTTTCCATAAACTTAAGTTTTATTATTTTTATAGTATACAAAAGCAAGAGGTACAAATACCACTAGTATCCCACCTAGATTTACTTACAACCCTATGGTTTGCTTCACTTCCTGGTAGGCTGGAGATATGGACCCTGTTTATATACAAGGATGAGATACCTCCAACCCAATAAAAATATAATACATAGATTTCCAGATTTAGCAAGACTTGTTTCCCAGGTTTTTAAGCAAATTAGTACAAACAACACTATATTTAAAACAATATGGGTATGAAGGCCGCATAAGTACCCATCTATCTTATTTGTTTTGAAGTAGATGAATTGGCACTTTCAATGTGCTTATCGCACTATAAATAGAACTGGGCGTGTCTATAACCATGTATATTTATATAGCAAAGGTTTCTAGCCATATTGTGAGACGGCGCTGATCGGCTCCGGTGCCTCGACATACACCGGTGAGCAGTACTGCCAATATCAAAATTTTGATGCCCCTATGTGGGCTCCCAACATCTTACTCAGACCGAGCACTCTTGGTCTTCTTGCTTCTAAGCTTCATCATCAGGAAGACAACTGCATACGAACTAATACAAAAGAGGGCCGTTATACCGGTCTAACCACACTTAGCACAATCACCCAAATAAAGGTCCAGTTAAAGAAAGCGGCACTTACATCTCTCCAGCCATAGTACTTCTCCCTCAGGTTAAAGGTCTTTGCGTAGTCAGCCCCGGTACTGTACTGGCAGAAGGAACAATCCGACGTGGAGTTATCCACTAAATATCCCGGCTGTTCGCTCAGGAAAGTGGCCATATACTCTCCACACGTCTGTCCCGGAGGAGCAGTAAAGTGAACCAATTCAGATGGCTCGCACTTCACCTCCACATCCCAAAGAACCTCGGCAAGAAGTCCCCCCACAAGATACGTGAAGGGATCCAAGTAATACATCCAATATCTCCAAAATGGCTGCAACGCGGAGTACGGAACTACCACACCACAAAAGCTGATCAGGCCAGCACCAATCAGAATGGGGTTCATAATTGCCGCGAAGTACTCGTTCGGTGCGTAGGCCGCGATCCCTTGCCCTATGGATGTGTAAAGGAATTCATAGACTACCCAATGTTAGTGTTATTTTTTGTTGAATGTAAATCTTGAACGTACATATCATTTGTAAATATACCTGGCCTGCAACATTCGAGTCGTTCGGGAATCCGGCGGTGTAATACCAGCACAGGAAGTAGAGTGTCGCGCAGATAATCAGGTAAGGGATCTCGGAAACCGCCTGGGCACCAATGAATGCAAGCCAATGATAGGTTTTGGACTAGCAATGTGGGTTAGCCTGGCTTCGCACCTGGGACTAATTACTTACCTTCTTCTCTCTTGTTTCAAAAATATCACGGTTATGTAGGAAAAATGGCTGCATTTGATTTATGCAACCCGGAGCCACAAAAATGAAATTAAAGATAGCGAACAATCGGAGTTGCATAGAAAATGTACCATTTCCCATTTTCCAGAAGGTAAATCCACTAAAAAGGGCCGCAAAAATATGCAGGGTGATTTTGTTCCACATGTAATCCTTCCGCCTGTTAGCACATGCTTGCTACAATAGAGCTCAATTTGTACATACCGGAGACCGCCAAATTTGGACCATAAGACGCTTCAGTACCATGCGAAACTGGAACCAATGAGGCGTGGCAAAATCTGACTGGTCTTCGTCTTCCGCTGTGTTGGCTTTGCTATCAGCGTTCAGTGATTCCAGTTCGGCAAGTGCACGCTCCCGCTCCGTCGACTGGTTCCACACATCGACCCAGTCGATCTTTTTCTCGGTGTTTCCCTGGATTACCTCAACAATATGCTCCGCAGGGTTTTCATCTGGAGGGCATGGGGCACCATTCCTGGCAAAGTAGTCGAGCACCTTTACCGAATCCTTGCCGGCTGGGTAAAATTAGATCTCATTCAGATGGGTCGGGTCTTCATGAGATGTACTCACTTTCTCCGAAATACGCCATCTTACCACCCTTTGCGAGCAACAGAAGGGAATCAAATGCTTCGAATAGAACTGCCGAGGGCTGGTGAATAGTGCACTATACAGCCAAGTTAACAACACGGAGATCCTCGATCGCGCAGCCAACTTACCAATACTGCCTGTCCACCATCTACAAGCTTTCTCAAGAACCGTATGATGTTATAGGCAGATTGGCCATCGAGACCTGAAGTTGGCTCATCCAAGAACAGTAGTGTCGGCTTCGCCACAAGCTCAACTCCCAATGTTACCCGCTTCCGTTGCTCTATGCTCAGACCGGCTCCGGGGACTATCCACGTTAATACGATGCTGTTATGAAGTATGTAAAAGTATTCATACCTCCAATTAAAGCGTCCTCAATATCACTGAGCTCTAGAAGGGAAATTATCTGGTCAACATATGCGAGTTTTTCTTCCCGAGCTACAGTTGCGGGCTGGCGGAGTAGTGCAGAGAAAACAAGAGCCTCTCTAACCGTCGACGTGGATTCATGGACATCCATCTGCTCACAGTATCCAGTTGTTCGCTGGAAGCTTATACCCTGAGGGCGTCCATCAACCAGAATTGATCCGTTGATTTCACCGCTATCCTTCCGTTGTGCCAGAACGTCCAATAGTCTAGACAAGTCAGTTTGTGAGCTACCGAAAATTCTTTACGGTAACGTACGTCGTCTTCCCTGCACCAGAACAGCCCATAAGAGCAACTAGGTTTCCTGGTTTCACGTATCCAAACACTTGGTCAAGCAACTGCTTTTTCTGTCCATGGAAAGGGACGTGGTAGTCCAGGTTATTCCAGGTAAATGTTGACTGCTTCGCGGGTGAAGTAAGAACACCGGGGTCCGCTTTGGGCTTCAAGGTGATATCCACAGGGCGTTTCTTCTCGCTTCCGCGTTTGTATAGTAGCACCGAGGAACCTCCTTGGCTGTTGCGCAGCTCAAACCCCACGGCCGTGAGGAATATAAAGAACGCCCAGAAACCAACGATGACACCAAAGCTGCGCCAGATATGGTGAACCGAATAGCTATACTGCTCACGAATGTATGAGGCACCGTTTATCATATTTCCGTCACTGCCAGGTACTGAACAGGCACGGGAACTGGCTGCGGCATCGTTATACCCAATCCCGTAAGGGAAGTAATCTGGCTCGACACATTCGAGCTCTAAGCCCACAAACTCATTTGCCATAAGAGCCTCAAATGCGTAAGCGCCAGGATTGAGATAGAAAATCCATCGAAACCATACATGCATTTTCTCGAATGGGATCAAATAACCTGCAGGACTCTCTTCAGTAATCGTGAACGAAGTTATGCAGTATTTAATTTTTCATACCTCCGTACACGAAGAAGATGGTAGATAGTAGTCCGGAAATTTTGGATGCATTTCCGAACTGCTTGCACAGAGCACCAATTGCACGAAACATCTGCATGAAGCAGAGCGTTTGAGCGGTTATCACGATCCAGAACGTGAAAAACCTTCCTGCATCCATCTGTAATGCTGCCATGAAGTACAAAATGAGCGAAAAGCACGTCACTTGAACGATTACCATAGGGATATCCGTTATAGCATTTGCTATGCAGAAGGCAGTGGGTCGGTAAAAGGCAAATCGCTTTTGGCGAATGAGAATCGGACGACCCATGAAGGATGCGGTCGTTTCTCCCAATGACTCAAGAAGGAAGTAGAGTACAGGGAAGAATAGGACACCGGGACGCAAAAAGATCGAGGTACTGTCTGGTTTAAGATCATAGAAAATACTGCCACATACTAGGGCCTGTAAGATGGCTGAAATCACTTTTATCGCAAGGGACAATTTGTCGCCAGCCATGATTTGAAATTGCCTGATCATATATAGTCAGCCATATCGGTAGCCAAATCACCATCGTATCAAACTTACCGCACTGTACAGGCAGCTATTTGGCTTAGCAAACTGGTCGTATATGGGCTTTGGGGGCGTGGCACATGCTTTCTTCTCTTCTCACATGCCACGGACATGATCAAATCGTCATACTCCTTTCTGAGTTTTTCAGGCGGAGTTATACTGTCCATCATTTCGGAATAGATAGTACTCGCATGGTAAAGGGATTCAAACTCTTCCGGAGTACTAGGAGTTTTACCTTCCATTCCGGGACGAATGACACGCTCGGTGAGCACAGTAACAGACGTCAAGAAGTCCGCGATATTGGCACCCTTAGGGAACACGAAGCCCATCTCCTCAAAGTACTGCCGCGCCAGGCTGCGGGGTCCGTAATAAATAACTCTTCCATCCGCGAGCACAAGAACCTTGTCAAATTCGTTGTAGATGCCATTTCCTGCCTGGTACATAGTCGCCACAATAGTCTTGTCATTTTCGTTGGCTTCGCGGCGAAGCAAGCGTGCGAATTCGACCGCAGTCTTTGAATCAAGTCCACGAGTAGGATTGTCCCATAGTTGGACTGGACTCTATCCAAATTATTAGTGCCGTGAACGAATTATCAAGAGTCGCTCGTATTTATTACCTGTCCCGCCATCACCTCGGCCAACGACACTCGCTTTCTTTCGCCGCCAGAAACACCTCGAATAAACTCGTTTCCGACAAATGTCTTCTTGGTATGCAGGATTCCGAGCGAATTCAATATCCCATCTCGTCTGTCTTGCACGAAATCTTGCTTATTTTGCAGATGGTCCGGGCGCTCTCGTGGGATCTTATTGTACAAGGCAAACTTCAATGTGCGGTTGACAGTGAGCGTTGGGAAATGCACGTCATCCTCATTATTAAACATAATTTGCTGTCGAAACCGCCTGGCTTCCCTATGGTCCATGCTGCCGTACCAGGTTTCACCGGAAACTTCATCGAAGGATTCGCGGTCGTTGGATAGAACTCGCAGCAAAGAGGTGCATCCGGACCCAGGTCGTCCTAAAACGAGCATCTAGTCCAAGTAAGTCTTTCCGGGGTCTATATTCAAGTGTCAAGTCACCTCACCATTTCTCCGGGTTTAACTTGGCCATGGATGTTCTTCAGAATAGACTGGAAACTCATAAGCATTCCTGCAGTCTAAACAAGCACAACTCTGATATTATGCGTACCCTCTTTGGCTGTTTGCTTCTACGAAGAACATCCAAGCCCCGCCGCGGGTTAGCAACAGATAGTAACGTATCCCCTAAAGCCGCATCGGGTGCCTTGACATGAACGTTGACATGGCGAAACGTAACGGTCAGACGCTTGTGCACGCCCGATTCTCCGTATTCTAAGTCAATCGTATTTGAAGAGGATGTGTCCATGGTAGCTGATAATGTGTGCTGGGTAGCTAATGAACCTTGGTAGTCATACCCTAGTGCTTCATCCAAACAGCTAACAAAGTGAACAAACCCGGAGCACAGGTATTATTAGCAAAGAAGGATAAAGATTGAGTCGGTTGTCTGAGGCCTAATCTGGTTTTCTTACACCTTTAAATAAGAGACATCAGCTAGAATCTTCTTGTCCGCAAACCCGTATAGCCGTCGAGACTTATATCCGCAATTCCGTTATTCTCCACTCAGGCAAAACCAATGAAGCCCCCATATCTTGTATAGTGCTCCACTACACATGCTTCTACGCCCCGTTGGTCACGGATATATAGATGATTCGCACAATGTTATTAGCAAATTTTCGCATATCTTTCAAATATATGGCCTAGGTCAGTGAGATTAGGGAGCAGAGGCCAGGGAAACCCAATCGAATCCCGTATGAGTCCCTAGTTCCGAAATTGGCAGACAATGCCTGAGATTCTGGTGGGCGGCATATCGCAGTTGATAAGCACGTACAATTGACCGCTAGTGGCTACAAAAACCTTGGCCATCTCCGGTAATACAGGCATCCATTTACGAGTAATTTGTACCACAATATCCAGTCCGTCTAGTGGATTACGATTGTATTAGGACTGCATTAATATTTGAGGATAATTCACAAG
This sequence comes from Aspergillus ambiguus, assembly GCF_047715705.1. Lineage (NCBI taxonomy): Eukaryota > Fungi > Ascomycota > Eurotiomycetes > Eurotiales > Aspergillaceae > Aspergillus > Aspergillus ambiguus. The sequence goes on along the minus strand of NW_027395543.1, from coordinate 50,614 downwards.
AGTCATTCTCACAAGAGCTAGTTCATCATGAGATAGAATCTCAAAGTGCGATCAGATGGCCAAAATATTGCATATGAATTGATATATGCGCACCAACATGTCCAAAACCTTCTATCGTGATTTTATACCTATCATGCAATGTTCATAATTCGTTTCAAATCGTGAAGAGATAGAGGCTTGACCAAATAGTCATCTATCCCAGCAGCAAATGCTTGTTGCTGCATTCCGCTGGATGCCACCCCAGTAACTGCCATTATGGCAGCGCGGCGGAGCGAATTGTGTTCTTCAAACTCACGGATCTTACTGGATGATTTGATTCCATCCATCACGGGCATGGAAATATCTGCTCCATCGTTAGCCGTGCACAGATACGCTGTTATCTCCAATAAAGTGAATTATATACCCATGAGGACGTAATCAAACTGGCCATTGCGGGCTTTATACTTATCGAGCGCTATCTCACCATTGGTGGCAGTTTCGTAGCTGCAGCCAATCCTCCGCATGAAAGTGGCTAGTATTTTAAGATTGATGTCATTATCATCGACAATGAGCACATGGATGTTCTTATGGCTAACTGTCTGGGATGGAACGGGAGCGAATTCTTCCATATTCTCCTTTATGACTGGGGGGGACTCGATACCCTTGGCAAGGGCGAATGCATCTGACAATGAGCGTCCACGGTGGGGGACACCGGAGAATGGTCCAGACACCGGGCTCTGCGCCATTGGGCTTGCCTCATGATGCGAGTCGATATATCGCTGCAGGGCTTCGATAATCTTCCGAGGACCGATCCTATTCTGCTGTTAACCCATTAGTTCCATAGATGGAAATAGTGAATACTTACGGTTGAGACAGATAGATAACGTCGGCTCCTTCAATTGCAAAATTTCCCGGAAGCGATATGCCTCGTTCACCAAGGACAATAATGGTACGGTAGTCTGGCCTAGTTGAACCATCGATAGAGATTTTTTTTAGAGTGGATTCCTCCACGATCGCAATATCGCCACACGAGTCTCCGAGTGAGTCGGAAAAGCAGACTATCCATCCAGGCTGGCTGAGCAGAACATTGCTCACAGCTCCCCGGATGGAGAGTTTACGCTTTGCCTCTGCACTAAGAACTCCGCATGGAGCGTCTTTGAGATCAGCATAGGCATTCAGACCGATCAGGCATACACGAGTCATCGTGCGGGAACCCGGCTTATCAGGTAATCTCAGGAGACGAGGGTTGAGTGCTGTCTCTGCCGCAAATTCGACGGGAATGCGGACGTCGACTTGGGTTCCCACCCTGGGCTCACTTTTCACTTCAACACTACCCCCCAAGTAATTCACGAGTCGGTAGACAATAGAAAGCCCCAGCCCCACGCCTTCGCTCAGGACATTCTCCTGTGCAAATGGTTTGAACAATTTGTGTTCGAGGAAGCTCGAAGATATACCGCACCCAGTGTCGTTTATCGAAAGATGCGCAAATACCGACTTGTAGTCTTCGTTGCGCTCCATTACCTTGGACAATGAGACTTCAATGAGACCAGAACGTGTGAACTTGAAGGCATTTCCAAGGAGATTCATAACAATTCTCCTCCACGCTCCAGAGATTGAACGAATCGCCCACGAATTTTGTTCCTCGATACGAACAACGACGGATAGGTCATCGGGATTCTCATTCTCCGAGCCACCCGGTCTTCCAGTCATACCGGTCCCCGTTGGAAGATAACGACCTGCAATTTTGGAGGCATTTATGAATGACCGATGGCCAGCATAAAGTGATTCTGTGACTTCTTCAAGCATACTGTCCAGGTCGAAAGGCGTTACGAGGTTATCGAGATCGACTCCTTCATGCTGGCAGCCCGTTTTATGTATGTGCGTTAGGTTATTTATTTTGGCAAAGTCAAGTCTGCCGAGAAACGTCAGCTGGGTATTCCTGCAATGCGTCAAGACTACTTACAGGTAGTTCATCGTATCGAGAAGCGTCAGGCCACATGTTTCAACCATAGTCACCATATCTTGTTGGGCAGGTTCCAACGGGGTTGTTTGCAAAAGCTCGGCGCTAGCAAGCATACCATGCAATGGGGAGCGAAGCTCGTGACTCACTGACGAAAGGAGATCGGATTTCGACTGCTCCGTTGCTGTCCATCCAAGTTGCGAGAACTCCGAAACAAGGGAGTCACCAAAGCTCTTTAGGTAGGCTAGGTCGTCCAGACTAAGCAGGCGATGGGGTTCAGAACTCCAGACAAGCATGCCAGCAAGCCACCGCGACTTATCCCAGTTCCATAGGGGCAAAAAGATGAGAGACTTCGCCTCCGGAAACTCATTTGCTAACCGAGTCATAACAATATGATGAAGATATTGTTTCGACTCATGTTTCGACTCAACGCTTTGCAGACTGTGTCTTCGATCGCCGCTCGGAGTCATGGTGAACGGTGCCGATGTCTGTCCTGGATGAAATATTTCGCCATTTGGAAACGCGGTGAACATATCACGAAGTAGTCCTTCCGTCAGGGTCAGGCGGAAGACGTTGTCTTTGCTTTCTGTGGACAAGTCTGAAACAGCCATGCCCATCGGCTCGCACACTTGATCAGACCACTGAGCATGGGATGATAGCGTCGTAGAGTGGGTTGAAGAAGCAACAGAGTCTGTGTCTTTTCCAACATACTCGCAGTCGCTCGTACTAGAAGTGGAATAGCTAATACGCTGTTACTACCCCTTTGGGCGAAAGAAAAAGAAAAAAAAGTGAGAGTACTTACCTGCGAGAATTACTTCGTGAGGCATCGAGGAACAAGACACCATCCATATCCATGCATTCACGAATAAATGAACTAGCTCTAGCAAACAGCAGCGAGGTCCCCGGCGAAAGGGCTGTGCCTTCAGAGACGGTAACTAGGGTGCTCGATTCATCAGAGCATCTTCGAACATGCTCCTGGTGCTTCTCCTTAAACCCCGTTTCGCGAGAGCTAGAGAAAGAAGTGCGAGGCTCAATATGCCATGTCGACATGGGAGAAATATCTCGTGTCACGTTTGAAGATGTCCTCGATATGCTCTCGATATCAGAGATCCCCGACGACCTCCGCGCCGCAGAATCTGAGGTCTTGCTCATGGAGCGGGCTCTTTGTTCCGTGTACACGGCGTCAGATTGGCTTTGAACAAATTTCACGAGGGCATTGAGCATTCTATCCGACTTTTTTTGCTGTTGTATTGTCCAGACATTCTCGAGGTGGTAAGCGATGGAGCTGGCGACCTCCTGGAGGGCGGCAAGACTGCTATTTTCAAAGACCGGTCGTGGCTCCTCGCCGACTACGCAGTACGTTCCGAACACTTCTCCAGTTGCAGTCTTGAGGGGAATCTCGGCATAAAATCGAAAGGTTGGATAGCGCACAACGAACGGGTGTACTGCGAGCTCCTTTTGGAGAGACATATCGCGGATAATATGCCGAGTGGCGTCTGCTGTTACATTGGGCGAATCAATGACCTCGTAACCATCACATTTTAGACCAATCGTTCGCATGCCGAATGCACTGGCGCAAAGTTCGTGATACATAGATAGTGTCGCATGCGCGATAACATTGGTTTCCGAGCCATCGAACAAGGTCGTAAATGCCTGGTCACAGCCTATTCGGTAGAGCCCAAGTTGGGTGAGGGCCGGAAGCGTCTGATCTGAAGCACTAGAGGCCGATGATCCCTTCTTCCTGTGACCAGATACGGAGAGACCATTTGTCTGGGCTGCATTGCCTTCACCTAAAGGTTGCGAGCTGTACAATCTGTTTTATTAGAGAGGATTAGCTGTCACAAGGTCCAGAACTGAACAATTTCAAGTGCAGTTATGCCTCACCTGAGCAGCTCTGAGGCCATTCGCTGCCGGTTCGGCAGTGAATGTGAAGAGGAGGGAAGTGCTGGCTCCAAGAGCACCATATTGAGGAATTATTGCATGGTAGTTACCTGCCGAATCACCGAAAAACCAGGCACATGGGCGGGTAGGATCAGGTATGACTTTAAGTACAAGATTTGCCCCATAGTTTCAAAACCGGTTCTATTGGCCGGCCAGAAGAAATACTAAGGTTTTCACCTCCAGACACGTTCGAATATTCCGAGCAGCCGAACGCTCCTGTTCTGGGGAAGGTCTAGGCCATTGCAATGGTCTGGTGGACAACCGGGAAGCCCCACCGTGGATAAGAGAATCATCGATAGGGGATAACCTCTGGAAAATGGATTGCTACCCTCGGGACAACGGGAAGAGCACCATGGTTCGGAGCTGCCACCGCCGCTGCAGAGTGTCCCGGCCGAATATCTTCAAGTTGCAGTGTCGGCTCCGACAACACGTTTGCATGGAATTAAGCGATCAGGAGCTGGAAAATGGCATAGAACTTACCCGGCGCAGCTAGGATGCGTGTAGTTAGCATACTGGTAGGTCGTAACAAGAGCACGGCCGTGGAAGATGAACAAGTGAAGTCTGATGTCCATCAAGTCCATCATCCCCGATCGAGAATGACTCAGCACGGTGGCCCATTCTCGTCTCCTATTCGTTCGGAGTTGCTTTTCCAGTGCATAAGTAAATAACTAATGCCTTTTGTGCTCCCCCTAATTTCATCGCCGCATTCGGCCGGATCCGTACTAGAAGTACAAGACGTTACATCGCTCTTTGGTTCCCCTTTTGAGGGTTCATTGGCAGGTAAAACGCCTGCAAATCATAAGATAGAATAGAATTCTCCCACTGATCAGGACTACCAGCCTCGGTCCGCCCTCAGTGCCACGAGTTCCAGAAGCATCCACTGGCAAGAGGAACGAAAGCAACATAGAGAATAAAAGACCACTAAAAGAATGGATCAGGCCGATTAACTATATGCTAGTCCTCAATATATTTCGCTCTACAAGCTGAAAGTCTGGAGACGCCTCGCTGGAATAGTTCAGTAATATGCTACTTAATCAGATGAGAGAAAACCAAGTCGCATTAGGGTGACCAACATTCCGCCGAAAGATCGCTAGCAGGCATTATTAAATCAGTAAATCCCACAATTCTAACAAATGACTGGAGTCGTACTATGTTAATGAGATAGGGATGGCATTAAGGTCATTGACGTTGATAGATTACCCCGCTGTTGGTCTAGAATTAGCATTATCACATCCATCCCACCACATAGTCGTCCCGTAGGGGAACCCCAGGATAACCAAGGTTGATAATTGCAATGATGGCGAATATTGTTATCGTATCTATCACCTTGCCAGTAGACCATACCCACCTTTAATTAGCATAGCTTCCTTGCGAAGCCTCATATCAACCATGTGTCCTGAGATAATAATCCACCCCAGAGAACTTCCAGTAATTCTCCAACGCATTGTGCGGGTAACTCAATCATATCAACGCACGGTGATATACTGATGGTGGTGGAGCTAGACGAAGAATCTGAACGACGGTTTCTGCCACGGATTGGACGTCGGCAATGTATGAATCATCCACCTTTGGATGACTGATCAAGGGTAGCATCTGACATCTGGATCCGCTTTTATGATTCCTTCTACCTATTGCGGCTTCCTAAACTCCCCAATTAGAGGTTCAAAATATTCGCCATGGTTCAAGAAGCCAAGTGGATCTGTCATATGGACTTCGACCCTCTCAGAGGCTCTGTCCCTTATCGTCCAAACCTATTACCAGTTCTTTGGCTTCCCACGCCCTCTTAAAACAAACGGTGCATAATTGCCAATGGGGACATGTGATATAGTTCACAGCTATGATCCGTCGATTCCACCCGAGCCCCTTAGTACGTTTCCATAAGTGGAAGGTCGAACAAAAGGCGACGACTTAAACTCCGTATTGATTAAGGGCCGTTTGCGTAGTGCCTACTAATCAATTTTGTTCCACACGTGCACAAGATTTGACTGGAGTTATTCTTTGGTAATCGTGAGAATATTAAAATCCACAACAGGTTACACTCTTCCAGAGCAACCTACTCCAGGTCAAAATCCCTTTGGGTCGGCGGGATGTTTCATTGTCGCAAATTCAGATGATTGGCGATTTATCAAGTCTCTCGCGACGTTGGCGTGTTCATGTTCGGGTATATGGAAAAAAAGGTCTCCAAGTCCATGGTTGAGAAATCGAAGTCCCAACCCATATCAGACAAAGTAAGGTCAAGGAGATCCTCTCCACTGCCCACGCTAGCACTTGTCGAGGGTATATTCCCTGGGACCAGACTACCCTGCATATTCGATAGAGCGGGGAGCCCTCCTCCCATTGATAAGTCATTGCGAAATTGCTCGAACACTGTCGTGTCTGACCTGTTTGATGTGTTTCTCGACGGATGTTGAATTATTGTACCTGAATCGTAGCCATATTCGTTGCTTTTGATGGTTGCTTGTGTTGCTGGTGGAATCCATTCATACGACGGATCCAGCTGCCTCAAAACCGTCTGTATGGCAGACATGGAGCTCTTTATGGGGTCGCCAGCGCGCATTGACGAAAGACATTGAACTGAAGCATGAATCCATGGAAGGTGGCTCGATGCGAGATTGTCACCATGCATAAGGTCAAATATGAGCGCAAATGCTGCGCTAGAAAGGAAGTATCCGTGGTACCGCAGTTCCTAATCCCATATCAGCGTTTCCAAGGCCGTCTATATACAAATTGCCATTGAGCATACCTTCACAAGGTCATTGACCAAAGAAGCTTCATATAAGAAATGAATGGTTCGACACGCTGCGCCAATGACTTGGTTGCAGGCATCGTTCAGCCAAGTTGGGATTTCAGTGGGACGTTTCGTTCCGCCGCTATCACACTCACGGGAGGACATCTTCATATCTTGCTGCCACCTACCACGAAATATCAAAAAAGGTCGATATGTAAGCAATATTGTGTGGTAATACACTATTGTGGTGAGTAAGGCTCCAAAATCGAACGAAAGTAGATATGTGGGCGGCTTACGAGTGACCAATATGGCCTGCTGGACACCAATTTCTCCTGTTTGAGGGCACTTGTCAACTCCGAACCCTAATGTCTCCTGGACTTTAGTATCATATGAGCGGTAGTCATCAGTTATAGAGCGTGCAAGCTTCCACAGGTGTAGTAGCGAGTCATGGTGTCTCCCAAACATTTCATCCGCAGAGCGTGACATCATCTTTGAAAGATCGTAGAGAATTCGTAGAAGGGGATCAGCTGGAGGTTCAATTCCGATATCCCTCTGGAGAAGAGATCGCGGTCGACCTAGGTGAAAACAAATCCAACTGGTAGAAGCATTAGTTAAGTCATGGAGGCGATGATTGCAGAGGTACTAACGTTTCATAAACATAGAGCGACCAGAATGTTGTCCGGCGCTCTTCAAAATTATGCCCTTTGTGTTCGGCCTCATTCGGAGCTCTTTTATGCAACCCAGCTGATAGGGCTTTTCTGGCAGCGGAGCCCAAGTGCAGAAACGATGAGTTTGGCCGGCCTTGGTCTGTTTGGTAATGGGCGTTCTAGCAGGTCAGTCAACGAGGTAACCCCCAGGTTCTGGATGAAACTTATCATGAGTAATGACAACTGGACTGTCTGAAGGTTCACGAGATCATCCGAGAGTGCGCAGGTTGTTTTGACGCGCTCAAACAGGATATCACCCCAGCTATAATGTTCAGTCCCGAGGGAGCCTGTCGCCAACGCCATCAACAACATACAGTGAGACCAAGTGTCACCGACAGTCCCTGGGGCTCGATTGTACAGCTGTTCAAGCTGCTCTCTATATGACTCCTTTGATCGAAACGGAACTAGATGAAGTAAAGTCGCCAGGTAGCGCTCAAGGAAGACTCTCGCTAGCTCGTAAGGCAGAAACATGACGGGTACATCTGTCGCGCCGAGAGATCTGAGCGCATCGTGAGGGCCGACTGGAGTACCGAAGAATATTCGCCGAAAGCTGAACATATCTAGTCCTGCACCAGCTTCCTCCACCTCGGCCTGGGGCGTTTTAGAGTAATTGCCGGGGTTAGATACCAGATCGCGATAGATCTCATGCATGAGAGCAAAATGGGAAGTTGAGCCATAGTACAATTGAATCTCAGAAGAGGAAGATGTTGTATCAGTGGCAGATACGCTGTTGTTAAACGTATAGTTCATACTGGGGTTGCGCCGACCTGTTGACGATGACTGTTGGTGGAAGCCAGGCGAGGATGCATGAACACCAGCCACACTGGGCTCAAATTCGTCCTTTTCTGATTTCTCCTGATGTTTCTTCTTTCTATGGCGAATCCAGTCACGATACACGCAGGGTGTATGTCGAAGTTGGCAGGTCTTGCAAGGATTGATGCCATTGCATTTGATCTTCCTCTTGCGACATTCTTGGCAAGCCTTGGAGGTGCGCCAACCAGATGGCTGATGGTGCTGTGTAGCATGGTCCATAATTTCCAGGTGGGGGAAACGCGATAGTTTTAACAATCCAATTTATTCCCCTAGCATTATTGCCCAGGGATGAAACAACGCTATCATTGCTTGAAGGGGCCAGTTCCAACCCCGTAGGTCACGTGTCCTATCCGTATTTCCGGACGTTCCGAACCGAATACTACAGATAACCCATTGAAACAACTTTCATTATATAGGTAGAGCCATTATTTTGGTTGCTTTAATCGCGCCTCAATTGCAGGTATCTGCAAGTAACTGGTTCTTAAAGTCAACCGAATTTGTTGTCTCAGGTATGAGTAGCGCTTATGGCGGATATATAACATATATATTCGATACTATTGTACATAGGACCAGGTACCTACCTTAGGCAGTAGAACGCGTTGAATCCATCTCTGGACAATTGCGTCACATTTATCTCCATATGACCATCTTAGAAGGGACTTGTGCACAATTACATGTTAGTAGGAAAAGAGTATTGGGCTGAAGGTTACCCTGCCAACAATCCGTGTTAACCAACTCGAGGCCGAATATTGCAGATGGCGTTGGAAGGAAAGCCCATTAGATGGCATAGCGACTATCACAGTTTCCTACTGAAAAGGCTGTCTTGTTTCTTTTCTTCGTTGGCGACCCCACTCAGTACATCGTATCAACTCCCTATCTCTATTTTAAAGACGGTCAAAATAAGAGCACAGCGGTGAATCTACCTATCATAGGACGTCTACTTGACCTCTTGTGACGTTTTAAAGTTCTACTACATGATGTCTTACTTAACGGTGCATGTTGATATTAAAAACAACATTGCCAAGGATGAGGAATCTCCTCGTTTCTAGGCGCCATATGGATGGGCACATCGTTAATACAGGAGTCCAGAGCTTCGCTCACGAATAGTGTGGACCCGGTTAAGCTCATTACTTGGAAAATGAGTGCATGATAGATGATCTCCTGCCGAACCATTTGTTACTAATACGTGTCTTTGACCGTTGTCTGGAATTAACCCCGGTCGGAGAGACGACCCTATATGCGCTAGCCAACGAAGAACAAACAGATAAATGCTCCCTTCTGGATGATTGCACATAAACCTATTATCTAAAGAAGCACGTCAGCACCACAAACCACCACTAAGAAACTCGCAGCCCGTGTGGCAGCTTCTGGCCAGTCAGACGGCCTACACTAACGCACCTAATTTAGGCGCAACGGCGGCTATGCATGAACTATTTGCGCTATGACTCACAGCATCCAGTAATATAAAGCTCTTTCTCTGCATAATGCCACTCAGCAGTTTCCTCCGGCCGGGGTATTTGTAAGTCCACTCTCTCATAGGGCACGAAACCGGGATGATCGCTACCCATAACCATTCAAGATGTCGGCGCTACTGTTGCTTTACTTCTCCCGTGATGGAAGTTTGTACCGATCAGAGAGGGGAAACGCCAATCTCCACAGGCAATCTTAAATTGCCCACAATCGATAAATTTTGGTTGATATTCAGAGGTTCGATCCCTTCCGCCTCGAGAGTCCAATCAGATAAACATGGCCATCACGACGTTGACAATCATTGTTGGTTTATTCCTTCTGCGTATCGTCTATGAATACCACAGAGATCGAAATTTACCCCCTGGGCCGCGCCGACTTCCCTTCATCGGTAATATTCACCAGGCACCACAGGTTCTGCCATGGAGGACATTTCATGAATGGAGCAGAAAATATGGTCCCATTATGAGCGCCCAGTTTGGTGGGCAGACTATCATTTTAATAGCCGATGCAGCTATTGCGCGAGAGCTTTTGGACAAACGTGGAAGCATCTATAGCGACCGACCACGCATGGTCATGGCGAATGAGAACCTGACGAAGGGAATGCATCTTTTATTACGAAGCTATGACGAGCGGTATCGACTACACCAGCGCATGGAAGCTCCTGTTTTGAGCCCTCGTGCATCATCGACATACTATCCCATCCAAGACCTAGAGAGCAAACAGCTTCTTCTTGACTTGCTGTCTTCCAACAATTTCGTCAAGCATTTTGAACGTTACAGCGCCAGTTTGCTATATACTCTCACATACGGATTTCGGCTCACGACTGGCGAAGAAGAGGAGATGAAGAGTGCACGAGAGGTCATGCATAACTTTGGAATAGCAGCAAGACCTGGGACCTGGATTGTCGATGCAATTCCCTCCCTCAACGTTTTACCGATGTGCATATCTCCCTGGAAGCAGACAGCAGAGAAGTACTTCCAGATTGAAGCCAGTCAGCACATGCGAAATATGAATAACGCCAAGAATAACAAGGTATGGAACTGGACCAAGGAGTTTGTGGTATCCAAGCAGGCCCACGACATGTCCCCACTAGAACTAGCGTTCGATCTTGGAATTTTGGCAGATGCAGGTTTAGAGACAACAAGTGCCGTGATGCAGATATTCATACTGGCGCTTCTAACTTATCCTCACTTCATCAGCAGGGCCCAACAGGAAATAGATGGTGTCATCGGACCGGACCGGCTTCCCACTTTAAGCGACAGAGAAAACCTCCCATACACTGCTGCGGTAGTCGAGGAAACACTTAGATGGAGGTCAATGGCACCTGGAGGGGTTCCACACGCCACATTGCAGGAGGATTCATTCAGGGGTTACAAGATTCCTAAAGGCGCTATGGTAATACCGTTGCACTGGTCAATGAGTTTTGACGAGAGACATTTCGAAAGCCCTTTGGAGTTCCATCCTGAAAGATGGATTGGAAGAGATGCAGACGACGGCACCTTCACCAATTTTTTTGGCTATGGACGTCGCGTCTGCACGGGTAGGCATATTGCCCGGAATTCACTGTTCTTACTCATGTCACGTATCCTCTGGGCGTACAACGTGCAGCCAGCGATTGGACATGACGGAAATCCCGAAAAAGTCGATGATATGGCTTTTGGATCAGGGTTTGTATCTATCCCGCTTCCGTTTCAAGCGGTCTTCAAACCACGCAGCGAGCATGTACGGACGATAATCGAGAACGAATGGGAGTCAACAGAAAAGAATATTGAGGTTTTAATGGCGTCTGTCAAGGAACATCAGATATCTCTAGGATTAGATCCGCGGGCTTGATGCAGGTTCCAGTTCTGCACCTCTTACAAGGGCGGATCGGGCGACTGGGACAACAGACACAATGTTACTCTGCAGTACATGGGTATTCGGTTGCTTTTTGGATATTTTTGTCTCTTTAGTCTATTTTTGGACTACGAGACTCTTTCCCAGGACGACTATGATTTCTGGGCAGATTAATAGTACGTCAATACATTGCGTATTCCTGATTTCCTTGAGAGAAGAACATGAAAGGAGACGTCACATGCAGCCTAATATGTGTAGCAGACTGTTCCAATTCTCTAGTGGTTACAGCTCTTTTCAATGACCCTCATTGGAGACGCGTCCAAACATTTGTTCATTGGTGATACCTTGAACATTACAATGCTGCCGTACCAGAGCTTATAAAAAATTACTTATACATGATGACTTCGAGACGAGACCTACAAGCGTGACGGTCGACTAGTAGTGTTCAACAAACTTTTCTTGAAACTAGCCCCCAGCCTTTCCATTAAAAGAATTGTTTCTCGACTTTGGCACAGAAAGGCAATCATAGAACCAGTTGGAGCTTTATTTCCTTTCCAGAATCGTATGGCTGATGTTTTTAGGACTTTTGCAGACACCGAGGTCGACCGACAAGAACCTAAATGGAAGGGAGCAAAGGCCGGCAGAATTTGCGCAAAGGCTTATTTCCGGGCATGATCGCATGATCATTGAGTTTGTTGCCATTAACTCTAACGCGGTTGAGGAAGAAGAAAATGGAGCTCTGAGGTCTGTTAGTTTCAAAACCGAAATAGCACTCCTGGAATGATCTCCCTGGCAAGGAATCGTGCCAATCGCCCGGCAATACAGCCCTGCGGTTCAATTTTGGCTGGAATCACATGGGGACGGTGGTATGACTCTCGTCCGGACAGTTTCGGTTCCTTGTCAAGAGTGCGGCGGAGATCATTCTGTCACAGCTTAACTGCTCGACGACATAGCATCTCATTCATCTAGCAAAAGGGGAAGAGTAGAGGATGGATCATCCTCCCTTACAATCCGACAGGGTAAATCTTGGCCGGAAGGCACCAAGAGTTAATGCGCCTCTCTCACCATGCACTTTTTGCGTTCCCTATACTGGCCAGATGAAGAGATCAAGAAGATCAGTTATGTTCGGCACATCTGTCTGGATACAGATCTTCGATAAGTTCAACGCCGCTCCGATGACAAATTTAATATAGTTACGGCATTCATCGGGATCAAAATTCTGATGGTTGGCTGCCAAGTAGTGATTGAGGAATTTGGAGGGACCGCGTTTAGTACCAGTAGGACCTGTATTGCGCCCATCAAGGGGTGCTGTATGTGTCGTGGCTGCGCTTAGTCTTCCATAGGCTGTTTTCATACATCTCCAGACCACTGGTTTGTAACGAGAGTACTCATTAATAGTGGCTTATCCTCCATTGAGTCAATACATAGGCTTGGGCTTCCTTTCTATGCTGGATGCACTGGATTCGACGGGGGGATGTCCTTCAAGAGAATTTATTCGATCGAGCAAGGAAGCGAGGTGGATGGTCACTGAAATACATATACGCTTGTGCACATGGTTTTGACACGCCACTTGCTATTTTACTGTCATTATCTAGGGCTATATATCGAGGAGTTTTGACTGCTTTGACGGCGTCCACAAGCGTAATATATCCGATTTAATATAATTGCCTCCGCATAACTGAAGTGCTGTTCTATATGATCCGAAAGCGCTTTAAGATCACCAAGGCGGAGCATATTAAGCCCAAGATGACACCCAATATACCAAACCACCAGCCAAGGTTGGTGTCCTGGCCGGGAACACGGACATTAACAGCAAAGAGATTTGTCGTGTACTGCATTGGTACAAAGATACCTCCAATTACTGCCAGACGACTCAATGTCGCAGTCAACTGATTCCGCATCCGCGTGGAATCGAACGATAACCGTCCTAAATACTTCGACTGAGACCGAGACAACATCTGCTCGGCGTGTGCTAGATTGCCCATCATAGTCAGAACATGGTCTTGGATATCACTGAGATAGAGAGCCACCTCGGCAGTTGCGGAGCCAAAAGCATCACAATGCCGGGCGAAGCAGCGAACAACGTCGGTTTTGTCATTCAATAATTGACGGATCTGCATGACCTCCTTCCGACAATGATAGATACGCTGCAGAGCCAGCCCGATATCATCGGGCCGGGTGATTGAAACACCATCTTCCATCATCTCAACACCTGTCTCAACACGACTGATGAAGGGGGCGAAACCATCCACGATGTCGTCTCTGTCATAGCCAGTTAGCACAATCAAAGCATTCAACAGGAGCCCAGAATGACACACATCAAAGCATAACATATCCAGTCGCTCGTCAACGCCAGGTGGCTCCGATGTTCTTTAATCCGGTTACGAACGTTACTCGGATGAGGACAGTTTCCCAGGTTGAAGCTGAGTACGCCATCGCGAAAGACAATGGCATAAAAATTGAGGGACGATGTACCGACACCGTCTTGCATCTGGATCTGCTGGGGCGGCCGTAATGACAGGAAGTAGTATGGTCCAAACAACTCGATTTTCTCGCGGGACTCGCGCATCTTGATATCCTCGGTGGTCAGCGGATGGATATCAAAGATACGAGAGAGCGTCTCGATGTCCTCATCGGATGGTGCAGTGACATCCAACCACCACAGTCCCGAGTGGGTACCGGTCTCCAGGAGCGTATCGAAGGGGTAATAGAAAGACCTCAATGACGACAGGCTCGAAGCGTGGATCACGGAGTCCAGGCGAGTTGTGAAAAACGAGAAGTTGGTGGTCTCCACCGCGGACTTCTCATCCTGGGCACTCGAAAAGGCATACTTCCCGTCCAGGAAGTCGGTTTCGCCATGGCCCGCCATGGTCGACGCAGCGGATGGTGGTACTAAAACGGGTGACTTGATGTCTAGGCAATTCTCCCCGGAGGGGTGAAGTCGAATGGGGCCGACACCCATTCCATGGGATAATTAAGCGGCGACGGCAAAGCTTCTGCAGATCGGCATATATGGAGCGGTAGGATTAAAGGGCGCACGCAGCATCCTGACGTGTCTGGCTGGAAGGGATGATGTGTCGAAGAAGTTGAAGTTACAAGGGTTGCAGCCAATCCAAACCATACCGGTCACCGCCGGTGAGGTTTTCTGCCAGCACAAACGAAGGGCTTCGGACCAGGGGCCAATGGGAGCGGGCAACAGCGGGCGGTATGCGAGATGCAACGGGATTGGCATCCTTACATAGAGGCAGTGCTAAAACTTTGACCACACATGGATGAGTCGGAAGACATTGATCAATCGATCGAAGACGGTCAGCAGAATGAAGCCCTGTACATGTATATATACGTCATATACCTGCATCCACACCGGCCCGATTTGTTGTCGTTTCCCTCATGTGGCCTGCACGTGAGCAGCGACGCTCACATGACTGATATTATGTAACTCGGCTGAGAAATTCCGAAAATGGCAACCCGATAGCATCCCCACTAAAACAGACATCGAGATTATTTCCCCAGACGAAGAGATTCTGTTGCGGAACAGATTGTTTTCCAACGGAGGCGACATGCGACGCAATATTTGACAACGGCAATTTGTGGGAGACGTCTTTATACCCGCAGAATGTGGCCGATCCGGGATGCAGAGACGAAGCTTGTCATGAAAATCGACTTCTTCATCCTTTCATTCTGCTGTTTGACATACTTCTTTAACTACCTGGACCGGTCAAACCTGTCTAACGCCTACGTCTCAGGGATGAAGGAAGAGTTGGCTTTTCATGGCAACCAGTTCAATGTTATCAACACCATCTTCACGGTAGGCTACATCCTAGGGCAAATTCCTTCCAACTTAGCTATCACGTACTGTCGACCGCGCATCTTCTTCCCTGCCATGATTCTCCTGTGGGGTGCGTTGACTATGGTCACAGCGGCTGTGCATAACCCTCAAGGCATTATGGCCATTCGCTTCTTCTTAGGGCTTGCGGAGGCAAGTACCTTTGCTGGAACCCACTATATCCTTGGCTCTTGGTATACCGAGAGTGAACTAGGCAAGCGGAGCGGTATATTTACCGCATCGGGTCTAGCTGGCACAATGTTTGGGGGATTCATTCAAACTGGCATCCATTCGTCTTTAGACGGTGCACAGGGCTTGTCCGGATGGCGATGGTTATTCATTGTAGGCGCGACCGATTCATTACATGATATAATCACTAATAGCAGGTGTAGATTGATGGTCTGATAACCATTC
This sequence comes from Aspergillus ambiguus, assembly GCF_047715705.1. Classification (NCBI taxonomy): domain Eukaryota; kingdom Fungi; phylum Ascomycota; class Eurotiomycetes; order Eurotiales; family Aspergillaceae; genus Aspergillus; species Aspergillus ambiguus. Next base: position 34,940 of record NW_027395543.1, on the reverse strand, counting down.
CTATCGCGATCTATGGTCTCCTTCTTTTTCCAGATACCCCGGCTGCTACGCAAGCACCGTACCTGACAGCCTCCGAGCGCGCACTAGCCATGTCGCGCTTACCGGACGTCAATGCTAATCGAGCCCCCGTGAATCGGGCGTTTTTAAAGCAACTTTTCACCACGTGGTATTGGTGGGCCTTTGTCATCCTCTGGGTTATTGCAGGAGAGACCGAGTCATTCTCCTCTAACTCGTTACTAGCGCTATATATGAAAGCTCATCCTACTATTCACTACACAGTCGCGCAACTCAATAACTATCCGACGGGCGTACCCGCTGTGGGCATCGTATCCACTCTCTTTTGGGCTACAGTGACGGATATACTTGGTGGGAAGCGCTATCTTGTGGCCTACTTTATCGGACTAACAGGAATTGTTACTTCGGTTCTAATTCTGACTCAGTTTGAGAATACAGCCACCGTATTTGGGGCATATTACTGGGCTGGTGCAGTATACGCATGCCAGGCTACCTTTTTTGCTTGGTGCAATGATACTATGAGGTCACGGGACGCTCGGCAGCGGTCTGTGGTAATCGCTAGCATGAACATGGGGAATAATGCGGTCAACGCGTGGTGGAGTATCATCTTCTATTCTGCCGATCTTGCACCACGATTCACCAGAGGCATGTGGGCGATGATTGGCTGTTCTATCGCTTTGGTCCTCTGGGCTACCGCAATTGTGTATCAGACTATTCGGGAAGGGCGAAAAACAACGACTAGGGACTCTTCGCCGATGATTGAGCAGCAGTGTGGCGACAAGTCAATGGAAGGCAACGTTAATTGAAGCTGCAGGCAAACTGCATATTGTTTGCACGTATTCGATGAAACCACTCTGGTCAATGTTACTGACTTAGGCCTCACAAAAACGGACTACTCGTTACGCCCCCCGTCGTCCACAATCTCCTTGGCCATCTGGACGATATCCTCCCAGATTGGAGGTCGCTCTTGTAGATCTAACCCTACCTCCTCTGCGTGCAATCCCCATTGCAGAAGAGCTTCTTCACTGCCCCACTCGCCGTTACCCATCAATCCTACTGGGACCTTGCCGTTGACCAGCTCATCTTCGGGATCCGCATATCCAGCGGGAACACTGATCGCCGGAATGCCCGTGAAGTTCGCCAACCAAACGTATTCCATACATTTGATAGTCTGATCGCCATCGCTCAACCCGTAGGTATACTCCGACTTAGACTGGACACGCCATCCAGCACACGCCGTCGTAGGCGTGACGATAATCATCCCTGGTAAATCCTTCCAGAGAGCAGAGAGGTGCTGCATGAGCAGCTGACGCAGCTTTTGTGCAAGCAAGTAGTCTATGGCTGGGGTGGAACGGCCGAGACTGAGCAGGATACGGTTCGCAGCAGTGATATTTGTCGTGTCGGTAAGCGCCGCAGAAGCATCAGCCAGGATTGTCATTGCATGGGCCGTTTGACCTTCCACGAGGAACGGTATTTCAATTGGTACGAGAGAGTAGTCATGCACGGTGACCAGCTTATCCAGAAGGGAATAGCAGAGACGCTGCACCGAAGGAGCGGCACGAGAGAACCAAACCTCTGGTATGCCTAGAACCTTTTTTCCTTTGGAGGAGGGTGAAAGAACGACGCGCCCAGGCGGTGGGAACAAGGTGTCGGGGCCTGGGGTGGCAACAAGACTATATGCCGCAGCTAAGGAGCGAATATCCGCAGCCAGCGGCCCAATGACACTCGTAGTACTAGCAAAGTTCACTCCAGGGTAATGCGAGAGGCGATTATGAGTGGGCTTGAGTCCTACAACCGAGCATAGCGAGGAAGGGATCCGCACACTGCCACCTCCATCCGTACCCAGAGCAATGGGGATGAGTCCGGTGCTGACTGCATATGCACATCCGGAAGAACTTCCACCCGTGTAGTAACCCGGGTGATACGGATTTGGCGGAGTCCCGTAGTGGATGTTGTTGCCGGTAGTATCTGGTACATTATTGTTAGATTAACTCGCTGGAGCACCTAGAAGCAAATGACGATTTCCGTACCTAACCCATACTCATGCATAGACAGCTTTCCGAGTATGATTGCGCCTGCCTCTTGCAGCTGACGCACACACCAGTTAGTGATGGACGGATCGTCCTCGGTCGGTTCCGGCGTATAATCGTTGATAGAACCGAGATGCGTTTTATAACCATCAACATCAAACTCACCCTTTACCGCAGTCGGAACACCGTCGAATAACCCCAGGGGACGCTTCTCCTGGTAACGCTGAGTAGATGCTTTGGCAGCTTCGAGGACAAGGTCCACACGGCTGTCAAAAAAGGCAACGGCGTGTTTGCCTTCGGTGACCATATCACGTCGGATCATAGGAAGAATCGCCTTGGCGACGGCCAAAGGCGTCAACGCGCCTGACAGATAAAGCTCATGATAGTCGGCAACGGAATAATACTTTGAGCTAGGATGACGCCCGGGCTGAGCCGGAAGTTCGGGGGGCGTCTCACTTTCGAGTAGATTGCCCGAACTCAATGGAATGACCGTTGGATCATATCGCGGCTCTATATAATCCAAATGCTCCTTGATTTTACGGAGATTTCCAAATCCAGCATTAAACCAAACGATCTGGGGTAGGAACCATACCCAGTCCAGTCTGTGATGCATAAGCCAACTTACTTTGTTGGTTGGGGTTACAAATACTAACAACCAGGCACTAACACTTATCAGAAAGCCACGAATCCCCGGGTTGGAATTGCGGTCATAAGTTGGAGGGACATCCGGCCTGGAGACCATTGTCAGACTCATTTCCTCGGTCTGTGGATGTGTACATAACTCACCCCTTCTTGGGCTGAGGATAATCCTTGAATTGTGGCTTGTGCTTGGCCAGGACGACCATTGTGGCCTTCTGGGTGCTCAAGGACAGTTGATTAATCCTCTTCATTCATCCGAGGGGGAACTTAAAAGTCCGTTGCACGGAGGACGAAAACCAGAATACAAATGAAACTGCCTGGGGAATCCCAAACAAATACAAACATTGGCAACACACACGTGTTTTCTGACTAACATATTTTGTGCAAGGTATGCAAGTATTGTGAGCATAAACTTATGCATACGCAATAGCATATCGTCGGGCACACGTACTCTTGAGTACGTACGTAACGACCGCTCCAGACATGCCACGCTTGGACAAATTTGGATGAGTTGACAAAGGGTAGGTTTATAAGTAAAAGTACAATGCTACCTAGTAGAGAATCAAATGTACAAGTTACGCCTTCCAGAAGACACGGCCCTCCATCAAGCGTCGTGCCGTCCGGAACACAGTAGCATGACTTAGCTGGCCGTCGAGAGTGAATTCGGCTCCCACCATCAAGGTACCACTGGCATGGCCTAGAGTGATTCCAGATCCATCGATAGGAGGAGCTCTGGTCACGCTGGCCACCACGCTCCCTGGAACCTTGGCGGCTGCGGCCAGGGCCAGCGCGACCGTAATAGGAACGGCCCTATGGGGCTGGCCTACGGAAAGCGCTCGCACAAGGACATCCACCGCAGGTTCAGATCCTTGCGTTTCTGGCGGAGTCGAAACCATTCCGATCTTGGGAACACTCCCAGGAACGCAGTCTGGCTGGTGTGCGAGCCCCATAGCAACTCCAGCCTGTCGTCGAATGGAGTCCAGGCGCGACAGGAGGGTTGGATGCGCATCGATCTCGTCGGCGGTGACGGTACCCTTCACACCCAAGTCAGACGCCAGAACGAAGCAACACGGATTCCCAACGTCGATGCATGTGGTCGATACATCATCAAAAATGTCTCTCGCCTTTCCCGTCGGAAGCAAGACACCCGTCCGGGAGCCGGCAGGATCTAGAAAATCGAGCTGGATTTTTGCCGCAGTCCCCGCAACGCCGTCGATAGCAAAAGATCCGGAGGACGCCGCTTCACCGTCTTCTACGGGAAAACGCGACCGAATGATCTTTCCGGTATTGGTGTTGTGGATGCGAAGGTCAGCTTCGGTACTCCCGTCTAATTGAGCGGGTACCAACTGGCTGTCAACAGCGAAGGGTCCAACGGCACTGATCATGTTTCCACAGTTACTGGAGTAGTCGACCTGGCTGTCTTTGACGCCCACCGCAACAAAGGTATAGTCGATGTCAACATCGGGTCGCGTTGAAGGCCCGACCACACAGATCTTGGACAATGAAGAAATGCCTCCTCCCAGTCCATCCAGTTGACGTCCATTAGGGTCAGGACTCCCGATGACATGACGGAAGATGTCATCCCAGCTGGCACGGTCGGTGGGGAGATCACTCTGCTTGAAGAAGACTGCGCGCGATGTTCCACCACGATAATAGGCGGCTGGGAGACTGCGCTGTGGGCCGCGACAGGGAGGTAGAGAGGTGAAGGGCGCAGCACGGGCAGTAGTAGGAATTAGAGTAGAGAGTTTTCTGGGCAACATGGTGGTGATACTTCAGGGATGATTCCCGGGCTGTCATCTATTCATGTATGCATTATTGGTGATGGAGGAAGTTCGAGGGCCTTGTTTAGACCTCGGATGGGATTACGCCGAACATCGGACAGAGAGCGGTCGTCGAACGGAGTTGCTGCAGAAGTCAACGGTCCAACAGCGATATTGAGACAGGAGACCATCAGCTATACACTTTCGTTCTGCGAAAAGAATAATGAGGATGATGAAGACTCGAACTTGGTGGTTTGTAATGCGGAGATAACCGGACTTAACGAGACATGATGTCAGAGAGTATATATATTCCCGCTCGCTACTCTCATCCAACAAACATCTTCACCACATAAGCACACAAGTTTAGCATTCACCAGACCTAAAGTCTCAGTTTAACGGCTTAGGACAAACGACCAGATCTCATAATTTGCAACCACTACATTCGAACAACCAAATCTCCCGAAGAACGACTGCCTCAATGGCGAACTATCTCATCACAGGATCCGCCAGAGGGCTGGGACTTGCTCTGGCGACCCATCTGGCTTCCTTGCCCAAAGCCAAGGTCTCCTCTATCTTTGCAACGTCTCGGAGTGACAATTCTCCTGCATTGACGGAATTAGTGTCTTCTTCCTCGGGTCGAGTCGTTTTCATCCCGTTGGATGCGACCGACAGAACAAGCGTCCAGAGGGCGGCGCGTCAAGTAGAGCAGCAGCTTCATGGTCGGGGACTCGACGTGCTGGTGAACAATGTGGGCACCATGCCATCGACTTGGGGAGGAGTAGAGAAAATGTTCGATTCTCACGAGGTTAGATGGAGTTGGAAGTAAGCTGACTGGCCGGCCATAGGGAGGACCTAGATGACACGTTTCATACCAATGTGACGAGCACTCACATGGTCACTCAAACATTCCTACCTCTCTTACGCAAGGGGGAAAGAAAGTTGGTGACCAACATGTACGTCTCACTGGTCGATTGGCTGTCAGAAAGCGAATGTTGACGATCGCAGTTCTACCACGTTAGGATCCATCGGTGCCGCGTCTACCTTCCAATCGATGCCCGCTCCTGCATACAAAATCACCAAGGCTGCCTTGAACATGCTGACCAAACAATATGCGGAAGACCTAACGGACGAGGGATTCACTTTTCTCGCAGTCTCTCCCGGTGTGAGTGTTCTCTTGTTATAACGCAGGATTATCGCTTACTTGGACAGTGGCTTCAAACAGATATGGGGGGGTCGCACGCGGATCTTCCAGTCGCAACGGGAGCGGAGGCGGTGGTGAACATCATGATGAATGCTACGAGCGAGCAAAATGGGAAATTCCTGAACATCCATGTCCCTGGTTGGGAGAATAATCCTGGACCGAACCAGTACGATGGAAAGGAGGTGCCGTGGTAGGGCCAACCTGTGGTGTCCTGTGATCGCTACGTATACTCGAAACTCGTACGAGCGGAGAATCAGGATTCTTATAGATAAGAGATGACATTGTTCCCTCTGTGGGCGGGGAACCGAAGGCGAGGATACATATTGAGGGCTTCCCCGCACGTCCAATCTCTGCAACTGTCGCCCCGACATATAGATATCTGGTCTATCTATCCTCCGTTTACTCCGGAAAATGAATAGCGTCGCCTTTATTCGTGATCTTCTAACAGCTGACCCAGGTGTCCCCAACTCTAACCCCACCCAGTCATACTGGCAGCGCGAACCCCATGCACTAGCGACGGCGCAGTCATCCATTCTTCCCCGACAGACCGACTTCGCCGTTATCGGCTCTGGAATTACTGGGTTAGCAGTCAGCTTGACCCTTCTCGAAACTCATCCGACAGCGACAGTCACTGTCCTTGAAGCTCGCGCTCTATGTTCGGGGGCCACTGGGCGCAATGGTGGACAGATGGCCGCCAATGCTGGCGAAGAGTACCTGCACCTCGCGCGAGTCCACGGAGCCGAAATGGCCGGACGGATCGTTGAGTTTACCTTCGACAATTTGAATCAAATGAAGAAGCTGATCCGGGAATATGCGCCCGGCGAATGCGACTGGGAGGAGGTTCAGAAGCTCCGAGTATTTCTTACAGAAGATGCATTTGGTGAATTCCAACAGAGCATCACCATGATGGAACGAGACCATCCGTCTCTGAGAGGAATTTATACTGTCATTGGTAGAGATATCTTAAAGGTACGGCGCCCGACGGTCGATGTGAACACAGCTTCTAACCTACCCAGCAACAATATAATATTGAAGGTGCAGGCGGTTGCCTCCTCCCAGCTGGGACGGTTTGGCCATATAAATTGGTTACTAGCACCTTTGCCCGTCTCCGAGAGAGATATCCGTCCAGGTTATCCATCGAAACGTTCACTCCAGTCATATCCGTTGCATATGACCGCCCCTCAATCACTTATCCGTATACTGTTCATACAGCCCGCGGACCTCTCCAAGCCGGCAAGGTGGCCTACTGCACCAATGGGTATATAGGCCATCTCCTTCCCAGTCTCAGGGGTCGAGTTCACCCATACAAGGGCACTATGACGGTACAAGATCCCGGCCATTCTATTCCCAACCGGGGACACGCTCTTTCGTGGGGGTTCCACTATCCAGCGAAATACGACCTGCATTCAAAACGATGGGCAGCAGGTCTCTACTATCTCCTACAGAATGCAAAGACGGGTCATTTCTATTTTGGCGGCGAGGACACTCGTATCGACTTGTGCTTGACTTCCGATGACAGCTACGCAGCAGAGGCATCGGTGATTCAGTTGCGGGAGAAGCTGCCTGCGTTCTTAGGTTGCGCAGGCAGCAATAAATGGGCCATTCTTAGTTCCTGGAGCGGTATAATGGGGTTTTCGGCGGATGGTCTGCCAGTTGTGGGACAGCTCCCAACGCACCTCACTGGAAGGGAGGGGATGGGGGAATATCTCGCTGTCGCGTTTAATGGGTATGGCATGGCGAATTGTTTGATGTCCGGCAAGGCGTTGGCAATGATCATGTTAGGCGAAGACGATCATACATTGCTACCAGGAGCTTACCGAGTGACCGACGCGAGGTTGAAGGAACTGTTGACCGTCGAGCAGGCAGCCAAGCATTTTCAGTAGGTAAATATTTAGTGCACTAGTTCAAGAGGATTATTGGCTAGTACATAGCGCATAGCATAGGGATGGCCAAGGGCATTGTGCGCAGTAGCTCAGGATCTACATACAGTGCTTATCTTAGACCATGCCGACATAATCTACTGCCTCCATACTACCTGCAGCCATCTCCCTTGCAGCGTACTCGTCATAAACCCACCCAGTTTCTCTTCACACCCCAAGTTGCACGACAGGCATTCTTATCAGGGGGTGTGGCATTTTGTCTTGGCTGATCCGCATCGTTATGCGGGGCCCAAAAGAACACCACAACATCGGCCGTCGATCACCCCCATCCCTCAACCCTCCACCCATCACAGCGTAATTTTGCTTAAGGGACCACCACTATGACGACCAGATATCGTGTGGAATGTAAGTCTCAATTATTCCTCCTGCTGCAATCGTAACTCACCTCTCCCACAGATGCTCTCAAGGTAGGCGGGTCCCTTAAGACACCCCTATCATCCGCTCACTGGGACAGTCACATCGTCGAGATCAACTCATCGAATGGATCAAAGGTCTTCTAGCGGTCCCGTTTGTACTGCATTCCCAGCCCACTGCCATATACCACGAGCAGAGCGAGAATCTCTCTGTGGTGGCGGCCGACACCCATCAGCGTTACGCGGAGATCTTCCGTGACGTTGAGAATCTCATCCGCGATCACAGTAATACTTAATACTCCTGCGCGATGTTCCGAGTTGCTATGCCATGACTGACCTTTAGTCTAGTTCAACATGACCGGGAGAATACTCCCGGAAAATCCAAGTTGAAATTGCTAGTACCCACTGTGGGATTCTTCTTCACGCCTCTGCCGCTGGAGGACGCGTTTAAATGGCAAGACCGTCAACGCTTCATCAGCCGTCGGCGCTTTGTCGCGCCCTCATTCAACGATATCCGCCTGATCCTCAACTCCGCCCAACTGTTGGGTCTCAAGCGCAACACCGGCCTGGATCTGGTCACTTTCGATGGAGACGTGACTTTGTACGACGACGGCGCGTGCCTCACCCTCGACAACCCTGTCATCCCACGAATCATCCGTCTTCTACGTCAGGGCCACAAGGTCGGCATTGTTACCGCGGCTGGCTACACCGATGCCGAGAAGTACTACGAACGCCTCAGGGGCCTCCTTGATGAGATGAAGGCTTCTCCCGAGTTGACCCCGGCCGACCGTCAGGGGCTCGTGGTCATGGGTGGCGAAAGCAACTTTCTCTTCCGTTATGATGCCTCCTCGCCTCATCTGCTCTCTTACGTTCCGCGCGCCGAATGGCTGCTCCCGGAGATGGTTTCCTGGAAAGAGGACGACATCACCGAGCTGCTTGATATTGCTGAATCGTCCCTGCGCGCCTGCGCTAGCAACCTAAACCTCCCAGTCGCCGTCCTCCGCAAGGACCGCGCTGTCGGCGTGTACCCGTTGGACCGTAGTAAGATTGCCCGTGAACACCTGGAGGAGACGGTGCTCGTGGTGCAGAATACAGTGGAAGGGTCGGCAGTTGGCTCCCGACTGCCATTCTGCGCGTTCAATGGTAGGTTCCCGGAATAATCGCGGTTGTGTTATATGGAACGCTCATCTGTAACAGGAGGTAACGATGTCTTTGTCGACATTGGGGATAAATCATGGGGCGTGAGGGCCTGCCAGCAGTATTTCGGTGGGATCGAACGCACGCGAACCCTCCACGTTGGCGATCAGTTCCTATCCGCTGGGGCTAATGATTTCAAGGTGTGCATTACATTCCCGTGAGGTCTCTCCCGGTTTCTAACTTCAATAGGCTCGCTTGGCGTCAACAACAGCCTGGATAGCAAGCCCTGGCGAGACAGTGCAACTTCTGGATGAGCTGGAGCAAATCCAAGGTCTGTGATATTTGGTTGGGAGTTTCCAGGGATGGTTTCTGTATAATGTTTTTATGCAACACATACAGCACAAGTTTGTAATCAGGTAGTTGGATATGCATATTTAACGAAGAAACGATAACTGTCTCTCCACATCGCACTATATAATAGATTCATTATTTTCATTCAGTTAATATGTTAATCATCATAGGTACATCGCAGTTATGGCTACATGGGCTTGTCCGGGCAAGCCTTCAATTGTCGCCCAGGTTTTGCACCCCAGAAGTCTAAATCATGATTTTAAAATGGGGCGACGATTCATGCGTTGTCATGGAGGGCCCAGGTGCGCCGTCCGTCACTCCAACTAGACCGTCCCGACAGAATGTTGACAGTGTCTTGCAGTTGGAGCCAGAACTCGTCCTTGGGGCGACGGCGGGCCCAATCGGTCTCAGTAGCTTCCAGGCCATTTGCGCCGCCCATGGCCGAGAAGAGCACCTGGGATCCCTTGACACCAATGACCGAGGCGGAAAGTTCGTCGGCAGCTACGTCGTCAGGGGACTTGCCCTTATATTCCTCGAGGTGCTGAACACAGCGGATCGCCATCCGCAACGCCCGGATTCGATCCATCGGCGAGGGCTTGCCACCCTGCTGGAAGTGACCAGGCACGGCGGCACGTGATTCGAACCGACCCTTGGCTTCTTCCTTGATCATATCAGCAATCACCTGTGTCGTGTAGGTGTTGGATGCACATTCATTGCGCAGAATGATCTTTCCAGCGCGGTTGGCTCCCTTGTCATGGGTGAAATTGTCTCGTAAGAAATCGATATCCCGCGCCAACATCTTGATATCAACACCTTCCTCTGGAATGTAGACGGCCACCGCACCCACTGACAGGCCAGCTGTGGTTGCAATGTAGCCCGACTTGCCGCCCTGGGTTTCGATAACGAAAACACGGCGGCGGGTGGAGGACGCCGACTGGCGAATAGCGTCACAGAAGTCGATCAAGGTGTTCAGGCAAGTATCACTACCCAGCGAGTACTCGGTTCCCGGGACATTATTAGAGATGGTCGCGGGAAGGACCACCATAGGAATCTTGAAGGCTGCATACTTGTCACGGGCTTGACGCAATTGACTGACCGCAGTATAGGCTTCGAAGCCACCGACAACGAACAGGCCGTCGAACTTGTACAGGTCAAAGCACTTGGCAACACCAGCGAGATCATCCGATGGCAGGCTACGGTTTGTTCCGATATCAGAACCACCTTCGTTCACCCAAGCGTCCTGTTCCAGCCATTCAACCTCTCGCACGGAGCTCAACGGCTTGTCATTGTGGTGCCGGCAAAGACCCGGGAAACCATTGTGGATAGCCAGGGGCGTATGGCCCCGAGTGAGACAGTAAGAGACAGCGGCACGGGTGGCTTGGTTCATTCCTCCTGCTGGGGCACCGACATGAATAATCGCAATGCGCATTCTCTACAGTCACATTAACATCCGCGACAGTTCTCCCATTCAGAGACAACGTACCTTTTCCTGTGGTAGGAGCATCTTCGGGTGATCAGGAGTAGCCGTGTTTCGATAAGCGTCGTAATACTCCTTGAATTCCGAGTCACGGAGAGCCATGGCGGTTTCGAACTCGCGATTCTGGATGTGTTTTGTGACCTCCTTAGTGGCTTGGACCGCCTCCATCAGCGGGGTACGCATGATCTTGTTTTCGCGAATGGTGATCACGGGCGACGGGGTATCGGGCTTCATGTCCAGCACGGCACGAACGGCCTCCACGCCCTGCAGAGTGGATAACCAGCGGTCGTAGGCGCATGCGGCACCCCCTCGTTGCGTGTGACCCAGCACCGTTGTCCTGGTATCTAGTCCAAGGCGTTTGGTGAGAATGTCCTTGATAGTGTTGCTCGAGATCTTGTTGAGGTGGCGATCTTGGGCACCCTCCGCAATGATGACGATGGTCCGGCGTTTGCCACGCTCACTACGGTTCTGAAGCCATTGATGTCAGCGCTTAAGGTGTGCATTGATCGGCCGTTCAGCTTACCTTGGTGATGACATCACACATGAAATCCTCCCAGCCGTCCTTGGGAGGCATTTCGGGAATGAACAGCCAATCGGCCCCAGTACTGATAGCAGCCATGAGGGCAAGCCAACCACAGTGCCGACCCATGACTTCAATAACGAAACCTCTCTGATGGGAGAAAGCGGTGTCGAAAACATCGTCCACGGCATCGCAGATGCGGGTCAAGGAGGAGTAACAGCCGATGGTGGCGTCGGTGCCGGACATGTCATTGTCGATGGATCCCACGAGACCCACGATATTCAGGACTTTGTAAGGGTTGACCTGTTCCTGGGTCAATTCCCCTTGGGTTACCAATTCTTCCAGCAGCCCGGCCCATTCAGAGCGGAAGACATCGGCACCGGTCAGACTGCCGTCACCGCCGCACACCACTAGGGCGTCGATTCCGCGCAGGACCATGTTCTTGGCGGCCCTCAGACGGCCAGGGCGCTCACGGAAGGTCATGCAGCGAGCTGAACCGATCAAGGTGCCACCTCTTGAGAGCCAGCCGCGAACATCTTCCCAATGTAATTGACGGATCATATCCCCGCCATTAACGAGACCCTCGTATCCTTCAAAGACAGCGTAGGCCTCGCATTCGGAATGGATGGCCATGCGGACCACCGCGCGCACAGCACCATTCATGCCCGGAGCATCACCACCGGAGGTCAGAACTCCGATGCGGCGACGCTTGGGCGGCACGACGGGGGCTTGTGTCGCGGCCATGGTGGGCGAAGACGATTCGTTTAAGGGAGTGAGGGGAGCGCGATCAATTCTTGGAGAAATGGATTGAGAGAGGGGAGGAGCCAACAATTGATCAGTCTCTTGAGTGAATTGAAGAGGGAGAGGGGGAAAAAGACGATGACGATGATGAGATGAAGAGATGATGATGGTGTAGTGGGGAAGAGCAATTCCGGTGAGAGAAAGTGGGCAATCGACGTCACCGTGGAGGACCGGGTTGAGAGTACTTCTCCGGGTATTTTATGGGGTGGTACGGGGCGAGAATAGATGGGATAGAGGGATCCAAAGGAGACGAGCGTCTTGCAGGCGTCCTCGGAGCTATCGTGACGCTGGAGATGAGAAGAACGGCGAAGTTGGATGGAGTTTTTCGTAGACGACAGAAGAATGCTGATGTCACAACCTCTGCTGGTTTGGGTTTAGCGCCATCAGAGCTGCCCAGCACCCCGCGCTAGACCAAATGGGGAACTATGCTACATGCTTATGTGTAATGAGTCAGCTATACACGCATTAATCACGTGAATGGTAGCTTCAATCAATCAATCAACTTCCCGTCAACGACGCAACAACAGCAACAACTTCTTCTTCTCTCCCAATTTCCCCCCACGTCCTTCTCTGGGGGCCCATCATGCCAGATTCTCTTAGCCTTCCTCTGCGCCCTCTCATTGACAAGCGTGAACACCAGGACTCTCTACCGGTGGAGATCGCCCAGATCAATGCTCAGTGGGGGTCCTTTCGCGATGTCACTGAGGACAACCTACGAGCCAAAATCGAAGTCGAGAAGAACAAGGCTCCTTGGGCTGAAGATGACGAATCTGATGGTCAGTCTACCGCGGATGTCGATGCATCGGAGCGTTTGGATCGGCTGTACAAGCGCCGCGCCGAGATCACCCAATTCGCTGAGCAGGCCCATATGGAGGCCTTGTTTGCCTTGGATTTCGTCTCTCTTCTCCTCTCCAAACATGCCCCCCGTCAGGCCGAAACCTCCATCTCAGCCTTTCTGAAACAGGTCGCCCCTCTCGGTTCCCTCAACACAGAGATCGTCAACCCACCCGCCAAACCCGAATCTACCACGAAAGATGTCAAAACCGTGTCGCGGGGCTGGCGGTTACAAAACTTTGATGCCGCTGCCAACCGATTGCTCGATGCTGCGACACGATTAGAATCCGAAGTCGCTTCAGAGACTCGGTACTGGGACGAAGTGCTTGCGGTCAAGAACAAGGGTTGGAAAGTGTGCCGATTGCCGCGTGAAAGACAGGCATTGGGAGTTCAATACGGTTTCATGGAGGGTATGTTGCCATATAATAATCAAGCTATCAGTCTGTCGCATATACTGACTCATGTCAGCGACTCCCATCTTCCGTGATCGGGGTCTTGCAGCCTTACGACGGGCCGACAATGGGCGGTTGTTCCTGGACAAAGGGTTAGCACCACAACGAACACGCATGTTGCGAGTACAGGTGAAATATCGTGGGGCAATATCCGGCTGTTCCAAGGTACAACCGTCTGTGACGGAGGATGCCGAATCGATCGAGAATCGCATCTTTCAAGCGCGGGATACTCTATACGAGGAGGAATTGTTCCACGAGCTGTTCCGTGAGGCGAGGATTCTAGGAAATCAAGGTGTCATAACTCGCCAAAACCTTGTCCAAATACCTGTTTCGGAAGAGCAGGACATTCTTCTGGATTTAGTAGATGTCGAACAAGGTCTTCCTCCAGATGAATCTTCGAACTCGCATGAACACGACACACTCGCCAATTCCGTTTCCCACTCCATTCGTATCCTTCTTGCCTACGCCCACCGTCAAAATTTGCGACGTCGCACCCAACCCCCGCCTCCGCTATCTACGAAGCGTCGACACACCCCCGAATACCTTCTCCTACGGCCGGTCATGGCATACCTTCAACATAGTTCGCACGTCCGGTGGGTGGAGTCGTTTCTGAATGGGATACGTCAAGTGCTCCAATCTGCAGGGCTAGAGTGCGAGCTCAAGGCTATTCCTTTCTCGTCCGTCCGACTCCCCACAAAATCCACCCTGCCAACCGTCGAAGCTCTCGTCCAAACCTTCCTGGCGCCTCTTGAATCCGTCTTCAGCTGCAAACTCCCATCCTCTCATGGCTCTGTCAAGGTCAGGGTTCGCACCAATACCGTAATGCCGCCTTTCGGCACCCATTTCGATATCTCCACAATCATGCCAGAATACCCCGATATTCAACCTCCCAATCGCATTGGACTACAGGGTGAAGTTGCTGCAGCGTTGACGCACTTCACCATGCTCGACATCCTTTCAGCCATTCGCCAAGACCAACAGTCGACACCAGCCGCGGAACTGACCGACGATAGATCGCCGACGGACCAGGTTCGGACGTGGTCAGCCGTTTATCCGCACCATGGTGAGCTGGTAGCCGTGTCATCGGCCGGTTCAAGCAAAAAAATCAAGATAGAGTTGTCGCCACAAGAGTTATCGGCGCGGGCCTATATACGTGGAGAATCCAGTAAATCCAGCGACGAACAGAAAACTCCACGATCGCAAAGCTGGAGACCGGACTCAACACCCCCAAGCTCGCCTGGTCTGATGGAATTTGTGAGAGCGATTTCCAGAGTCGCTGATTGAAATACGTCAAAGGAAGTGGTTATGCGCGTGGTCTCATAAATTCATTTCCTTTCGGAGTAGGTTAGATTTGATACCCATACATGAATAAGCAATGTTCGATTTCTATCCGTTTTCTTTGAACACGGCGCATACACCCCAGCAAGCCTCAAATCAGCAACCAGCAGCAAAATGACCGTCTAAACTCTGGCCGTGTTGTTCTCCTGATACCTCTCATCAAGAGCCATATTGTCCACTGCCTCTTGGGCCTTACTGGCGGAAATCAGATCTCGCTGATCCGCGTCCTTGTTACCGTACAGACCAATTTTGTACCAGGGCAGCTCGAAGAGGCGGTCCATACTCTCGAGCGACCGACCCGCCGTCTCTGGCACCGTCACAAGCACCCACAGGCCACCCACGATTGTGACAGCCGCGAAGAACCAGAAGGTACCTTTAGGGGTGATGCCACCATCAGCGGTCGACAAGAGCATGTTTGGAACGGCACGGGAGTTCCCGTACTGGTTGACGAAGTGCAATGTCATGGCCATGGACGTGGCGAGCGCGCGAATCCGCAGTGGAAACAGCTCCGCAGTCAGCAAGTACTGCATCGAATTCCAGCCGAGGGCCCATCCGACTCCGGAGATATAGATCATGGCGATCGCCCCGCGACTGGCTCCAACCTTGCTTTCAGGTAATTGGAAGTCATCGACAATGCCCATCTCCGGCACTGCGGTGAGGAATCCCGCCACGTACACCATCGAGATGGCCTGTAGACCGATGCCGATGAGTAGGGCCCGCTTGCGACCGATCACATCTACGAGGAACAGTGCGCATATGACAGCGGCCACCAGCTTGACGATACCAAACACAGCTGTCACTAGCAGCGATTCGTTGGAACCCGTAATCCCTAGTATCTTGAACAGGTCCGGGGCGTAGAGGGTGATCGAGCCGGCTCCTGACCATTGGGACATCAATTGTGCCATTCCAGCAAGGTACAACCGGTATAAGTTGCTGGGGACGAGTAATGCTTCCTTGATCACTCCGAGAGGTCCGGCACCCATGGTGGCCTCCATCTCAGCGTCATGGGATTGCTGAATACCCTGGATCTCGTTGACCACGTACTCATGATCTTGGGGGAGATTTCGGACGCGAGCCAGGTTCTTCAGCGCCTGTTCGTATTTTCCCTTCTTGACGAGGAAGCGAGGAGACTCGTATTGGAGTAAGGAGAGGAGAGCTATCAGGCCGGCGAAGATGATATGGAGACTAGTAGGGACTTCCTATATGCGGTCAGCATAGTTCTCGACGTCCGCCCATTTACTCACCCATCGGTTGTGGGTGTTGTCGCCCAGGTTGACCTCGCAGCCATAGTTGGTGAAGTAAGCCAGTACGATTCCCAGGTAGACGAATCCAGTGAAGACGCACGTACACAGACCTCGTACGGAGGCAGGTGCCTGTATATCGAATTAGTGCAAAGACGTCCATGGGTATGCATATTAAAGGGAGGACGAGGAGCATACAATCTCAGCCAGATAGACTGGCCCGACAACCACCGTCTGGCCTACTCCTAACCCGGCGATGAAACGACCGGCATAGACTGCCCCAAGGTTCCCGTTCGCACCCATGAAAATGGCGATGCCCACGATCCACAGAGCACAGAGCTGTCGAGTTGCCCAGATACGGCCGATGCGATCGCAGACCAAGAACGCACTGCCCGGTGTTAGTCCGACTGCATGCTAGCTTTACGGGGCCGATAAGAACTTACAAAAGAGCACCGCCGACTGAACCGATTTGCACCATAGCGGAGACATTTGCCTTGATGTTGGTCTGTTCGACCTCGCTATAGGAATCGAAATGGATCGTTCGCTGGAAGTCCTTAGAGTTGAAAGCTCCCGAGATTAAACCCTCATCGACACCACGGGCAGCGCCCATCAAGCCAAAGGAGACCACTGCAAACCACAAACGCCAGTTGAAGACCTGCTTGGGGTCATCGAGGTTCCCCAAGCGAAAGACGTTGATCGGTTTCTTCGAACCACCCGCCATGGTGTCTGTGGGGACTAGCAGACGATGCCAGGCACAAACAGGGTCAAGAGAGAAGAGACTAGCAGGGTGTTTAATGTGTGATATTCAGTGGAGGAAGATTAGGAACACTCATTGCAGTTACTATGGAGGGTCCGGGGTCCATTTAAATAGCTTGGATATCTGCATTGCAACCTTCGCACCTCACCGTCTGATTGCTTTCTTTGGCCCAGAAAGAAAATAAGAACAATACCCCCGATGATCGTCTCGCACAACATCCGAGGAGATGCGGGGAAGCGGACGCGGAGCGCATTCTCCTCCACGGGGAAAATTGTCTAGCATGGGAGTATGACTAGGCTCCCACTCTCGTCATTCTTACTCGCTACTCATGCCTGACCCGATGGAGCCATCCCTGACGCCAAGGGAATGTCGTAAAAGCTCTCTTGTCCAAAGAGCTTATTCTATCTTCTCTGTCTTGGCCAGTTGGTAATGTGGGTGTCATGCGGAAGGTTGAGGAAAGAAATTTGTTATTATGATAATCTCTTCAATATCAATATCGTCGATGTCGGAACACCCTCGTCTACCGCTCAATATCGGATCAGCCGATGTAATGAGGGGCTCGGTCAAGGTCCGAAGGATTCAGGTGGTTTATATCAGTCAAACCATCCCGGGAAAGGTGGGTGTACCTACTACTGCTGGCTAGCCATTCACGAGACCTCGAAAAGAGATCCACTTCTCTTGGATCTTACGCCAACCATGCGGTCGGAGTTGATAAGAGTTGATGGGGGGAGGTCAAGCTGTCGGTTCCATCCGCAGTATACCCCCACACTACCTATGTAGTTATGGCGAGTACGCAGTACGCCGTATAAGAATGATAGCTTTTCTAGGGAGGCTCCACTCACCTTACATTTCGTAACTGTACGGCTGTTCAAGAGATTCATTCTTCATTAACTGTAGATAGATGAACAGCGGTCATCCGGCCAGGTTGTGAGACCTAAATAGAATACAGGAAACAGGAAACTGCTATGTGGAAAGCGCGAACAGAGCAAATGTACATATATCCGGCTATGGCTTCCACCGGAAAGCTGGATTGCGCCAGTCGAGATCCTGGATTTGCTTTTGCGACATGCCCGCAAGGGCCTGGTCGATATCTGTCTTCTCCCGCCTGCGATTATCCCACTTCATCCACGCCCACATTAAGGCTCCCAGAATCATAGTCATGGACGAAGTCGCCAGATTCAGCCCGTTTCCAATATGATAGTCCGGCGCATCGAAGGGGAGGAATGACCACGTGGAGATCAACCCGCCCACGTTGCCCAACATGACGTTCGTGCCGATCGCACCTGATCTTGCGGTATCCGAAATCACATTGTTGGAGACGTGAGCGTTACAAAGAGCGCCAAAGGCAAAGGCACCGCTCGCGATCAGGAAAGTTGCCCCGTATCGCACCATGGCGACTTTGCTGGCAAGGAACATGATGTAGCCCACCATCATCAGAGGGGGTCCGATCACGAAAAATATCATGCGTTGATCAAATGTCCAGCTCAGTAAGGGGAACAGTACGGTGAAGAAGGCACCCACGACATACGGCGGTACTGTGTGTAGTTGCTGAGAGACGACGGTGGCATGCGGATAGATCGTCTTCACGATCGTCGGCGCGAAAAAGGCGAGACCCTGGACGGTAATATTGTTGAGCAGGAAGATGAAGGCCGTTCCCAAGGTAATCGGACTGAAGATGCCGCGCAGCATCTTGGGGAGATCCATCTTGTCCAAAACTTCCGTGGTGGCCACACGCTCCGACTTGAGACGCGCGATTGCCAGGTCCTTCTCTTCGTCGGTCAACCAGCGGGCTGTCTCCGGTCGGTCTGTGAGGGTAGCGAAAGCAATCAGACCGAGGCCTATGGTGATGATGCCTTCGATGGCGAAGATCATCCGCCATGTCTTCAGGCCGCCGAAATGGTCGAGAGTCAGAATCGCGGAGGCCAACAGACCTCCGAACGCACCGGCAAGCGGCGCCATGACGATGTAAAGGGAAATGCGGAAGGCCAGCTCGCTACGCCGATACCACCGGGACAGGTAATAGGCGATCCCTGGCATCATACCGGCCTCGAAAATCCCTAGCAAGAATCGGACGCCGGATGCCGCGTGGATATTGTGGACAAATGCTGTACAAAGAGAGCACACGCCGAACAGGACCGTGCTCAATGGAAGAAACCAACCGGGGCCCATCCACTTACAGGCCACATTACATGGGACCTCGAAGAGGATATAGGATATGTAGAAAACTGACAAAACTTTGTTGTAGTCGTTGCCCTTGAGACCCAGATCTTCCTCCAAGCCGGCCAACTTGGCATTTCCTAGATTTCAAGAAAAAAGCGATCAGTACGGCGTATACGGACAGAAAACACAAACGAAGGCTCGTCATGGGGGCACAATTTCATACCGATGTTGGCGCGATCAATGAAGCAAAAGAGGTAAAGTAGCGCCACCGTTGGGACAATATAGAAATCGATCTTCAATCGCAACCGCCGCTCCGCAGACCGATCAAATTCCACCAGCGCCCGGCCATACTGATCTGTCGCCGCCTGATCATGTCCGGCAGCTTCGTGTGCGGCATGCACAGCAAAATTCTCTTTGTGTTGGGACATGCCCTTTTCATCCGCGACGTCCGGAGGGGGAGGAGAGTCTGAGGCCATGCTACGCCGCTGCTGGTAACTCCACCAGAAATGAACGAAGAAGGAGGGGATGACTGAAACGCGGATCAGTGAATCCTACAGGGGGCTTCAAGAATTTATAGCTCTACTGTTGATCGGATAGCAAACTCTGGTCGGATTTGCCGGGCAACTGAACGGGAGTGATGCTCGGATGGGTGCGTGGGGACAAAATGGGGGGAATCCGGGGTGGAAAGTATCGGACGGTGGGGATCCTACATGACTGAGATCAGATTTTAACATCTACTCCAGAGGTGAATGGTCAGTAAGAGGAAGGCAGGTTGGTATTCCTATCGCTTCAGAGATGCGGCATTTGGACGAGTGTGGGGATGGACATCCTTAGGGTTAGCTCCCCCCTCTTCGATGCGATACCGCGTGTCATTTCAGATGGACAGGCATGGAAAGCTCGACCGGCTCATCATTCGCGGGGGCAAAGAGCTGCCACGCGGGAATGACTGTCAGGACCACATTTATCAGGTCGAATCAGCGGAGATTCCACCTTTCCATCTTCCCAACTGACTTTCGCTTACAAGCAGCCATGGATCTTGGCTGAAAGAGATGCCCAATCTGGACTTGTCCCCGAGATCCTGGACGACGTTTTCGGACTGTTCGAGCGCCGGCTCAGGCCTTGGCTTAACTGCCAAGGACCACGCTGGCGCCATGGCAGTCGGTTTGGATTCGTCCGTGGTTGACCAGGCTGACAGCCACCAAAGCATCCTGGCTGTGCAGGGGCCAATAGACACCTCAGAGATATGTGGTAAATTTAACTCTCTACCCTCCGAGAAGGAATGCTGGGTGTAAACTGCAATATTCGGTGTTCCTCTGGTGCTTGGTATGTCGAGCAAGAAGGACTATGTGGAAGATGCACAGCGCTCGCAGTCAACAGCAATACAGGTACGAAATATTCATTTCTCCAAGGACAGCCCTGAGAAGAGATGAAGAGCATTTGATCATCTCCCCGCATTCGCTTCTCGCCCAACATCACCGACCCCACAGAAACCCCAGAATCTCGAGCCGAGGGATAGTCCACCTTTTCGGTCTGGGGCAAGAGGCCAAGCCCAGCCCGCTGGCGGGCCTCTATTAGTCAGTAGAAATTAGGTCACGAGCCCAGGATTTCAATTTTATTCCTCGGAATATATGTAACGCCATTACAGGGGACCACTCACATGCCTCTTTTCGCTTGCTATTTCCAGTCACGATCATCCCAGTCTCTTGGCAAGAGGCGCTGCTTTTCAACAGGTCTCCTCTGTTTTGTTATGGCCATACGTAGCAACAAGCCTCAAATTGCCTCTTTGATGATGCTCGGAAAGAATCAAGTAGAGACGATTGCCTATTATTGATAATTTACAAAACGGTGGCGAAAAGATATCGTTTTGGTAGAAGCGACATGCGCAGTAGATGCCTGTTAGTACTCCGTATGCGATACCAGTGTACTACCTACATCCTGTCCCCTACGAAACATCTCCTCCCCGGGCCTCACACCAACTTGGCGAACCAGGATATTGCGTCAAGACGAAAACCAAGCCAGCCGCAGGATTCTAGGTCCAAGCTCTGTAAGCGAGTTTTTCTTGGGACTTATGGCGTCGGATGTGCTATCGGATGTGTAGGTAGTTATTTCGGCATCTGCAGCTCCCGATCAACACCAAGATGCTTAGATATTCCTTGAGCTTTTGTAGCATTAGTTTGCTGGCACGTATTATCTCTGTTCGCTTTACTTGCTTTAGTTGAGGACGCGAGATAAATCACCTAGGGACAGATGTTTCATCATGATGACTTCCAAGCACTGCAATAACGTAAGACGGACCTTTGGAGGTAACACTGGGACGTTTGTCCTCTCCTATAACAGTGCGTAATTGTATAGTTGGAGAAGCTATTGCTACGTATACTCGCAACGGGACTCGCTGTATCTGACAAGCCTGGTCTTGCAATTCAGACCCCTGTCTTTCTGATCACTTTACTCACCACAGCCTCTCTTCCTGACATCTCAACTTTGTGGGGCTTGTGGGGATAATGCTCTCAGGCCCCCTAATCTAAATTGTTTTGTGTGTAAAGCTGTGTCCCAAGCTGCGGAAGATTTATTGTGGCTTGTGTGTTTAAAGTTTTGTTTATGTTAACAAGACTTTCTTCCTTTCTCACTGTGCCACTGGGTTTTGAGACCCTGGTTAGTCAAGTTTCTAATATGAAGCTAGGTTTACTATGGGAATATTACAAAGAACTCTTGGTTATGATTGGCGCCTTGTGAACCCTGTTGTTCCTCGTTTCCTGAGGCGATTATCAAAGGAGTTACTCTTCGCTTCCTTCATATATAGGGCTTCCAGTTTGCTATAATATATTCAAAATATATTGTCCCATCACATAAAACACAATTGCATGATGTCTCAGCACAATTTCAAGCACTAGTGAATGTCCAAGTAGTGAGCAAATTACCAACGAAAGGGCGGGGTATTACCCATGGACTGTAAATTTTGTCTTGACCAAAATTTGATCTTTCGAAGGCACCTTTTCCAATACTCCTCCATCTCCATCATGCCCCTCATCGGAATGAGGAGCTGATCCCACCACGGACGTTTGCGCATCCATAAGGACAGGCCACATCTCGAAGTCTGGATACAGCCTGCCAGCCTGGGAGCTGCCGGGAACTTTGCTATTCGTGAACTTAGTATCTGGAGCGTACTTGCCCCGCGTCCAGTTGATCGGAGGGAATTAGTCAGTCGACAGAAGAGATGATCGAAAGCCGGTCGTAGATGAATGCTATATGCGACAATAATGGCAACTCCGGCTTCCGCAACCGAGCAGGCATGGAAGGCAAAAGCGCTGTATGGAAAGTCGGTGAAATCGACTGCTAGAACCTCACTCAAACGGACTGCGCCAAATATCATTGTTATTTAATTAATAATAGGATGAGGCATTATTGGTATAACTTAAGAGACTCACAGACTACCAATGCTAAAGATGGCGATCAATCCCATTCTGTTTGCCATGGGCAGTTGCAGTTTCATGAGCATGGGAACTGACACTATAAGGATGAAGAAGTCCACGAGATTCACAATGCCAACCGCAAAGAAAGCTGCGTTCTGATCACCACATGCATCTCCTGGTGTTGTGGGATCCCAATTCATCGACACTGAATGGTATATCAAAATTCCAATCAGTGTTGTCATGATCGCCCAGCATGTTGCGAGGCCAACCACTAGATAGGTACAGACGACGAATGATTTGACAAAGAATATTCGAGCAAGCATAAGGCAAATTCCAATTTTGACAAGACCTAGGGAAATGGCATGGGAGCACCTCTGAAGCAAAAGAGAGCTACCTCCTTGGTTACACACACCATCACGCAAGGGTCTGATGCAAAACGAACCTTGAGCCGTCTTATCGTATGATAGGGGCTTAATTCTGATATATGGTGCCCCATGCCTCCACTGAGGATCACTTGGGGAATTACTAGACATAGGAACAGTCACCGAATGTAACAGAGCAAGCACTTACTCGAAATGCTCACACCAACGAAGCCATAGAACACAACCTGTGCGTAACTTGTCAGCATATCGTTCTCTTCTGCACAGACCACCGCTGTACCAACGCAGCAAGGTAACAGTATCCTCCAGCGCTAATCCAACTCCTCGCACATGTCGAGAATAAATGCGCATTGCCATCCATTCTGTGGTGAGGAAGATGAGGATTGCGTTCACTACAATGAGGGTTTTCCGGCACTGGACGGCGGAATGACATTTTCGGTATAGACGAAACGTCTGCTCAAGTTCCTCAAAGGGGAATGATTCTGCAGTCGACATCAGGGTTACATTACCGAATGATAGTCCCTTCCTTCCGGTCGTACGGGGCTCCGTAGGTTCGGAAAATAGAGGAGCCTGTCCGTGTAAGAAGTCGACTACTTTCATGTTTACCGGAGAAAACGATCTTTCAAATAAATAGTACCAGGGCAATTTGACCCTGCCCTTTCTCGCACATGGTTTCGTATGTTGACCGGCTGTAATTCCAACAAGGCCGTATCTGGAACGAAAGGCTTCTGACATTATTATAAAGTCCAGGGGATGAGAGATATGGGTGATGTAGAGACGTCTAGCTGTAAACGTCCTAGATTCTTATTTTTTGTTTACTATTTTGCCAGGCGACCCGGATGCTCTCCACAGTTACTTTGGTTCCATGTCTTGTCACTGATTTGTATCGATGGTCCTCTTCGTTCAGCAGATATCCAGGGTCATCAGGCACTTGTATTTACGACGTTGATGGCTGGCGCGAAAAAATAGAAATCCCACCACTGTGCGCACGTGGTGCAGGAGGATATATTTTGAAGAATATGCTCTCATGGGCCACGCGATCTAGACCAATTAGCCAAGTGACAACAAAGAATAGCCATACTTGGTAAAAGCGAGCATCAGAGAGGGTGTAGGATGTATATAAATGCTATAATCTTCGAGTTCCGCCCGATCAATCATGCGGATGGGACTCCGAAGGGGGAAGGACCAGGAGCCCCCGTGACACATAAAGCCCTACAACCTTTGCGGAAACTTCCTCCCCCCAAATAGCCCAACGGTATAACTTCATCCTCCTCAAGACCTCCTTCCCCAGTTCGAATTCTCCGCTCATCTTCTCCTTTTCTCTCTACTGATTAAAGTCCACCACAATCCGTCCTGCCACTTCTCCTCGCCGAAGTTTCTCCACTGCTTCGGGAAGACGATCGATCGGATACACCTCGCAGATTTGCTGCAACTGTCCGCGACGCGCAAAATCCAACGCTCGTGCCGTGTCTTCGCGACTGCCGACCATCGTGCCCTTGATGCAGAGGTTGCGGACGATGAACCGGAAGGGATCCTCGCCCAGATGGATCGTTCCCGTCTTCCCCAGCCCGATACACATCACCACCGCCCCCACGCGATCTCCCACGTACGACGTGGCTACTTTGTAGGCTGCGGGCGCTGTGACGAACACTCCGTGAGCTCCGACGCCATCGGCCACTTCCACCACTGCCTTGGTCGCATCTGGCGTCTCCACGAAGTCCACAAACGCCTCGGCCCCCATCTTCATCGCCAGTGCACGTTTTGATGCCCCCGTGTCAACGACTATCGGTCGCATACCCATCGCCTTGGCCAGTTGGACGCCCTGAATGCCCACGCCGCCGCCTCCACCGGGGAACACTGCCCAATGGCCCGGTTTCAACCCGCTCTCCTTCAGCGACCGATAGATGGTGGACGCGCTACACATAATGGGAGCTGCAATCTCATCCGGGATTGAGTCGGGAATGGGCGAAGCGTATCGTGCCGGGGAGACGATGTACTGTTGGTACGTTCCTACCATGAGGACTTAGTCGCGGAAATTTCTGTCACAAGCGCGAAGGTCTCACCTGGAGCCATGAGTCCCGTTTGGATCCCAGCCGCACAATACGTCTCCTTGTCACTCCAACAGTGCTCACAGTTGCCGCAAGTGTCCAACACCGGCTTGATCCCCGCCCGATCGCCGACCTTGAAGTTGGTAACGTTCTCGCCGACCTTGACCACCACTCCAGCCCCCTCGTGGCCCGGGGAGCGCACCCCCCAAGTCGACATGGGGGGTGTGCCTAGGTCTGCCTGCATATAGTGGATATCTGAGGCGCAGAGGCCCGTCACGTTCAACCGGATCAAAATGTCGTTGGGACCTGTGGGGGTTAGCCCGGTTTCTAACTCTCGCCTCCCCCTACACTGACCTCCAGCAGGAGCT
This sequence comes from Aspergillus ambiguus, assembly GCF_047715705.1. Taxonomy (NCBI): domain Eukaryota; kingdom Fungi; phylum Ascomycota; class Eurotiomycetes; order Eurotiales; family Aspergillaceae; genus Aspergillus; species Aspergillus ambiguus. The sequence continues at coordinate 9,728 of NW_027395543.1, read as the reverse complement.
TACCAGGCTTCGGCACAGGGACCATTTCTACCTTAACCTCAAAATTGGGACCCTCGTTGACCACTACACCCGCTTTACAGTGCGTTGGGATGTGCACCTCCGACAGAGGCATAGCCGGGGACATAATGATGACGACGATGACCTTGTTTGATGGTTTGATGGACGATATGTGATCAGGAGGGACCTTTCGATAGCTACAGCTGGTACGCAAGTGACGGTGATCTATCCGAAAGGATGATCGGCGTAACAAGAGGATGAGCTTCTCGCTCGCATTTTATGCCAGAGTCATCCGAGGTATTGTGCGGTACTCGCCCACAGAGCCAGCCATCCCCTCATTTCCCCTCTTTTACGACCTCAGTGGCGGCCGGTCAGTGAGGAGAGCGGACAAGCAGACACTCCCAGCATTTCCGGATATCCACATCCGTGGCCTCTCGGCCTTCGATTCCGTGATCTTCGCAGGTAGAGAGGATGGATGTACCAACCGCCTTGACGCATTTCCGTTGAATTGCAAGCGATACTCTGTTGTTCGACCTGATTTGTTCTAAATATATTCCACTTATACACTCCGAAACGACATTATAAACAATAATTAGTATGTGTATCCTGCGCGTTGTCCTATTCATACAATGCCCACCCGGTGGATCCGATCACAAACACCGACATAAGTACCGTCAGGATCCCTGCCCCCGCCCGATCCGCTGTCGTGATATCCATCGTGAGACTGTGGGGTGTTGGGGGGGCTGGCTCTGAGCCTCCGCCGGGGTTACCTTTACTGGTACCACCGTTGTCGTTCGTCACCGGCGGATCCACACGGCTGATCAGCGTCGACTGAATAACTTCAAGCGCCGCAATCTGTAGCCCGACGTCTTTCATGCCATCCCACTTGCGTTGAGCCCATTTCAACCCGCACATCCCGTTGTCGGAGCCACCAGTGCAAGTCTCAGCTGCTGCCTTCGCAGACGCGCGGATTTTTGGCATGACCCAGTCAAACGTGAAAGGCGCCATCTGAGTGGTCTGCGCCATCCAGCGCGCTAAGTAGCCTTTGAAAGACCGTTGATCCACCTTACACGTGTCGATAGGCTCGCACGCCCGCTCGTACATGATGTTTTTCTGGAAGAAGACTTCCGTGGCGTTGAGGATGTGCTCCGTTCTTTCTTTCCATATGGGGTCGCCTCCGGTCTAATGGAATTAGCCTTTGGATTCCCTACTGTGTGGATGCAACGCTTACCAGGTTGTACATATTGGCCGCTCCGAGAAGATACACGCCCGAATTGTACGTCCATTGAATTTGATTGAACGTTGTACAGTTCGACGTGTCGTCTGTTCCATCGTAAAAGAGCCAGTCGTTCGTCATTAGATTGACTGCCGTCGTCCAGTTCCACGCTCGCTCCGCCCATTCCGCATACGTCTGATTCCCCGTATACTTCGCCAACCGCGCAGCCAGGTTGAAAAAACAACCATTTGATATAGTATTCTTGTAGTTGAAGCCGTTGTTGAATGTAAAGATCTGCCACCGCAACCCTCCTCCACAGGTTTCGGTATCCCATCGCGCAGCTTGTGTATTGAAGACGGCCTGCGCCATGGCTAGCCAACCAGGAGACGTGTCCGGGGGATTTGGAAAGTTGCGTTCCGCAGCAGACATCGCAGCAAATGCCCAGAAGGCCTGGTCGTCATTTCCCTCGGTCCTTGTCTGGTTAGTAGGCATGAATGTACCAGTGTCTCCCGCTTGCCATAGGAGCCCTTGCATAGTGATGTCGTTCCATGTGTCATCTCCCGTGTAATACCAGTAGTCGACCAAGCTGTTGAACATAGCACCAGCCTCCCACCAGTAGTACGGGTCGGGAAGATTACCAGGATTATCGCCCGGCCGGTACCCCGTATAGAAGGAGAGCATGTTTTTTGCAACCACCTGGGCGGCCTTCTTGATGGATTCTAGGCGGTCTTAGATTATGATAAAGACCTGAAAAATAGTTGCTAGTGTCTTACCTGGGTCGTCTATTTCCATATCAACTGCCTGGACGCCGACCAGCAGCGCCAGGATGAGAAGCCATGGTCTCCGCATGTTGATTCTTTCGATCCCAGCACATCTGGGGAGAGGAATAAAACAAGGGCAGAAAAGAACGAACCAAAGTCTAAAGGACCATATCGGCTCACGGTATTATGATGATCCCTTAACGTCAGATGGCATTCTAGGGAGGGGAATGTGGTAGTAGCATAGAAACAAGCCAACTCCACATGGCCCTGCGATATATTGCCAAGGAGACAATGGATCGGAATGCTTCAATGCATTCTATTGCCTGCAAAATATTAAGGTCGCATCGTACATCTTCCCAGATGGGCTAGCCATTGGTTCCTGGCCAATGAATCTAGGGGCGACTGTGGATTGATCCGAGTAACGCATCTTCATCCCTGGCGCCGGATGCGGTAATACCACATACCAGTGCAACCGCCTGAGGCCCTTGACGACTCCCCTTGTTAACTAAAAGAATAAAACCAATAATCTGATATATCCGGTGGACCATGACGTCTACTCATGGTATTACCGTATAGGCTGTCATATGCGGATTGTCCGATGGTTCCATGGATATCATCCTGCCGTCCTACCAGGATTGCGCGTATCGTACACTTCAATTGACTACCCACCTAAAGCAGAGACGTGTATGAATTTGGATAATCATGAATGAAAGTGATCGTTTGGTTGGCCCTTTACGACCGACGTCCTGTGTTTCTGCCAATTGAATCTGCGGGGTTCCGCAGGCGGTTGGTTCCCGACGCAGTAGATTTGTTGTAGCCTGCTCATTGAATGGTGTGAGACGCCCGGAAACTGTCAAAACCGTGGGATTGAGAGGAGTTTGATATTAATATCCTTGTTAGAGTCTACTGATCCCGGATAAAGTGTTCATGAGAACGGATGCTTTTGGATGGCCATCGAGATCGTGTGATTCCCGGCCACCAAGTTTCATTCATTGCCGTCAGTCCCTACTCTATTGTTTGACTAGACGAATATACCCACTGGCATCCAGGACTCACAAAGGCAAATTGGTGGGCTTGGTATCATGACCAGGGCGGATACTGGGATTGGCTATGTTAGGTCGGCTCCTTGACACCCGCCCAGAGCCGTTTGTCGATCCAGGAAAATGTCGTTATACACTTATATGGAAGAGTTATAGATCCTGGCAAATGATACTACATCTAGTAAAAATGAGGCACTTGGCGAGGGCGATAACTTAATATCCCTAAGCCATGACCGTCGATACTCATCTCACAAAAGGCATGAATACCCCATCTGGACACCATAACTGCAACAGATACCCTGTTCTGCCCACTTAGATTCTCAATAGGCACAGAGCTCGAAGGACATACTAAGGATTTCCCCCGCAGTAGCAGTTTTATATTAAGACTACTTTCCAATCAAAAATACCACAGCTCTTGAGATAGGGAGACTTGAACGACATAAGGTACTCCGCATTTCTTGTCATCCAAACTCAAAGTTTTACAGACCACATGCATGCATTTTGTAAACCGCAGAAGCTTAGGTAAGTTTCCCTCGTAGACTATTGGAATATGACCCAAAAAGCCCCACGGATACCAGTGTCATATACAAATGGCTGGAGGAAGTGGCAAAGAAGACCAGCCAGTAGCATGGTTATCGGTTCTTCGGGTATCTGGCGAACCTCTGCCGTCGGCGGCGTTCGAAGACCGCGAAATCTGGTAGTATTAAGTTACCTGCACTCAATCTGAAGCTGAAACCAAATCAACAGCTTTATGAGTATCTTGCCGTGCTATAGACCTCTATGCGCAAACACATGGTGCCCACTATGGGTTCCAGGACAATCTTACAGGTAACTCCGACAGTTATCCAGCTTGGCCACTTACTGATCTCCTTGAATCGACTACGGACAATTCCCCGCTGACCCCTCTTCCCCTCTTATTATTAATTCCATATGAGGGGGCGCACAGTATCTACAGGTCGACTTCCCCAGTTCGTTTCTACATTCTACATTGGACAAATCTGATCCCAATCCATCATGAAGCCAGCTGTCTGGGAATGTAAAGCACAGGCCAAGCAGGCCGAAGCTGCGGCTAATATCCCACTGGAGTGGCGCCTATCACCTGAAATCCTCGATCAGGTTGCACAAGGAGCGATGCAGAACGTCCTGGAAGTCCCTCGCCAGTCTGGTATTCTATCCGATCGAGAGCTCCTGATAACTGGGGTTACCGATGCTACCGAGCTGCTGAAGAGGCTCTTGTCTTGCGAACTGAGTGCGGTGGAAGTCACCACGGCCTTCTGCAAGAGGGCCGCTATTGCCCAGCAGTTGACATCCTGCTTGACTGAAACGTTCTTCGATATCGCGTTAGCCCGGGCCAAGGAGTTGGACGATCACCTGTCCAAGACTGGAAATCCAGTTGGTCCTCTCCACGGCCTTCCTATCAGTCTCAAAGAATCGTTCAACGTAAAAGGCGTCCCCACCTCGCTTGGTTTTATTTCCTTCCTTGACCGTCCCCCTCAAGCACACAATTCCGCTCTCGTTGAGATCCTGCTGGAAGCAGGAGCGGTGCTGTATGTCAAGACGAACATTCCGCAGACCATGATGACAGCCGACTCACACAATAATGTGTTCGGCCGTGTGCTTAATCCACACCGTCTCAATTTGACAGCGGGGGGTAGTACTGGGGGCGAAGGTGCTCTAATAGCCCAACGAGGATCAATCCTCGGTGTGGGAACTGACATCGCTGGGTCCATTCGAATTCCAGCCTTATGCTGTGGCGTGATTGGCTTCAAACCAAGCATTGGCCGAATTCCTTACGGCGGCCAAACAAGCGCAGGCCGTCCAGGTCTTGCCGGGATTGCTGCTGTTGCAGGGCCATTGTGTCGTTCCCTGCGGGATGCAGAGCTTTTCTTGAAAGTAGTTTTTAATTCGCACCCTGATGATCTAGATGATGCAGCCCTGGGGATCGCTTGGAGAGAGCCCCCCTCCCAGTCGAGTCTGACTATTGGTCTCCTACCAGAGGATCCTGTCCGTCCTTTACATCCGTGCATGCAACGTACCCTGGATACAGCAAGTAGGATGCTCCAGGCTGCTGGCCACCGGATTGTGGACCTCTCCGGAAAGACACCTTCCATTTTTGCAGCCCATGACACCTCATTCCGCTTCTTCAACATGGACCCTGACAAAACCCAGGTCACTAATATTATGCGTGGAGCAGAACCATGGGTTCCATCTCTGCGGACAACTTACAATCCAGAAGGAACAGACCCAGAGCCAACCCTCAGTGAGTTGTATGACCTGAATGTGAAGCGATCAGAAATATCCGCAAAGATGTGAAAAGTCTTCCTCGAGAACCAATTGGACGTTATATTGGCCCCAGGGTACCAATCTACTGCTGTCCCTCACGACACATATGGCGCCCCAATGTATACTGTTCTGGCAAACTTAGTGGATGTAGGTATTTCACTTATACACGTCTTACCGCACTCAACTAAGCGCTGTAGTATCCTGCATCCATATTACCATTCGGTCAAGCTAATGAAGTCTCCGACGCTCCCTATATCCGCAATGTTCCCTATATTCCAGCATGTGAGTCCCACACAACCAGTTGTTACGGTGTGTGCCAACAAAAACAGATAAACCAAAGGAAATTGAAGGCGCACCCTGCCATATTCAGTTGATCGGCCGGCGACTGAAAGATGAGGTCCTCATACAGCACTCTCAGGTGGTTGAAGCAGCGCTAGCGAAGGCATAATCTTCAATTGTTATTTATTCATTTTTTCCCGTAACGTAATCCTTCCAGTTCATGTTCTATTGACTGAAGTAGATAGTGTCATTGTATCATCTCATTAGAAATACTCCAGGTAAGTTACATTTGGAGAAGCGTTATATGATCGTAGATGACCTGTGATACGACATCCTATTTGTATGCATCAGGGAAATACCCGCTTCTTTATTAGATAGTATCCTGGGCATAATGGGCAATAGTATCAGCACAATCAAAATTAAGGCTATGGTTGACATCTGAGTAGTGCAGGCCTGCCTGTTGCTTTAAGTACACCTCGGGTAAAGAGTTTCATACTCCATAAAGGTTTTGGCAAAGTAACTGCTTTCGCCCGGGCACCAAGCAGCAAATGAAGAAGTTAAGCACACTGCGTAAAAGGTTAGGAGCGGATTTTTCCGTTGGCATGTGATGAAACGCGTGATTTTGTAAATGTGACGTCAGAACCATCTCGGGCTGTTTACCTCACCTTCAGTGGTTCCAGCTCCATGGTATGTCACATTTGGGTATTTCCATGGTGAGATGTCGATGAAATATATCATTTATGCGGCCTGAAGGTTGTTTGGGATAATAGTCGCTGCATTACCAGGCGACACTCTTATAGTTTCTGGTTGGCACCTCCAATCCTCGGTTCAAGTGTCAAAAAGTTTGACACAGTCATCATTGCCTGGCCTAGACGTAACTTCCTGGTACCGGAATGGCCGCTGAAAAACCGTTCTCACAGGGCTTTTAGAGAATGTGGTCTACAACGACGATGCTGTTCTACTCGGATAAGCTAGAGGGAATAAGTCTTCCTGCTTTTTCAGGAATGTTGGTTACCTGACAAAGAGTTGAAGATTGATGACCCTTCTAACAGACAGCATATTTTTCTAATTATTCACGATATAACGTCAAAGGCCGATATAATTTTTTAACAGAATCCGGGTAGCGTCCTGTTCATTTCAGCAAGGCTCTTATGCTGGCCATCGATATGAGATAACCAACCTTATCCGACCAGGCTCAAACACACTGCGCGTCAAGGCCTATCCCACAAACTACCTACGTCACCTGTCCGTGGGTTTTATCGGCTGAAATCTATACCCTCCTGACAATCTCACCGGGATTTGGCGCGATGTGAAATTCAAACGTACTGGGCCGATATTTATGTCGCCTGCCCGAGTTCAAGCGAACGTCCGGAATGGCAATGTGGAAAAAGCTGTCACAGTCACGATTGTGATGGATCTCGAAAACCACAGTAACTTATCTGTTCAGGGAGTCGTTCAAGGGAAAACTAAATGTGACAATGATTCGCAGCTGGTCGAGCTATTTCAAAATTTCAGCGTACCGGCGCATGGTACATCGACACTTTCCACAACCTCCAATCTATCAAACCCAAAACTCCGGTGGCCTGCTACAAGGGGCGAGCAGCCGATTTATTATGTGACGTTAAATGCCTCCTCTTGAAAGAAATCAAGTTTCGGAAATCAGCGCCACAAAGCAGTTTGGTATTCGCATGATAACGTCTCGCTTGAACGACTACACTGATATCGTATTCAGTATAAATGGCCATCGATTTCTTGTGGAAGGGGCAGGTTACTCACCAGATATATTCTTGCGCTTCGACCAAAAACGTCTAGCAGGCATTGTTCAATATACGCTTGACATGGGGCTCAATACCGTTCTCTTTGAGGGAAAGCAAAAGCACCCAGAATTCTACGAACTTGCAGACCCTATATATAGGCCTGATAGTGCTTGCGGGCTTCGAGTGTTGTGACAAATGGGAGGCTTGGAATGTATGAATCCTTCTCAGGATGCACATCCACAGCTGACATTGACCGCATATCAGCGATGCTGCTGGTGAGAAATCGGCAGACAACGATTATAAATTTGCTCAAGCATCAATCCTTTACGAGGCCGAGATGATGCAAACCCATCCATCTATGCTAGGTTTTCTGATGGGATCAGACTACTGGCGCGACGATCGATCCGCTTCAATATATGTCAGCGCACTGCGTGGATTGGCCAAGCCCCATAATTGTTTCCGCCAGTAAAAAAGGCTACCCCGAAGAGTTAGGCCCATCTGGAATGAAAATGGATAGGCCGTATGACTGGGTACCACCAAACTACTGGTATGAAAATCACATGGGAGCTGCCTTTGGCTTCGGGTCAGAACTGGATGGAGGTGTTGGGACACGCGAGATGGGTAGTTTGAAGCGAGTTTTATCCCCTCAAGACCTGAAAGGTCTCTGGGCCCGACCTAATAAGGGGTCTTTATATATCTCGAAATGATTTTCAATTTTATGATCTGTCCCTTTACAACAAAGCCATATCTGCACGGTACGGGAGCCCTACGGGACTAGAAGATTTTCTTCGGAAGGCACAGATGATGGACTACGAGGCTACGCGTGCCCAGTTTGAAGCATTGACAAATCGTCAAAATGGAGATCGTCCGGCGACCGGGGCAATATACTGGATGCTAAATAGTGCATGGCCCGATTTAAACTTGCAACTTATTGATTATTGTCTTCGACCAACTGCTGCGTATTTTGGCACAAAGGCAGCAGCGAGGATAGAGTATGTGGCCTATGACTATGAAAATTGAGCAGTGTTTCTCATTAACCAATCTAATGTTGGGTTTTTACGGTTGATGCTGGAGGATACCGTTCTTAGCCGAAATGTATATTGGTTATCAAGGGGGAATGGCGAGCTTGAGTCGAATAACTCTACGTGTTATACTACACCAGTGAGTCGTTATGCAAATTATACGGCCTTGAGTCTATTACCACCTGCTTCCATCACATGTGTTGTGAAAATTTTACCAACAATGGAGGGGTTCATGCGCATGGAGGTCATGCTAGAAAATGTCTGACGTCCCAGCATTGTTTCTCCACCTTAGAATACTCCTCCACCCACGAAGCCAGGAGGATATATTACCTGTCTACTGGTCTAACAACTACACCTCTCTTTCAGAGAACTGGTTAAATGTGACTGCAATATCAATAAAGTCGATAGTGATACTCACTGGAGGAAACTTGAATCAGACCGATTGCCATTAGCTAGATACGATGTTGGATTTATCGCACTGATGTGTATTGCGATCTCTTCAGAATGCAAGGGTGCGTCCATTGTTTGTGATAGAATCCGCAGAATTAATTGAATCATATAGAAAGGAATGGAGTTCCTCGTTGCAAGTGATATGTTCCCTGGAGAAGCGGTTAGGCAGCGTATAGAGAAATCCCAGCATAACACTATGTCATGATTGGGCATTAATTTTACTGTTGAGAGTTTCGTGTCAGACAGAACCTAGAAGTTGTAGTTATAACCCACCAGTGAATTAATCAATTCCTGAACTGAGGAGGCGTGGGCTTACTTGAAGACGGACTGTATGGGGATGTACATATAGTCTAACAAAGTCACCCATGTAGGAAGCCCTGTGCTCCCAAAGTGCCACCACTCTATGTGTACGAAGACTTGCCAATGATCCAAGCCTAGGCATCAGGCAATGGGGATTGTTGAGGCTAACTCCTGGGGCAATAAGGAATCTCTGAAATTCGAGCTCTGACAACTCAGCACAAATATTTTTAATAAACAGGTATTCAGGATATCAGCTGATTCCCAACGTCCTTTATCCGGACGTGGTGGCTATTAGGCGATGCCCAAGTGTGATGAATATTATCTGATGCAGCCGACGGTTCGGCATGAGAGAGAATGAAGCTGCCTAGTAGACCGAATCTCAGTCTGAAATATGAGCCATGTGACATGAATGTTTGTTCCTGACTTAGATCATAGACGTTGCATGATTGTGGGACACGTACTTCGTATATAATTCATCAGAGGCAATCGCAATGCTTACCTAAATGGGAAACCATCACTCGAATCCCAGTTAACGTATTTCACAAGCGACCCGCCACTACAAGCGACCCGCCACTTTCTCGCGTTTTTGACCGCGTCAAAATTTTTGTCTAATTCAACCACCA